>NC_088179.1:19680267-19999130 GCF_028769735.1 Zonotrichia leucophrys gambelii | reverse complement strand
CAGCAGTCAAATGATGCTATGTTCTTGGTCTTCATTTAATGGCAAGCTGAGGTTTACCAAGACATTGAAGTCCCTTGTGGTGTGGGATTTTCTGTCCTTGCCCACATGAATTTACCTGATGGAGTCATAACAGTGATGGTGTAGGATTTGAAGCACACTAAGTAATTCTTGAGTGTTTCAAATGTTTGGGTTTTTTTTTTTTTGGTTTTTTTTTTTTTGTTTTTTTTTATAATCTGGAATGCTTGTTAATCCATGCAATATTTGTTTTATTATAATCTGTTCTCAGAATTAGTGAATGCTTTCCATACAGAATCAGCAGTAATGGTTTTGCAGAGCTTTTTACTTCTGAAATTCCCACTGATAAGTAGCAGTGCTTTTGTTTATTGTTTTGAGGAGGAGCTTGGCACTGGGTTCATAGTGAAAAGTGTGCTTGAATTTGAGCAAATCAATGCTTTCCAAGACTGACATTGATTTTTTTGAGAAATCCCATTGAGTTACAGTCTTCATTGTTCTCCATTCACATACACTTGAAAATCTGGAATCAGGTTATTGGTGTCTGACATACTGGACAGCTGTGAGAGCTGTAACTTGCGAAAACAGATCTGCATCTTAACAGAAGGAACACTGAAGATAAGAGAAAATTTCAAATTTTGTGTCAAAGCTCTTGTGGCTTTGAAGTTCAATAAAAGTGAACTGTAGAAGCAAACTGTTACTAAATAGAATCTCTTGCATCTTAAACATTCTCATTAAGGTGTTGGTTTTCATTTTCCACAGAAGTCCACATAGCCAATGTGCTGATATTGCCGCTCTGGGTGTTAATTAACTTGTGGCTCTAATGTAATGGGAGTTGCACAGTTTATTTGAATGAAGCTGTTGATTTATTTGGTGTTGCTTTCCCGTGACAGAGCTCTGGGAGATTTCTGTGGGAGATGCAGCTGGTGTGTGATGGATGTGGTGAGACTGTGCTGCAGAGAGGTGGCTGATGGGCAGGGCCCAGCCCGGAGCTTTCTGGAGAGATGCACTCCTGATTCTGCCAACTGCACTTCCCTGGCTTTGCTGGGAGTGTTATTCTGGATGCTTTGCTCTGGGAGGTTTCTCTTTTTCTCACAATCAGCACATTCACTTTTTTCCACTACACTCTCATATCCCTCGTGTTTGTAATTATCATTTCAAAATCACTGCCTGTCCTTCGTTCTGCATAATCTGTGCTTGTTTGCATTCCAGCAGCACACCTGTACTGCAAATGCAACACCAATTAATAGTCTTTTCAGTAGTTTAAAATAAATACTGTCCATGTATGGGCTTATTCTCAAACCATAATATATTCAGTATTTTTTATTTGACAGGCCTTGAGTTCTAAGAGCTGGATTTAGCAAAAGTTTGAAACTCTGTTTAGGCTGAGTAAGCAGATATCTTTGTCTAATCAGTTAAACACACCATGCTTCTTTTTAGCTCTCTACAGGAGTAAAGAATTAAAAAAGTTAAGCAGTGAATAAATATCTCAAAAAGATACTTATTTTTCCTTTAAATGTGCTTCACCGGGAAAAATATTCTTAATCTACAGTTTTCCTCTTTGCTCTTAGGTTATCAAGTCATATGTGCATACAAATTTCAAAAGCAAATTTGAAATCACTGAAAATATTTTGCTGCCTTTTGCTTTCAGCTTTACTGTACTGCTTTTTTTTCCTCTCTTAAACCTGATAATCTAAAATAATTGCAGTAATGAAGTAAGGGATAAGGTAAAGGCAAATTATAGTTAAATACTTGAAAGTAATAAAAGCTCTTTATGGCTTGAAATTTGCTTTTGAAGTTTTCAGAGCCATCTAATTTTCTCAATAAGATGTCTCTGCAGTGTATAAAAAAATCAGGACTATTTATCTTTTCTGAGGAGGAGTAAAGTATGACTTAACCCAAGAATTCATGTAGAGAATAGCATATAGAAGCATGTTGATACCAATAACATAACGAAAAAGAGGAGTCTTTTTTGTTGGCAGAAGGCATCAGGCTAAGGGCAGCAAAATAAAGGACATATTTTCAGGTCAATTCTTTTGTTAAGGACTTCCTTTGAATGTTAACTCAGGTTTTCTGATCCAAGAAAAACTTCTGGTAATATGATTTAAGTATTGTCTTGGCCTCTTGCTCTCATGCTTGGTTAGATCATCTCTGAGCATGAGGAAGATGATGAGAATTTACAGAGATGTGGCTCTCCCTGAGAGCTGTGAAACAGGGAATTGTCCAAAGCTGCTGTGCTGGAAGTTAATGAATATATAACCCTGTAAGTAATTCTGACTGTATGAGGGCAGTGTCACCTTGGTTCCAAAAACTGGTTGGTCTTTAAGCACCTTTGGTGTCCCAGCTGTGTGCTTGTGTGACAAAAGTACAGTGTCTGTACTTTGATTTCAGAACATGCAGCCGATTTTGTAACTTCAGACAAAGCCTAGTCCCTGCACTTGAAATTTTTCAAATCTATCAGTTTTTTTCTTTCCTTTTTTAAGAAAAAAAAAGTATTACAGTATGTACTGTAGCTGATTTCTGAAGAAAGTACTTCTCAGCCCCCCCCCATGAAAACTCTTGACAAGACTCTTAAATTGCATCTTCTCTGTTATCAGTCAAAACTGATGGATGAGATGCAATGTTATGACTTGACAAGCTTAAGTACAAAATTATTGATCTCTGAGCTGCAGCAGAACTCCTAAGGATAATCTCTCAGTATATATTTGGCATTGAGTAGTATTCAACACTTGTTGCTTTTGCTGCACGTTATTTCTTTTTGGATAATTTAGCCAGTTTCCAGAACTTCTTTGACAGCTGTGTTTCTTTGAGTTTCCTTTGGCATGGGAGAAAATTTGGGGCCAAATTTTTGCCTCAGAACTGATATCAAGTAATAATTGTCTTTTGAAATTGAGAGGATTTACCAAATGCTTGAAATTTAGGGATAAGCTGGAAATTCAACCTATGTACTGAGTGCATGGAATAAATGTGTTCACTAGTTTTGTGAGTCTGAAGGTCACAGCTATAGACAGATCCAAACCAGTAATTACTAATTTGTAATTTGCTGTTGATTTGAATATTGAAATCAAGGTTTTATATCACTGTGAGATGTGATCTAGCTCAGCCAGATGCATGTGGGCTCAATGAAGAAATTGCTGAGTTTAATTCTTTGGCCTGTGCAATGTAGAAGGTCAGTCTGGGTGATGACAGTTGCCCCCTAAAATGCTGGTTGTCAAAAAGGAAGAGGGATGCATTTGAAAAAGCATGAAACAGGGCTTGTTAGAAATAAAGTGTCAATAGATAATATGGAGTAAGCAGATAATTGTCAATTTATGCAATTAGAATTTTTTTAGAATGAATTGATGAAAAAATTGCTGGCTTCATGAAGCATAAAGAAACATTAGTTTGTTACTGAACAAAAACACCCAACCTTTTTTAAGTTTAACCCATACATGAAGTTGGCTGTTACAGTTCTGTGAGATTTGCAGAACTGAGGGACTGTCTCTGTCCTTCCATCCAGATTTAATATACAAAACAGGACTCCATGTATGCAGCTTTTGTTTGAGCTCCAGTGTGCTTAAATAATCTGGTGGCCTGGGGAAGAGGAAAATTGATGGGATTAGGAGAAGGAAGGTTGAGGAATCTGGAAACAGGCTCCCAAACACACACCACAAAGCCTGAGTGTGCCTGTGTGCACACCTGCACTTGGTTTGTTTTATGCATTGCTGCACCTGAGTGGAGTCAAGTGGCAGTAAAAGGAACCTTACTTTATATTGGCCACTTATTTTCCACTTATTTTGAACTTAGAACCTATGTGGTAATCAGCCTTAGCTAAGGAAAACTCAATTAGATTGTTAGCAATATTAGAGTTTCACAAAAAATGCTGAAATCAAGAAAATTGTCAGTGTCCCAGTTGTCTTGATCAGGAAGAAATCATTTCATCTAAGTGTAAATGCAAATGCCATTAAATCAAATGGATATTCTTTAACATGGGGAATATTTGTCTTACTTTCTGGCTGTTTTCCCTATTCCCCTTTGTTGATGCAGGAGAACTGTACTGCTTGTGTGAAAGGACTTTGCTGCTTCTCTTCTCCCTCAAAATACCCATACCCAGAACAGGGAGTGACCTAGGAAACTAATTTTGTGCTTGGTTAGTAACCTTGAATAACAGTTTAACTTTAGATGGCCTGGGAGTTTAGATTATGCTTTAAGAATATTTTAACTTTTTAATTAATGACACAGTTCTGCTGTTTGGCTTAAAAACTGATCTTTGTCCAGTTCCTTTCCATGGAGCTCCATGTGGGAATCAGCTATCTGCTCAAAAACAAGCTTACAGAAGTACTGCCTTGATTTCTGTAAGAAATATTCTGGGTTACCTGTCATGAACCCTAATCCCCTTAAAACACATCAGAATTTAGTGGTGACTCTTCCCATACCTGGAAATATTTAAACAGGGACCCATAGGAAGATTGAACAGAGTAAAGCAAATAGAATTTGGTTTAAGAATTCATCCCTTTTTGTCCTACATATCTAATTCATTTTTCTCAAACGCTGTTCATATTGTGTTGCATATTAATTGCATATTCTATGTTCTTTATTCATAATATACCACTGATAATAACAGAAAATTAAATTTTTAATTCCCAATGATACCTTAATTTAATGTTCCAGTTACTTCTCTTCTTTAACTAATCTTCTGTCCTCTGAACAAATTTGATTAAAATCATTACATTTATTAAGAAGAAATGGGCTAAAATGTATCACTTTGGTCCCACAGGGTATTAAAAATTCCTTTCTAAAGTGTGTCTTTTGGTGGATGGCAGATTTTAGGCAAAGAAATGGCTGATTAAAGCTCAGAAATCACTAGGATATTGAAAAGTGGAAGAAATTACTTGCTTTAGTTACTGCTTTCTCATTTCACAGGTAACCCATTCCTTCTTACTCTTGTCTCCTGATGCTGTGGTAATTATGAATTTGTGAGATTTGGGGTAGGATGCAGGACACAGAGGAGAGATAGCAGACTCATATCTTTGCTGGTGCTGTTTTTTGGGGGACTTTGCAGGCAGATGCTGAGGAAAACTCTCCGAGCTCTGTTCCTGAGTCAGTGTCAGGATCTGTAGGGTGGGACAATGCAGCCCTTGGACGTGTGTGTTTGTACCAGGCAAAAATCTGCAGTTGGTGTTTACATTTAGATGTCTTGTAATTTGTAACTTTATGCTGATTTTGTTGCTTTGGTTTGGATTAAAGTGTTAGTGGTTTAACCTTCTTAGTTTTCTGTTGAATTACGTGATTATTGTGGCCCCTTTGATGTTATGCATATCTGTGTAATTAGGATGTTGTAATCTTCTTTCTTGGTCTCTGATAGTTAATAACACCTCCTTAGGAGGTCTGATACAATGCTGTTAACTGGTTGGGTAGGGAGGAGTTCACTTATCAGTGAACAGAATTTAAGCATAGGTCCTTTTCCAAACCAGCAATATGAAGAAATGCTTTTGAAATACTTGCATTTATTTTTGTGGCTGTCCCTCTCAGTTCTCACTGTATGGCTGATTAACTGCATTCAAAACACGATTTGCTGCCTGCATAGTGACAGAACTTTTTTGAAAATGTGAGTTAATGAAATTTAATGCTGTCTGTGCTGGCTTTTTTAGGTCCTTTGAGCACCCATTAAGTAGGTTAGCTGCTCACTTGTGAAGCTCTTTCAGCTGTGAATTAGAAAGCATCTGCCTTTACTGTATGCACTGTCGTCTCATAGTCATTCTAATTTTCTCATATTCATTTCTAATTTTATCTCCTTCTGCTCCCTGGGCCTTAATTCTGCAAATTCAGTATATTAATTTTGTGATGCCGCAAATTACATTTTGTGATACACCTTCCACCATCCCTGGTTGCTCCAAGCCCTATCAAAGCTGGCCTTGGACACTTCTGGGGATGGAGCAGCTTCTCTGGGCACCCTGTGCCAGAGCCTACCCACCCTCACAGAAAAGAATTTTTTCCTCATGTCTAATGTAGATCTACTATCTTTCAGTTTGAAGATGTATTGCAAACTAATAACATTTCTAGGGACTTCATTATCTTCCATATCAGACAATGAACTGATTGCAATTAAAACAACTTCCCCATCCAGTCTAAACTACAAAAACAGAAACAAGGATTTGGAAGCTTTAAAAATTCAGCTTGAAATGTTTGAGTTGCACATGTGACTTAAATTACTGCATCATGTCTGGGCTACTCTACTTGGGCATTGCAAGAATTTTAAATTAGAGCATGCTGCATGTTAGCAGAAAAGCTGGAACCACAGGTGAAACAAATGTTGGAGTTCTAATGGAAATTTTGAGTTCTTTCAATTTCCTTATCTGTCTGGTGTTGCTGCATTCATTCTTACATAATTAAGTAGCTTATAGTGATATCATGTATATTAATGTAGGAAATTATTTAGATTAGTGCTTGATACTCTTGTAGGCTGTGCTTCACACAAATCAGCCTTGAGGATGTGAAGACAGTCTTTCACAATTTTCTCCAGGAAAACAGTTGTTTTCACAGCTTTGTTAACATAACTATAAAGCTTTGTGCACCCTGTGCTAAATTTTGGCATGAAACTTCTCACCATAGGAGAATATACAACTTTTTAACACCTGATGTAACACTTTCCCCCTCTGTGCTTGAAAGTTGAAAAATGGAGCTTGGCAGACTTACAGTATAATATGTGTGTTAGAACATGATTCTCAGGCCATGTGTGTGTGTTTGTCTGTTTAAAATGTTGGGAGTGATGGAAACAATTTACTTATGTGTGGAAAAACCACATAGTGGATATTAAAAGAGTGAGTCTTGGGAAAGTCTGAAAGAATAGGGAGCCACAGGCGAATAACTGGCTTAACACCAGGAAATGTGCACTGAAAAGGAGGGATTTAGCAATTGAGGATGGGATTATCACATGATGAGTTGCAGCTGGATCAGGAGAAGCACTGACACTGAAGCTAAGCCTGGTTCCTCAGAGCCTGTCAGAGGGTAGAGGAAGGGAAGCAGAACGTGTTGGCTGAAGTTCTGGATGAGTTTTGTTGCAGCCCAGGCGTGCAATCCGGATGCCCTGTGTTTGGGGGCAGGCTGTGGTTTGTTTCCAGGATGGATTCTGCACTCCCAGACTGGGTTTACCTGGAGTGTAGCTGCTGTCTGGCATGTCCAGCATTACCCAGGTGTGAGAGAGGCTCCAGCTGCACCCGTGTGCCGCCCATGGGCTGCTGTGGCAGTGCTGGGGTGATGCTGGTGTTACTGCCTGGGCCAGCAGAGGCTTTGCTGTGGGTGAGGGTGGGTCAGGTGTGAGTTAGAGCCATAATTCACAGCAGATGCTGATGCCTCAGGTTTTAGCTTTTATATTTTTCAATTTCTGTACTGCTTTAGTGTGCAGGTCTGGGTTTCATATGAGGGGATGCTGAGCTCTGTGCACAGAGCAGGTAGACAAAACAATTCCTGCTCCAGCTGGGGACCAAGGACAAATGATCCAAATCTCAAGCCCAAGTGCACAAACACCGTGGGCTGAAGGGAGGATAACAAGAAGGATGGGACTTCATAACCTAAAGCTGGAATTGGACAATTAACTCTAATATGCAAATGGACCAGAACTTACAAAAGTGTAAGACCCCATGAGCAGTCATCCATTTTTGTGACCATTTTGGGTTCATTTTTGGTGCAGCCCTGGCTGGCCTCTTGTGCTGCCCAAGATGGATCTATTGAAGCTCCCTAATAAATCCCTACTTTATTCTTTAGCTCCATCTAGTCTCATAAGTCAGCCTTCACAAGGCATCAATGCAGGTCCCAGTTCTGCACTGAAATCCGAGCAGGAGGAAACTCCCCCACCCACGGCCATTGAGCTGGGGACACTCATGGCACGGAGAGGGAACAAAAAGAGCTCTGTGTGGGTCCCTGCATCCCCCTGGGCATTAATTTGTAGCCAATTACCCATTACATGCTTCATGCCCTTCTTTCATTTCTTCTTCAAAACTATCTGTTTGGATGAGTGTGGGTGTGCAAATGAGGTTTTGATCTCCTTCTTTCTCTGCAGAAGTAACTTCTGATGCCAGATTTTGTAAAACTTGTTTTTGTTCATGCTGAGATACCTGCATGCCAATATCCTTCTCGAAAGAATATTTTCTTAACAAGCCCTGATAATGGAAGTACCTGTAAAGGGTGTCTGCCTACATCAGTGTCATTAGAACTTGGATTAAGGGGGGAAAAAATACAAACCACTTTTAAACTTAGATTTCAGACCATGAAATGAAAAGACTTGAATTTCTTACTTTTGGCAGGGAGGGAGTTTTAACAGTAATATAATATTCTGATCTTGAGAACAGAGATGCTTCAATATAAATTGGAACCAATGTTCCCCTATTGAGTGTAGAATTTGAGTGTTTCAAAAGAATTATTTTTTTGACTGTATTCTTAAATTGCACTTTTCAGGTTCAGTTTTTTATTCTTCATAGAACTAAATTTATTTTTATTCTTGAAAGCAAGAGTCACATCACCTTTTATACAGCCTCATGGATTTTGATGATAATTTTCATATGAAAATCAATGGTAACTATTAAAAGTCTATTAATGAATATAAATTAGTTCATATTTCTAAACTACTGCTGAATTGACAAGTGGTTTATGATTTTTGGTAATGAAGGCTGGGTGCCACTATATGATCAGAGTCCAGGTGTTCAAAGCAAGGAAACCAATGTATGGGGCTGAGTGCTGCCTGCCTCACATACATCCTCAGGAAAAACCTACCAAATCCCAAAGAATCTTGAGGTTGCCTTAAATTTTGGTGTTTAAGAAGGAGGTCATGTGTATATTGCATGAGATAGTTTTTTTTTTTTTGTGCTCCTCTTATTTATTTTTAATTTCCAGGTTCATTTTTTTAAACCTTGCAAACACAAATTTGAGATATGAAGATACTAAATAAAATCATATCACTCCATAATTTGGAGTCCAAAGAAAAATGCCCTCTTATAGTGACAAAGCTGCCGGAATATGAAGAGTTGATGGCCTTTTCCCTTTGGCATGCTTTGCATTTAAAAAAAGAGGAAAAAAAAGATGGTTTAATTGGAACACTTGGCAGACAAGGTTTAAATTAGAGAGAAGTGCGATTCTTTTGTCAGTCTCTGTAACCTTGTAGTTTCATAAATTAACTGTTCTTAAGTACTAATGACCTGGGAAAGGCAGATGTTGTATCCAGCTGTTAAATGGCTTTTTAATGCTTCCTTTTTTATAGAGACAGTTAATTCCAGGGTAAAGCCTAAAACCATTTCAGGAAAGAAATTTCTAATGTAGTCCTCAGATGACTAACAGGAGTAATAGTAGTAAGTAAAAATGATGAACATCTGATGCTAACCACTGAATTTGAGCCATCCCCCTATCCAGAGGTGACAGGAGCTCTGTGTTGGGAAGGAGGAAAGGAAAGCTGGGGCTGGGGACACCCAGAGCTTTTGTGCCTTGGGCTCTTCAGCAGGAGAATTGAGCACTGTGAAACTCGAGTTCATTCTGAGTCCTGTGTGTGATTTTGGGCACCACAAAATAAGAGAGACAGAGTTACCAGAGCGTGTCCAAAGGGGCTGTGAAGATGGTGCAGGGTCTGAAGGAGGATACCAGGAGTGGCTGAGGTCACTTGGTCTGTTCATCCTGGAGACTGTGGTCAGACCTCATCAGGGTCTGGAGCTTCCTCATGAGGGGAAGAGGAGGGGCAGGCACTGATCCCTTTGCTCTGGTGATTGGAGCTGAGTCAGGGAAGGTTTAGGTTGAATATTACAGAAAGGTTTTTCACCCAGAGGGTGGTTGGGCACTGAACAGGCTCCCAGGGAAGTGGTCACAGCCCCAAGCCTGACAGAGTTCAAGAAACGTTTGGCAAATCCTCTCAGGCCCAGGGTGAGATTCCTGGGGTGTCTGTGCAGGGCCAGGAGTTGGACTCTGTGATCCTTGAGGGTCCCTTCCAACTCAGGATATTCTGATTCTATAATTAACTAAATTTACCAGCTTGCAAGGTGACTGAATGCTCTTTCACTGTCTCACCAGGGTCTCATCCTCACCGTGCTCACAACTCTGAGCTGTTCCTATTGCTCCTGTTTCCTTCTACAGGTTGGAAGCGCCTGGATGGAGCTCTGAGCAGCCTGGTCCAGTGGAAGGTGTCCCTGCCATGGCAGATGAGCTTTAAGGTCCCTTCCAACCCAAGCCATTCTGCGATTCTCTGACTAAAAGCATGGAAATGCATTATACTGAACTACTGTAGAGCTATTACGCTTAAAAATGGTCTTTTTTCCCACTTAGACATTTTTATTTTTTGGTGTGTTACTAATGGGCCAGCAAAGAGAAAAAAGCTGCAAATCTTTGGTCTTAAGTTTAGTCTGTGGCAGATTGCAGGCACAGCAGATTTGAAATCTTTACATCAGTACCACAGTTTTGTAACTAGTTTTAAGTACACTGTACCAACTTTGTCACTAATAAAAGTAAAGGTATGTTTTTACACTGCTTTCCTCTCATACTGGCTTCTTCCTATCCTAGTGTCACATCATCCACTTGACATATTTTCATAATATTCATGTTATTTTTTTAGTCTGTCTTCTTTTATATTCCTCCTAATTGTGTCAGAAAGCAATCATAAAAATGATTTATTTTTACTCCATATGGAAGTTCATGGGTATTCAGAAAGATTATATGAGGGTTTTAGTGCTGACTTCATTAGCTGTGATCCTGTTCTTAGTCAAATCCTCGCTGGGAGAACCAGTAAAATAACGTCAGAGGATTTTTGTGTGTGTGGAATTACGTAATTTGTTTTGTAATTACAATGAATACAGAAACAGGAAAAAAAACCCTTTTTCATTAATTATTAGACAGGAAAACAAAACATTTAATCTTTTAAAAAGTTCTACGTTGTGGGGGAGCATTGGGAATGATGCCATGTCAAATATTTATCCATCCCTTCCGGACAAAGTGTTGTGTGAGGTAAGAAAGAAAATGCAGTTAGAACAGCAGAAAACATTTCTGGCCACATTACACATTGATCATTCTTACAGGGAGGGGAAAAACATGTGCCCTGCATTACTTAAAGGTGCTGGGAAGTAGGATGGAGCTTAATTCTGTTACGGGAACGAATCATTTTGCCCTTCCTGTAGCAGGTCAGTGTTTTTGCAGCTGCTTTTTTGTCCCTGAATATAGTGGGCTTATGTGGCTGTCACTGGAAACTCGATGGTTACCAATAATACAGTTTTGTGTTTGTCAGTCCTGGGAAAATGTGGAGCAGAGCTGAGCAGAGAGGTTTCCTTTGCTGAGAAGGGACCTCTGAGGGATCCTCATGGGTGGAGGTGTCCTTGGACTGGAGGAGAAGTGTGTTTCTGCCCTGCTCAATGAAACAAATTGAATCGTTCAGTGTTTGAAAATAAATAAAAAAAACCCCATGGTTTGAATATTCAGGGCCTTGGAAATCACATGGAAAGTCTGCATTTCTGCTGGTGTCCCGTGTTCCTGGCAGTCTGAAGAGAGGAGTTGGGAATGTTTAGCGTGCAGTGATCAATGTACCTGAGCCATGCAAGTGATTTTTTGACTGATGTCCGTGTGTGCAGAGCTGGTGTGCAGGCTCTGTTGGTGTCAGGTTGGAGTCCCCAAGGAACGTTTCATGGTCCTCCTGTCCCTGTCAGTCAGAGTGTCTCAACCTTTTCCTGACCTGGCATTTTAGCCTGCAACTCGCTTCAAGGAATAAAGGAATGAATACAAATGCAGCTGTGTGAAAACAAGAGTGCAGCATGGTTATCCCTTACAATAAATACACTGGGTTGATTAATTCTCTTGACAGTTTCCTTATGCCACTGACCAGAATAACATTGCTCTTATCTGTGTGTGTTGCTTCATCAAGCTTATCTCGTATCAGGCAGTTCAACTCTGCCTAAATATTCTTGATGCTTATGGTTGCATTCAGAATTACTTTTGCAAATCAGTTAGAAACAATGACCTGTTTACCCAGGGGTAAGATGAAAATCTCCTGGACTTATTTAAATTTAAAAAAAAAGTTGGATAATGAAGTATACATTAACAAGTGAGTGGTATCAAAAGCTATCAGACTTCTGAGCTGTGTCTGTCTGTTCCTGTTATCAACTACAGTAAAAGATTTGTAGACCTTAAAAGAGGGTGTTTTATTCACCAGGTAAGTCAGGTTCATTTCTGATTTAAACTGGGGCTCTGCTTGATATCACCCACCTGGGAATTCTTCTATAGACAGGAGCAGCCTCACATTCACAAATCCTGATCCTCATGGAATCCTGTTCTGGTGGGAGATATTCCTGCCCATGGCTGGGTTTTGGAACTCCATGAGCTCCAAGGACCCTTCCAGCCCAACCAGCTGTAAGCTCTTTGCTTTCATTTGGAGGGAAAGGCCTCTGAAATGATCTTATACTAAATATTACTGTGTGAATTATTTGCTTTGTGGATTTTTTTTTTCTCTCCAGTGACATTAATCCAGTTTTAAGCATGTGAAACTTGTGTGAAATTGCAGCAGTTTTACCCAGTTTGCTGTGAAAAAGTCTCGTATCAGGAGGAAAGCAGGAGGCTGTGGATGCTTTGTGGTTGTGATATAGACTTGTACTTAGCTGCAATGAGAAAAGCTTTTAAGCAGTATTTAATTTTGAGCACAATAATCCTTGTGGTTGTCAGTGAAACTAAATACAAATTATTCACCTGCCTAATGTCTAGTATATTTGGAGTGGTGTTTGTAAAGGGTTGTGTAATACCCAGCTCCATCCAGTTTTGTCAGACCATACTTCTTTGTCCCATCATCTATAATTGAATATTAAAAATAGAATTTCTGATATGCCGAAGGCTGGAAAAAATAGGCAAAGTCATTGTGTAGGTCTGAGGAAAATACTGTGAAAGCTTCATGTTGAAAGATGGAATCTTGGAAAGGTTCTCTCTTGATTTCCTAAACCCATCTCTATTTTGCTAATCTATAATATATATATATATATAGATATATCTGGGTGGGATCTATATGCAGTGGACTTCTGTGCCAGAATTTCTTGTTCTTGTGTGGTGGTCCAGCCCTCATCTTGCTGAGGTGAAGTTTTGTATCACTGTGCTGGGTCTGTGCCTTGCTCCTTGAGTCGTCTGCTTTTGTTAGCAGTGTTCCTGGCAGATGCTTTTCTTTCAACTGAAGAAAGATGGTACTTGTGAATATTTATGCTGCTTTTTGGTCTCAAAACCATGGCCATCGCCAGGGCTGCCCTGATTGCTTGCTATCAAGTGACTGTCAGTGCATGCTGAAGCCAAGTGGCTGAAATAAAGCAAGTCAAAAAAACAAAACCAAAAAGCAGAAACACAAAACAAAAACAAAAAAAACCCAAATAACCAATAACAAAAAAGCCCAACCCAGTAAAAAACCCCCAATACCGCAGAAAAAAGTATTTCTGGTAATGTGAAATTCATTCATTCACCATCTCTCAAAACCTGGATCTTACCTGGTTGAGTGCTGCAGACGTACTGGTATGTACTAAATGTGCTTTATTCAGCTGTTGAATTATTTAGAACTTGCTGTAGGATGAGCTAAATGTTTTAAATTGCCCTATGTCAAGGGGAATTCAGAGAACTGACCTATGTGAAAGGAATTTGTGCAAAAGCCAAAAATTTGATAGAAGTCTCTCTAAACACCCTCAAAATCTGCAAGTGTTCTCTGAATTGACTGGTTTCCTTAAGAACTCTGCTGAATATTCCTTGTGAAGATGTAACAAAATGACTTTACTGTTCCTCAGTTTAAATTTTAGAGTAATAATAGCAATAAAAACAAAAGAACAAACCCAACCCTCAAAAGAAACCTGCCAAAAAAAACCCATATTAATCTTTGATTTGAACACAGTATTTCAGACAAACAGCCTATTACTTGGCCTTTCCTAGTTGCTGTATTTGTCCATCACAGAGGTTATTGTTCTTCAACCATAATGTTCTATGGAGCTTGCAAAAGAAACTGTCTGCAAAGAAAAATATTTTTAAAGAAAAAATATGTAAATACAACCAGTTCTGAGAAGGCTCAAAGGGTACAACTGGTTGTTCCTCAAGCAATGACCATAAACTTTGGCTTTTCAGTGTAACATTGCTTCCACATAAAAACAATTTACCTTGGCAGTGCCTGATTAAATCTGTTTACATCAAGGAACTTGTAATTTTCTTGTGGTGATGGTATTGAAGTCACTGTTCTTTTCTCTGCTGCTCTGCAGTTCTTTGGAGGAGAACTATTTAAATAAAAGGCATAATACTCATTTCATGAGGAGTTGCATCAAAAATGAAAGTACTACCGTGCTGGTGGAGGGCTATATTGAAAGGCATCAAATAAAATTTATATTGGAGGAACTGTCAGTGAAAAGGGTAATTAATCAAGATCCTTGCTCATCCTATTTTTTATTTTTGTCTCTATTAGAATCCTATGAACATGACAATAGATGTATTCTTCTGATTAATGACCAATCTGTGCAATTGATCCAGCAGATTCAGTTACTACTCATGATTGGCTTTCTGTCTATTAAAATATTGCTATTCATTTTCTATTCAAAGACCTAAATATTTCAGATCTTCTAAGATTTCAAGGGCTTTGGGGAAGTAAATGGCTTTGTATGTTGTAGTGGCTAAAGAAAAAGTAAAAAATGAGGAAAAATCCAAGACTAATAAAAAACCCATAAGACATATGTATGTATATATATCTCACATAAATATATACTAGAAATGTATAGATAAATATACTACAAATACATATTTTTATGTACATTAAAATTATACACAGTCTCTTCAGAGCAGTTGGGCACTATTGTGTGCACCACAATATATTAAGGTTATCTCTGACTCTGTTATTTATTTTATTCCTGATGTGAATTTGACACTTTAGCATCATAAAACACTCACATACTTTGCAGGATGAATTTACAGGTTGTGCAGTTTGCCTCACCACCCTCTTCCTTTGTTACTCCCAAGCTGGTAATACCAATCTCTCAAGATTTTCATTTAAGTTTTTGAGTTGTTCATAGTTGGTCAATAAATGATCTAAGTTGTGTGTCAAAAGAGAAGATTCTCACCAGACCCTGGAGTGTTGAAGCTGATGGGACTCTGGCAGGGATGGTAATTGCAGAGAGTGACAGGCACTTTTCTCTGCTGGCCCCTCGCTGTGGCTTCTCTAAAACACTGGACATGCTGTATAAGACTTTTTTTCTCCCATAAAGTTATTTTTTAGCATTTAAGAAGCTATGTAGTTATCTTTTTGAACTAGTGTGAATGTCAGTCCACTGCTAGGCTGTTATTCAAAAATAACGATCAGAGAAAATCAGTTATTAAAACGATGAGGGTGCAGATGTGCAGGCAGATAAAAGGTGCAGGTGCCCCTCATTGTTCCTGCTCTCTGGAACTCCTTATGCAAATCTGGGTGTTGCACTCTGAGCTGGGCTGCAGAAAGCTTGTGGAAACTGTGCTGCTGACTCCAATGGAATAAAGTTAGTGATTATAGCTCCATGTAGGAAATCTTTTTCTTTTAGTGCTGTTTGAGTGAGCTTCTAGCATTCCTGATTCTCAGCAGAGTATTAGGCCAGTAGGTTGATTTCTACTCCCATAAACCACTCAGAGTTTACACTTTGCTTTAAAATATGCGGTCTCCATATCTCATTTCATCTCATAGGAAACAAATGGAATTTAATACATTACCACCTATGACTTTTTTTTTCCCCAGTTTTCTCTTTAAATTACGTTTTCTCTTTTAATTTCCACATTAGCTTTCTCTTTTATGTAGTAATTGAGTCTTCTTCAGATTAAAAGGGGGAAAAATCATTGAGGAGCATGTTTCAGAGACTCAAAAAAAGATAATTTGTAAAATTGGATTATTTAATAAAACTCTGGATGATTTCTGGTAGGGTTTTGGCTCTTTAACATAGTGCCATTCATAAAGAGTTGACAAAGAGGTGACAAAGGCTGGAAGATTTTGTAGGGTAAAGGGTCAAAACTCTGGCCTGTCCTTACAGAAGGACAGATCTGTTCTAGCTGCAATCCTGATCATACTGGAGCTCAGTAACTCATCTCCTTAACTGCAGTTCATGTTTGTTAATGACCTGCAGTCAGCCTGAACATAACTCCTCAGTGCCTGATTAGTAGAACATTTAAACTTAAGAGAACATGGCATTAAGCATCTTCTGGACAGGTGGGCCATACATTTTTGGGTGACTGGGAAAATTTCAAAGCAGATAAAGAGATGCTGTAGGTGAGCACCATCACCTGTGCTTGTGCAAAGTGTGATCAGTCCAGAGGGGTGGCACAGGAGAGGATCAAAACTGTTCATACCTCAGGTAATTAGGAAGTAATTTGTTTAATTTAGATTTAGTAATATCATCATGTTCATAAATAAAATAATTTCAGTGTGGCAAAGCCCACCAGTGACTGGTTGGATTATTTTCTAATTTTAATTTTCTATTATAAAATAACTCAATATCAGACTTTATGTCAGTGTGCTTATGCTCCTTGGTTTGTAGGTGTGACATGTGAATATAGGAACCCCCTGCAAGAGCCTTGGTGGGGGAGGTTGGATTGGATGACATCCACAAGTCCCTTTCAACCTTAAAGATTCTGTGATTCAAATTAATAAAACAAAAACTGCATACAAGAAGGCCAAAGTGGTTTTGGTGGTTCTTTGTTTGTTTTGGAGGATTTTTTTGTTGTTTTTGTCTGTGGTTTGTTTGGCTTTGCTTTTTTAATAATTAGGTGAAGGAAATTATTTTTCTCCAGAGTTGCCTGTATAATAACCCTTGTGGTTAAATAAAGTATAATTGGCCTATGGATCTGTAGATAGTAGTAATCATTGTAACTGTTAGCCTAAAGGAGATGCATTTGGCCTTATGCGTGTGTTATTAATGGGGCAATGTTATGTAGGGTTGTTGGGAAAATCAGTGTTGAAATGCAGTTGCTCTGGACATTAATATCATTAGAACAAAGTAATGCTTCTGCTTGGTAGTGGCAGATGACCCGTGGCAAAGGAAAAGCTCCTGACTTGCAGAGAAGAGAGTGCTGTGGGGTAAGGTGTGCCTCTGCTGAAAGGCCGGGCAGTGGGAGTGAAAAAACCCTGTGAATAATTGACTCCTGTATCCAGGGATACAGGAGTAGGGAAAGGGACAGTGAAAAAGACATTGTGCAGTGACACTCTGACACTGATTTTCATAAATCTCCAGTTGTTAGTTGATGAAATGTTTTATTTGCACACCAGGACTGCTGTTGTGTGTGCTCTGGCAGCACTGGATGTTTGTTGTGGTTGGTGGTGAGGGAATGCTGAGAGCTCAGGATTTAGCAAAGCAAGTGTTGGGTACCACACAAGGGACAATGTTGATTCTGGTGCTGCTTTAGAGTTTCAGAGTAGCATCAATTTACTGTCTCATTGGGCTCCATCTTCCTGGTGTGTTAGACTAATGCAGCTTGTAGCTGCCTGATGGATAGATGGAACCAGGAATATCTCCCAAGTCTCCATTCTGCCACTTAAAAGCTTAAGGTGTAAAAATATATTGCTGACTTGCCCAACTTGTGCCATTGTGGGGCATTCAATTATGGATCTATGAGGCTGGCTTGGTGTTTTTCATTTTCTAAACTTCCATCCAGTTATTCATTCTGGGACAGATTCAAAGTGTGGTGTTCTGGAAATTGTGTGTCCCTTCTCTGTTAAACTCTGTTGAACTGCTGTTAAGAAGCCTCAAAGGGAATTAAAAATAACTGAGGTGAATCACATCACCCAGGCTGTGTTACCTGCTGCCTCCTGCTCTCAGGATGATGAGAACTTTGGGTGAAGCCTGCTGATTTAATGGTGATCATTTTCTGTGTGGTCATTGAAACAACTGATCAAAGTTTTGTGGTACAGTACATGTTTTCTGCATGTATTAAGGTTATTTGAATTGGTGGTGATTATTTGGAAATTTCAACAACACAGTGTTGGGTTTCCAGCTTGGGAGTGCTTCAGTGGCTGCTTGGCTTTTCTCTGCTTCTTGCCCAGGGTTGTGAAATCCAGATGTGCTTGGTTGGGCAGTGGGGGACAGGGCCAGCACTGAAAGGAAATGGAGCCAGTGGGGTCAGCAGGACTGAGGGCCAGTACAGTGCTTTTCAAGTCTAAACTGGTTAAAACTGTTGGTAGGTTTAACATTATGGCTTCCTTGAACCCCACATGTTATTTCTAAAGGTTTAAGATCCTCCTTTTATGTAATAGGGTATAAATACCCTCTTTTTCTTCCTGCTGGTGCTGCTGAATTTATAACTTTTTTGCTAGGACAGATAATAATTAACTTGGGTGCTGTTTGTACACGGGGCAGGAAACACCTGACATGCTGCCAGGTTTGCTTTGGCTGCCCAGGAAAACCAAACAAAATCTCTGGAGAGAAAACCAATTGGTCGCTGCCAGTGTCTGAGGGTTCACCCAAGTTTAAAGCAAAACCCTTGCTGTTGGGTTTTGTGTTGAGGGGACCTTCCTCCAGGCAGAGGATGAGGAGAAGCAGTGTCAGAGCACTGGCTCACATCTGGCAGGCAGATGTGTGACCCCAGTGGGAAAAGCTGTGGCTGCACTTTCAGGGGGCAGCAGGAGAGGCTGTTCCCACTTGCTACGTAGAACTGAGTCTTGGTTTGTATTTTAGTGGACTCAGTATCCTCTGAAATATTTAGGAAGTGCATTGCATTGTATTAGTCACTCTGCAGGTGTGATGCTTACAAAGATTTATCTGAAGCCTCCTTTATTCAGTGTCCCATCTGTATGGATCTTCCAGTGTTTTGCAGAGAGGGCATGCAATTATAAAGCCTGTTTGTAGGTTGGGAATTCCCAAACCTTGGACCTAGTCACCACTCCTGGGGATACGATTTGTGTTCTGCAGGGGCAGGGACAGCAGCTCAGGGCTCTGTGTTACACCTGGCAAGTTTTTGGGAGTCGTGCAAAAGCTTCCTGCCCATTCACAGGTTGGTGCATGGGGCTGCCAGGCTGTGCCTGCCCATGTACAGGTCCTGGAGGGCCATTCCAGAATCCCATTTTTCTCACACACTGTTGAATTGTGGTTTGTGTGTCACCAGATGCATGAGGAACCTCACAGGGGTTGGTGGTGAGGGATGTGAACCTCTCTAGGTACTCCAATACCAATGAAGGCATATTATTTTCTAGCTAAAACTTGGGGTTTTTTCCCTTGAATATATCTGGTATTAAGTAATATTGGTGGAAGGTGGTGTAGATAGATGTACCCTGTATCTCTCTAAATCTGTCTTTAATCTTGTCTAAAACCATATGCTTGGCAGCTTAAGAGCCATAAGTAGGGGATGCAAATGTGAAACATCAGGGATGTTTATGTGGAGTGCTGAGGCGTGATTCATACTGAAATAATTTTATGTTGTGTATTCCTAGCTAAATATTAGCAGAATTCATATGACTACCAGAACTTGATAATGTGTGAAAACCGTGACAAAACCACTTGAGATGCACTTTAGTTACATCTCAAGGAAAAGGTTAGAGAAGACTCATACATCGCTGCAAGAAATAAAATGCATAATACAGTAAATTTATTTTAATATGTGAAAAGAAGAAGCAAAAGCAAATAAAACCCATTAGAAGCAGTTGAAAAATGTTTGTTGTGGGAATGTTTTGTTTAGAATTGTCTACATTTATCTTCTCATTTTGTCCCTTCATTTTCCCCTTTAGAAGCTTTCTTCTAGAATTATCTAGAAAGCTTTCTTGCAAGGCTTTTCTTTATCCTTGAAAGGCAAACACTTGCCATTCTTCCCCTTAAGCAGATTTTTGTTTAGTTGCAATGTAACTTACAGCAGCATTGGAGCAGAGTTTATGGCAGGGGAAAACAAGTACTGAGCAGTTACTGGGGAACCCATCAATGGCAGGGAGATCTCTTGCAAAATTAATGGGTTTCACTTCAGTCATGGCTTAATTAACATGCAGATTACTTCTACTGGTACTACTATCAAAGCAAGTAGGCACCGTACAGTCAGTCATCAGTTATTCAGTTTTTCTCTTTTTTAAAATCTATTTCATGTTCCTCCTTAATCCATGTTGCCTTACATTCCTTTAAAAATGCAGTACATATGTGATACATATATGTACAAATAACCATAAATCCATATTAGTGAACAGAAGCTAAATTTGTCTGCTTACCTTCTTTGGAGTGGCACTTTGGGATTCTTTGTAGTGGGTGTACAAAGCACTGGCACTGCTTCCCTTGGTGTGAAGATTTGGCTGCACTTGGAGCTGTGTTCTGTGTCACTGAAAGTGGTAAGGGCTAATTGTTTCTATGGGTTGTTTCCCAAATGGTAAAATAATGTCAGTACTGTTCCCAAGAACAGTACTGACAAGAAACTTGGTAATTTCAAAAGAAAAAAAAAAGAGTGACAATGAGAAGAAAAGTCATGTAGGGCAATATATGGTTTGTCAAACCGCTATGGAATTACAGGAATGGACAGACAAAAAAATATTTGAAATAAATTTATTTATATTTATCTGATACCTGAATTTAGAAGCTAATGAGAAGCTTATTTTACTTTATGAAGAGTGGCTTGCATCAGCTCTCGCTATCTCCTGTGTTATTTTTCCCAGTGTTGATATTCCTGTTAATCTTTGTCAGCTTTCCCAGCTCCCTTAAATCTCTTTTTTGTGGGCTTGCTTGAAGCAGAGAGGTAGACTAATATCCTGCTCCCTGAGGTTTACTTCTGGCTGCTTCTGCTGGAAGGGAGAGGTTAGAGATGGAGCCTGCTTAATGTATTTGTAGTTGTTCTTTGAGATGATTACTGCTTGAGTTGACTGGAAGTTTGAATCCCAAACTTCCTTTAAAAAAAAGGGGTAAATGGTGGTTGATGACTTAAGGCTGTTTTTGTTCTGTAGCTGGTGGAAACCTGAAAGACTTAATGTTTGTGACATGAATTTCCACTTTCTTTTACTTGTTAGCTTTCTATACAAGCAGCAGATTATGAAAACATACATTTTAAAAAGCGGTGAAATGGTTTTAAATGGCTCCTAAAGTGTTTCTTTTTTAAAGACAAACTATCTTTATATGTTTATAAAGTCTTTTGCAATAGGAGAGGGATGCGTGATTCTTCGGGCTTTTTCTCTGCAGAAGAGCTAAGCAAGCTTTTATTCAAATGAAGAGATTGCTATTGAAATCTGTTTAAAGATAAAATCAGAAGTAACTCTGACATGCTAGCTAAATTTTGTAGGGCTGTTTGCCACTCTTAAAAGTGTGCTACAGAGACACACACATAAATAGGAGAAGAAAGTGGTAAAGGAATGGGAAATAGAAACCTGCAGGCTTTCTTATTAGCTAAAGCTGAAAAATACAAGTCCCAGTTTTTATTCTTTTTCTTCTTATTTTTATTTTCCCCTCTAAAACCAGAATTTCTAGACAAGAATCCACACTGAGCGGCTGACAGACAGCAGTCTGAGAAGTTAGCACTGAAGCAAACAAATACTTTTCTGTATCCTACAATGCTGTGATTTCTGTTTTAATAAAGAAAAAAGTCTCATTATTTGAACATTCATGTGATAATCTGTAGTGTAAAAAGTGCGCAGGTTCAGCTGGTTTGTGTTTTGTGGTTATTTTTCTTTGTTGTTGTTTTTCGGAGTGTCCAGTATTTCCCAGTTTATGTATTCAGCACAAGTTTTTCAAAGCAGTGTAAGTAGAAACAGAACTTTAGGGGCTGTACAAGTGCACAGACTATTTGTTTTACAGATGGACAAAGAAGAATCTGCCACATTGACAAATGGATCTCGAATTTCCTGAGTTAGCTGTAAAGATGTGTGTAGCGTGACTCGGACTAAAGATGTTCTAACAAGTTGGACTGACTGGTGTGAATGTTTTTTGTGATGGCTCCACTAAGTTCAGCATCTCTGCATTATTTATAGCCATCTGCTTGATGTGTTGAAGGCTCTGGCTCAATTAGATTACCTTTTAGCAGGAACAGCTCTCAGGAACAGTGCAAACAGGCATGTGTCTGGCTGCTGCAGAATAAATAAGGAAGTAAATAAAGTCAGCGGGGGGCTCTTTAACTGCTTTACTTATGGAGTAAAAAGGACACACAAAGAAAATATTTTAGGACCAAATATGTGATGACCTTTGCCTCTACAGTGAGAAAAAGGGATGTTAAGTAATGGAATTATCCATGTATTTTTAAAGGATTACAAAAAAGCCCAAAACGAAATCCAACAAACTAATGAGTTGGAAATGCCTCTGAGCTGCTGAACTTTCAAAAATCTACATTTCCGTTTTGTAGGATGGAGTTATTTATGAACTTCACTGAGGGGAGATGTGGAAGTGATATTTGAAACAAGGTATTTAAAGAGACCAGCCAAGAATGATGGAAATCACACCATACTGTGCTGCTGTGACCAGAAAGTCCTTCAGTCCTATTTCAATCTGTTTCTAACAGCAGCACTACAAGAACAGCATTCCCCTTCTGCTTGATCTGGTTTGGAGAAAAATTCTGCTCTCAAATGAGTCATTTCACTGTGGAAATAGGGGATGAGTGAGGGATATAGCATTGACTCCCTCTTAATTGTGGGTGGAGAAAGGGAAAGAACATTCCTGATGCTTTTAGAGAACTGTAAACAAGAGTGTGCAGCCCCAGAATTCTCAGTAATCGGGGTGAGATTGAGAGGCAAAACAGCCTTTGAGCTTTTCTGCTTTTCACAGCAGGGGTGAAAGTGAAAAGATGAGCAGGATCTTCTGGAGGTCAGCAGTGATGTAAGATCGAGGAGAGCTCAGGCATTCATCCATCCTTGCAAAATTAACCCCTATCAGTAATGCCAAATGAGAATGTTAATGAAGAGATGTGAATGGATGGTGATAGTGTTGGCATGCAAGAGAAATGGTGAGGAGTAGGCTTGGAAGCTTTTTATTGTGTTCCCACCAAAAACCTGCACCTGGGTGTAGGAATGCCTGTGTCAGCTGTTCCTGAGAGCCAGCACCTCAAGGGTGATGTGAAAACTTTAAATTCCACAGTCAGAGACAAAAATTGCTCTGGGAAGACTGTGGAAACTTAGTGGAAAAGCACAGGTCAGTATAGTCCTAATTTTTTAATTGTTGTTTTTTTCTGTTGAATTTTAACTTTTCTTACCTGCTCAAGAAAATAGTGTACTAAGAGTCAGCATTATTAGCTTTGACACAATGGAACAATTTCAGTAGTTGGGAGCTTTTTTGCATGTTGATTAGTATTGGAATAAATACCATGACATCACACTGTTACAGATTAGTGTTTGTTTATGGGAAAAATATTAGAAGGATGTGGAATTCTGCATCCACAGAGGTGAAGAGAAGCTGTCCACTCGAAGGACCATGACTGACTGGAGCATACACATCAGTAACACTCCTACTTGTAATTGTGTAATTTGCATTTTAGCATCTGCCTCTTCCTTAATTGGACAAATTAGAACCAATACAAATTATTATGACAATGACAGTAATTACAGATTGATAAATTAGAGGAACAAAGATGGTGCAAATAATTTGTTCTCGGTCTGCAGTTGTATGGAAATACTGCCATTTCTTCATCCTCTGGAAGTTGTTTTTCACTTTCAAGCTGCTTCTTGATATTTTAAAATCAGCCTGTTATTATCTTAGCATGACATTTGGCCTGCAGTTCCCAGCTAGGGATGGAAAAGGCTATCATTGGGCCTCACTGCACAAAATAGCTGGGCAGAACATTTCTGTACACAGGCACTGTTATTCTCACCTTTTGAAGAGCAATTTCTTTTGATGACTTGGAGAATATTTGACCTTCAAAGTAAAAGCTGCAGGCAGTACAATGTGCCTTTGTAGTAGTTGTGTAGAGGGTTGAATTTTGTGTGTGTGTGTATCCTGCTTGTTAGTTTTGAGAACAATCTCTTCACTTTTCTGTAAATTGCAGTGATCATTGTTGACCTGGTTAGTCCCATTCAGGCTTAGAACTGAATTACCAATAGTTGAGAACAGGTAATATTTAAGGAAACATCTTTTCTTGAAAAGCTCCTGGAATTCTTAAAAGCCTCCTCAGCTATATATGAGAAAATTTGGTTTCTTCTATTTTCTACATAAATTACTTTCTGTTTTCTGTGTAAGTGATTTTCTTTTTACCCCAGGGAAAAAACCCTCTCTTGTTGTCTCTCAGCTTCAAGCTAAAGGATGAAAGAATGTGATGTGTGGATGGAAAACCTGTCCCCAAAGTACCTCTCCCCCAAACACCTGCAGCCTTTTGCACACCTGCCAACTAACTACCCATCATATAACCTTTCTTCCTGAGTGTGAGAATGACTTGGGAGGCTGCTCAGTAGAGGTCTTAGCTCTTCTAGAACTGTTCTCATTTATTTTATCTATCAGAGGAGCTTTTAAGAATGATTTCAAGGGAATATGTGTGCATATATATATGTGTATACATAATATATATGTTTATGTTATTCTTAAATTTAATCTGGAACTTGTGCTTCCAACTTGAGCAAATTTTAAAAAATTTTGCAGAAATTTTTAACAAATTATATGTCTTCTGGAATGCTGTAGCACAAATAAACATTGCCAGCAATTGAAGATCACACAGTTAGCAAAGAAGGAATTGTTTTCCTGTTGAAAAGATTTTTGCATTAGCATTCAAAGATTTTGCTGAAAGAATAACTATTTAAGCTTTCCTCTGTCCACTGTTCTGTCAACTGTTGAGATTATTGATGTGTTCTGTAATTTTGACCAGAACATCCAAGACATGGGACTGACAGAATTCAAGTGTTGCTTGTGCACACCAAGGTGAGAGATTTGCTTTCATATTGAGGCAATAACTGGTTTCTTACTTGGGACCAAAGTATTTTCTAAAAAGAGCTATCTATTGAGGCATGAGAGTATTGATTACAAAAAGTTAGGGCAGAAAGTTCATGCTGAATAGTGATTGGTTATTGTGGAACACTTGTCTGTATTAATATCTACTGTGTTCAGTTAATATCTTCAATTTAATAAGGTTTAAATTTCAAATGTAATCAAAACAATGCAGTTCATCTTAGCATTGCCTTTTCTGTCTGAATACTGTATGCTAACAAATAATATAGTATTGGTTAGTGACTTTTCCAAAACTCAGTAAGTTTTGCTAGATTTGTATCAGCATAAATAAGCATTTTTCCCTCTCCATTGAAGAGACTGGTCTCTTTCATTCATCATAATCTAGTTTTTCACCTTTCTCTTTATGTTTTCCCAATTTGATATATCTGTAGGAGACTGGGGCAAGAGGCTCAAAGCTGCATTTTCTGGAGCACGTGTCTGGCTTGCTGTGATGTGTGGGTACATCTGTGGACAAGGAGCTGAATTAGTGATGTGCATTATTTGTATTGGTTTATGGAGCACTGCTGCACTCTGTGGACAAGCAGAGTGGATAATCTGGTGTCTGTTAATGCACTGTGGGTTTGGATGTGCTGCTCACTTAAATGCAGAAATCCCTTCAGCTCTGCTTTTCATTGTGGGAATAAATGGATCAGGCTAATCAACAGGTTAGGAGAGCTGATCTTTGTAGCAGCTGGGCAACAAATTCCTGAAAAGCACTGCTGGTTTTACCCAGTCCCTCCTGAATTATTTCATGTATTATTTTTATTTCCAGTAAATTATGTATAAGCAGAGGACCACAAACACTTGTTAGAAGAGTGCTGGGATCGTTCCCCTCTGCTCACATATGGACTTGATGAGAGCCCAATATTCCAAAGTACTGGATGTGCTCCTTTCCTTGGATGGGGTTAGGATTCTTGTTAACTTCTATAGGATCAGGGACTGTAAGAGCAGGTAACCACACACAGTTGTTTACTGCTAAATAAAACATGTGTAAATTCTTCCCTAGTACAGAAAAATCTATTTTCATGTGGCCTTGTCTTTGAAAATGACACTTTACAGAGGATGAGGAAGGGAATGGGATAGGATACTCTGTGCTGTAAACTCAGCTTAAAAATCTGAGCAATAGTGTCTTTCACAGGTGTTAGACTGTGTTTAGTCAGAGACGACACAATTCACAAGTAAGACAATACTAGAATTTCTTGGATATTACTTGCTTAGAATAATTTTTAAGGCTTTTGTTCTGCTGTGTCGTTTTTTCATGCGAGACATCATTTAATTTGTAAAACACTAGGATGGTATTTATAGAACAAAGTCTCTTAACCTGAAGTCTGGTGATATATTGGTATTTAAAGCAGTGATAATGCTGTTAGTGAGGAGCTTTAATTGCATGATTATAGACCAACAAAATTAGGCACAGCGACGTGCAGTCATGATAACCCAGTGATACACTAAATTTATAGATAAGACTGCCTTTCTCTACATCCCTATACTGTCAACATACAGAAATGTTCCTAAAAGCATGTACTTAAGGGAATTTGGGGCTTGCTCCTGCACACCCAGCCAGTTTGGTGACAGGCTGTATGGATTTCATTGATAAGGTTCAGTGTCTCAAAGGTGGCTATTCACCTGATGCCCTTGGAAATTGTCCCTCTGTGTGCAAATTTCTTACCTTCAAAATGGCAATCTTGGAGGATACTGTGTGAAATCCATCAGGGGTCCAAGGTACACAAGGATTATTTTATGGGATCCCAGCTGTACCTGCAGAGTTGGCTTCACTCATGAGCTGCACTGGGAACCCCCCCAGCCATCTGTTTTGCAACCCATTCTGAAAAAACACCATAGCAAAGCACTCAGATTGCCTGTTAATGGAAGACTGAAGTTTATGATGACAGGTCAGCTTGTAAACATGGATTTACTGTTCTCTTTTACTGTATGTCTATGCTAATCCATAGTTACATGCTATAAACTCAGACCTCCTATGAAATTCTACATGCAAATCAGACATTATTTTGTGTTTTCGTGGTAGGGGTGTTTTTGGGATGTGATCTTTGGGATGTATGAGTTAGCAGGAGGTGTATGTGACAGGAATGGTACTGATTATAACTGCCCCTTTTCTTCAGTGAAGTGTTACACAGTCCATGGCACTGACTGCTCTGGAGCAACATCCTCGTTTTGTGCGAGGACGAGGCAAAATGTGTCTTATTACAGAGAGTGTGCTCAGCAGCACAGTTGGGAATGATTAAATGCAGCTCAGAACAACATCTTTGCTCATGACACAGTGATTCAGCACTTCGTGTTTCTGAGCAAGGAACAGGGCTGCAGCCATCCCCTAATTGCTGTCAGCCTGGTGTACAAGCAGTGTTTTCTGCTTGGGCCCTGTGCTCTGCCCATCCTCTGCACTCTCATCCTCCTAGTTAAACCATGGCAAGTTAACTTGCAGAGGTGTTACACCCTGGAGATAACAGCTGAATAGCATCATTCATTAAAACAAAACAAAACAACCTATATGGTCTCTGCTGCTTTTCATTTTGAAATGGGAAAATGATCTTGGCACAGGGCATTTCCTGGGGATTAATGACTGGCTGGGGTTAATGGCCCTTGGCTTCGCTGTGGGCCATCAACTCCTCCCTGCTGGTCATTAATCTGCAGGAAATGCCCTGTGCCAAGATCATTATTGTTGTATTTGGGTTCTTTGAGAGCTGAATTCGGGAACCCACACTGCTCTAATGTGGCAGAGCCTGCTGGGTGTTCTTACATTTAGGCCTTACATATTTATTTTTTTTTATTTTTTTCCTGAGCTTATCTGAATGGAAAGTTTTCCTGAGTTTCTCTTAATGGAAAGTGTCTGTAATGCTTGAGGTCCTTTGAAAATATTTCACTGAGCAGCAAGCAAGGTAATGGTAAACTTTGTGGTGAAAATAAAAGTTCTGTGTAGTGAAAATTTTTGAAAAGGTCGTGTACTTGGGGGCAGTCTGTGCATTTTAGCCTGGTCTAGAGAAATAGGCAGAGCACTGGACTTGGCATGAGAGCCTGCCAGGGAATGCAGGACTCAGGGTGTGCACAAGCTGTAAACCCCTTCTTAAAGCTGAGATGGTTCCCATTTTTAAGATTTTTTTCTCTACTGGAAAATCAGGAATAAGAAGAGATAAACTGATTTTTTCCTCTACCACCCGCCAGCTGTGTGCAAAAAGTGGGGTTCTGTTCGTTCTCCCCAAATGACTTCAAGTTCAGAATGCACAATGTTTTTTATATAGATTTTATGTAATAAGGTCATGATGTCTTCTTGTACTCCATGCTGAATTGGTTTAGGGTTGAATACAAAATTACAGAATTTAAGAAAAAATTCCTTTGAGTGGGTCAGTTTAGTGTTGTGGCCTGGAAATGTCAACTCATGACTACTGGCATATTTCTTTATTTTAAAAAATATGTTAAAAAAAATCAAACCACACAAAACCACCACCCCCATACCAGCTACCATTCTTCTATTAATTAAACTGTTTGATCATATTAGGTCATATTAGAAGTAAGGTTATGAAGAAGTGAAGCTCATGCAGCACATGGTAAATGCAATTTTGAGGGACTCAGCTGGTGAGTAAAGTTGAAAATGTGCATTCATCTGACATTCTTAGATGACTGTTTTTGTGTCAGTGAATTAATGAATTCACTGAAAAGAGTAAAAAATCAATGTTGTGCCCTGATTTTTTTTTTTTTTTTCCTTCTTAGATGCTTTTTTCCCTTGCTCCTTCCTTTCTCTCAGGTAGGTCTGTGAAGTGTCCTGCTCTTTCCTTCAGGGGCTTTGCAAGCAGGCAGCCTGGTGCTGTCCTCCTCCCCATCCTCAGATGTACCACTCTGTGAAGCTGCCTTGGGTCAACAGGAAGCCTTCAAAATGTGCATTTCTGATCTTGAAAATGCCACAGTGTGCGTGAGGTTTGAAGACAGCTGCAAGCTTAGTAGAGACTGTCACATCTCTGTAGACTTTTTGATGGATTTAGTAGAATTTTGGCAAGGAGAAGGAAAGATGTTTCATCAGGAGAAAAGGTCCTGGCTCAGGTCTACATCAAGACTTTCACAGATCTTCAGATTAAGTGGGAGATTTGGATTTTTTGGGATGAAAGTATATTCATAACCCAGTTCTTGTGTCTGCAAGTCAAGGATTATTTCCGCTGTTGTGGAAGGAACACTCTGAAGTCATTCTCTGTAGTAGTGATTATGAATTGTCAGTCTGAAAGTTTTACCTAGAAAATGTGATGTGACAAGAAATAAGGATTACTAATATTTTATAAGTAAACAATACTCTAATAGCAGCCTTTTTATTTCAGATGGAATGGTAATTCCTACTCTGACAATAACCCTGTAACAAGGAGAAGACAGCTTGCCATTACTAGCTTTCCATGTGCTTTTAAAAATAGATTTTCATGTTCTGTCACTTACCCACTGAACATCAGAGATGATGTAGGTAAGTCAGGAAGTTGATATTGTTGTCAATGCGTTTGAGATACTCTGTTAGTGAAAGCAAAGAAAAATGCAGTGAATAGCAGGGGAGAAATTAGAACCCTGCCTTTGTTTGCCTGACCTAGGAAGATGTGAAGGAATGAGGGGGAAAAAAATGATTGTGAAGAAACCTTGTTTAAATTCCAGAGTATTTTTTTTTTTTTGCTACTAGTCTGGTAAAGCCATCTTTTATTGTTGTCAGACTATACACTTTAAGCAGAAAACATCTTGTTGATAGACATGCATTTATTTGGCAAACCTCTGCCTACTTTCTCACCAAAACCATGGGTTTTTTTCCTTTGGGTGAAGGGACAGGAGAAGGGCAGTAATTAATGAGAAATGAATTTTCCAGCTGCTTGTTTCTCTGTGCCCAGCCTTGGTAAGGATTGGTCACAATGGATCCCTGGTACCCAGAAGTGGAGATCCCCTTTTGGCTGTGCTGGCCTCATTGAGGGATGAGCATCAGTCCTGATGACTTGTATATGTGTAAATAATTTCCTAAAGTACACACAAAGATAAACCAGGCATTGGATCTGTGCTGGCTTTGACTGGGGTAGAGTTAATTTCCTTCACAATGCATAGTATTGTTGTTGTTGTCAGACATACCCAACTATTTACTTTGGTTGTATCAGGATGTGAAATAAAAGTTGTTTTTGTTGGTTTTGTGCTCTTCAGATCACTGGCTTTACAAAAGGTTAACCAGCTAACAGTTACTGTCTACTCAGAGATAGAACCAGGGCTGAAGAGTTCAGTATGATCTTAGTCTCAGGTAGGAGTCAGAGCTGTCTTTACTGTATGCTTAAAAAAACTGACAGAAATTGAGTAAAAGTTAATTAAAACCATTGTGGACTGCAGACAACATTTCCATTAAAATTAATTTTAAATGGAGAATTCCAAAGCAGATTTGCTGGAGCTAGAGCCATCAGGATCCTGATGAAGCTGAGTAGTTAGGATGGTCAGATGTACGCAGCAGAATGCCAATATTTGATTGTTATATACCATACACTGTTGTTTTGTGTCTGTTTCCAGAAATTATCCCAGTTTTATCTTACTGTGATGTTCTACTAGCTGCCCTAATGTTTACAGTGCAGTATTTAGAGCATTGCAAAAAATATGGAAGCAGAATGATGTCCATATTTTATCTACTGCATGTAATATTCATTCCAAAGAAGGAAGATTTTGGTAGCTGCAATTTTTCATTGTAAAAATTAATGTGTGCTTGTGTACATTTCTCAGCCAGATTTTAGATAGTATTTGTCTTTGCTTCTCATTTTCATACCTGCCAAACATTTGAGTGTATTATCCCAAGAAAGAGATGGAGCCTGTGATACGGATTATTAATTGTAGAAAAGTAAGTAGCTGTCAGTAACACTTTAAAAACTTGTTAGCCAGATACTTGTCTATATGTATGTGTTGCTTAAGTTTTGTTGGCTTCAGCAGAAATTTATCATTCTCTTTGAAATGTGGAACATCTTAGAGGAAAGACAGACTCGTAGCATTTGCAAACCCCAAGACACCAGGAGAACTCAGTTTGCAGTCATAAAGAGAAGCAGTCATACCCAAGAGACCTCACTGCTGGACTGAGAAAAATGTTTGCCAATCAGCAATATATAATGAATAATGAACAATATTTGCCATCTCCCTGAAAGTGGGGCATTGCAATACAAGTTATACAGCTGTTATTGTTTAATTGCAGCTGGATTAATAAAATGTAATTTTTGCAGCCCATTTGCAATTTACCACTGGGGAATAGATTTTATTACCACTTTGGGTGTCTCTTAGTTAATAATTTGTGCCTTTTGAGCATCAGTGTTTGGCTTCAAATCCCAGATACAAGTTTATTAAAAATTGTAATAGTTTTTAGAGACTATAAAATGAAATGAAGTGCACAAAATGTGCTTTCCAGTGCATGAGTTTAAAATAATTTTTTTACTTGACTAATTTCAGTGTTTCCAGGACTTAAAAGTATTGAATTTAAATAATTGTTAAATTTTAATTTGCTAGACATACAATACTATTTTCAATAGATAATTTATATTTGTTATTAATTAAAGATTCAGAATGGCACTGAAGATGTGGTCATAATATGTAATTTTTAAAACTTGCCTAGTGTTTATGCGAAGCAGTGGCAATGCAGAGAAACTGGGCTGATGTTTGAAGTCAGAAACAAGAACAAGACAGTAGTTAAATGATCTGATTTACAGCATTAGGCTGACCTGGTCAAAAATAATTGACAAGCCTTTTGGAGATAAACTGGGCCTTGCTGTTGGTCGAATGGGATCTCCTGTTAAAGTCACGGGTAAATCAGTTCTTGGCTGATTTCCCTTTGCTTATCACTGGCAGATTCTCTAAGCAAGTGTCAGAGATGCAAAGCTGCCTCTGGATGAAAACTCTTCTCCACAAATTCCCTGGGACAACTGGAGCAATTTCTCAGTTACCTGTGAAAAGCAGCACTGCTCCAGGCTCTGCTCCACATGCTTGCCATCCCCATCCACCAGTTACTCCCATTTTATTCTTCTGAAAGAGAAACAAAACCCGCTCTCATTTTTGGGATGTGGCACCTTTGCTTCCCCTTTGGTTATTTTCAAGTTTTAAGCTGGTGGTACTCAAAGATGAGAAGGTGCCTTGGTGTTGCTGATTGATGCTGTGAATGTGCTGCTCTTTCTGCTGTTCTCCAGGCAGTCTGTCTCAGTAGATACAAGTAAAATTGGGATGGAAAACGTTGAAAATCTTCTTTTCTACAAGTGGGACAAGGTTTTTTGACTCTGGTTAAACAAGCATGGCACCTGGTGATTCCAGTCTTGTTTTAGAGCACAGTATTATAACTCAGTTGGTTAAATGGAGTAAATATTGCTAGAATGAAATGGAAAATAAACTGTTCTACTACTAGCATTTAAAGGAGCCTACTGAAAGCATGTTTACTGTTCTCTGTGTTAAAGTAAAAAACAAAAAAAAGCTCAGGTAAACATTTGGCAAAAGATTTCCAGAACCCTTAATCCAAATTCAGTCAGCATCAGGGGGAAGGCTGAAGGGGAGGAGACTTAGAAAATGTGATAGTCTGCAATATTCAGGGAAACTCAATTTCAGAATTAGATTTTTGCCAGAAAATTGATTCTGTTCCTCGTTCCAGCAGTGCTTACAGCACAGGTGAGTTAAGTGTGTGCAGCAGCCAACCCCACTTTACATAAAAGGTGTGCTGTGATCTTGCAGTGGATGTCCAGCACTTGCACATAATTACAGGTAACTGACCCTACCTTTTAAAAACTGCTGATATTTATCATGATTATCTGAGCAGAGAAATGGAAAAGCAGCTTTGCTGTAGTGTGGCCAGCCATTTTTTAGGTTGAATATATGCCTGTTACTCCTTCATCCTTTAAGATTTTACTCTGAATATTGAAATTGGTCTGTGCCAGGGAAACCCTCTCCCATCTTTAGCTTATTCCATTTTAATCCAAAGTAATGGGTCACAGGACAGGATTAACACAGCCCTTCAGTGGATGAATGTACAATTTAGAGCAAGACTAAGGTGAGAATAGAGAAAGGTGGAGAGCTTGCCCTAAGCAAACATGAAATGTACTGCCTCTCCTACCTCTGATAAATCCTCTTATCTCTGAGCATGGTGGGGAAGGAAGGGATAAAAGATGAACCTATCCCTCACTGAAATAGGAATTTGCTTAAAGGTGAGAGCAGAGTAAAAGGAGCTATGTTAAACTTGAACTGTAATTGCTGCATCTGTGTCAGGGTTTGAAGGATCATGCACTGCACAAAGCTTCAATAGAAGAGCGGTCCAGCTGTAGTCTTGCTTTTTTTGTTCCTATTTTCCTTGCTGTGTGATGGGTGAGCTTGCCTGGATTACTTTACATGTGGTGATAGTACTTCTGTGAAAGGAAGTTTTGTTTTTTTAGATCGTTAAGGAATTTGATCTTGAAAACTAAAACTTAGCAATAAATATGAGCTTGCTGTATCTCTTGCCAGAAAATTTTGCCTGAATTTCATATTTGAAAGAGTCAGAGTGAAACAGGGAATGACCCAACCTTCAGACATTTCCACATGTCATATGATTGTCAGTAAAACAAGATTTGCCTCGTATGGGCACTTGCTATTAAAGCTTTACCATGGGAATCCTGGCTGAACCTGGGTTTCTGTTAGACAGCTTGACACATGACTTTCTTGGCACTCACAAAAAATCTATAAGGTTTGACTTTTAATCACAGGAGGTAGTACAGACAGATGCTCACTGTTTGTGTTCAGTAATACCCAAGTGGAAAAGCTGTTGCAAGATCTCCTGTGAATTAATTTTCCCTGGTAATTAATTGTCTGAAAACCTGAGGGGGTAAGCTGGGAGAAGTTCTTCATGAGTATTGCAGCCCCTGAAGGAGAAGGTTAAAGTGTAGAAAGTGCATGAAGCTGCTGACTCTTGTTTGTGCCTCCTGAAAATTCTCCCATCTCTTTATTTTCACAGCCACATGAAGATCAAGGGTACTGATTTAAAGCATGATAGTAATTTGGATTTGCTCGTGGTGTTAGCAGTCAGATGTGTATTTTTATCACCTTGAGGCACTGAGGAAATTGGCTGTGAGCATTTATATTAAATATTGTTCTGGCTCCGCGTTTTCCGGTGCGTTCGTGGCCATGGCATTACACACCCTTGGTGAATACAGAGATGCTTATGAAGTGTTAAAGCTGAGTGTATTTAATTTCATGTCAAGAAGGACTCCCTGCCATAGTGTTCAGCTGAGCCATTGTGAATAACTGTCAGTCTCAACACTGACATAAAGCACTTCTCTGTGTGTGTGTGATGTGAGTTTTTAAGGATTCAAAGCCATTTTTTGTTGGTGTATTTTAAAATTCTACAACAACTGGGCTTTCAGCTCTTCACAACGTGCAGAGCAGTTTGTGGTTCTTTGGGCTTGCTAAAGTGGCCTTCAGTTTGGGGGTGTGGACATCTTCAGACCTTAACAGTTCCATTAATATGTTTCAAAATTGATATATCCAAAATAAGTGTATCTGTTTATTCCAAAATCATATGCTAATCTTCTTTCATATTAATTTCTTGTGTCACCGTCAATGCTCAAATATATGTGAACAACTTTTTCATAAAAACCTTTTATATTAATAGTGTTTTGTAATAGTAAAGCCAGTAGCAAAATAAAATCCAGGAAATTATTTGGCCACAATTAAATGGAAGGGAAAAGTACATCCCGATGACAAAATTGAATTCTTGTTTAAAAATGGGGTAGAAGTTTGCCAGTCTTCAGGAAGCACAAAATGCCATTAACCAGCATTTAGTCACTTACTAATACTGGATGTGATTTCTAATTGCTTCTATACTTTGTCATTGTTCAACACAATCAAATCAAATTGGCCAGAAAATTTTTCTTGGATCGTCACAGTCCATGACTATGTTTTTACTGTTATTGTTCCAGCTTCTTTTTCATCAGCCCAACCTTTACTGCTTCGTTAAGTCTAAAATTAGACTTTGACAATCAGCCTATTTTATTGGAATTATGAAAAGAAAGAAATATACATGGCAAAGTTGAAGGGGAGGCTCCAGTATCATATTTTATTTCATGCTTAGCAGTTCCTTGAGAGTTATCAAAGTCAGGGATCCTTTATTTGTAATTAAGTACTCCTCACTTTAAAATCATGACTAATAAATGTCAAGTGCAAGAAGAGGCGCTATTATTCAGTGAAGGTCCTTGGATGTTTTAGGGTGAAAATGTGTAGGCATGAAGGTTGTTAATTTTTAAAATGTTGTAGGGGTGGTTTCATTACAAAATCCTAAAGTTAACCACTTCAGATAAAGCTCAAAAATCATTGAAACATTTGGGGAGCTCTTATACGACAGGAAGCTCTTGACATTTATGGTAATTAAAAGTGAAGGTATCTATTAAATACTTAAGTTATTCATATAAACACCAGGCTGGCGTGCAACTGTAAGAGTTTATATATCTTAATTAAAACTGGTCAGAACTGTTCAGTGAATCTGTTTTCTGTGTTTGGTGGTGGCTGGGGTTTTATGTTTTAATGAGACCCAAAAGCTTTGAGGAAACATTGACATAAATGCTTTGGGAGTCACCTGGAATGAGATTTATTATCTTGCGATTGGCAGATCCAGTTTGGTTCCTGCAAGGCAAGGATTGGCAGTGCCTGGAGCATCTCTGTGAGCCAGGCTGAGAGAGCTGGGGGTGTTCAGCCTGGAGAAGAAAAGGCTCAAGGGGCTCCAAGAGAGCTGGAGAAGGGCATGGAGTGATGGACAAGAATGAATAGCGTCAGACTGAAAGAGAGCAGGTTTAGATTGGATATTAAGGAGAAATTCTTGACTGTGAGGAAGGTGAGACCCTGGCACTGATTGCCCAGAGCAGCTGTGGCTGCCCCATCCCTGGAATCATCCAGGGCCAGGTTGGACAGGGCTTGGAGCAGCCTGGGACAGTGGAGGGTGTCCCTGCCCATGGCAGGTAGAATGAAGTGAGCTTTAAGGTCTCTTCTAGCCCAGAACATCCTGTGATTCTCTGATGATTCTCTCTCTCTTGTCTTGTATCTTGTAGTCTGTTTTGGCATGTGTTTTGTGGTTGTGTTTTTTGGTGGGTTTTTTTCTGTGTTTTTGTTTCTAGTGAAGAATAGGAAAATACAAATCTTTCATTTCTCTGTGGAGTAGTCCAGTTGATCTTGGCCACAGTGACCTGGCTGATTTTCCTGATCCTGACTTAAAAGCATTAATTCATGTTTTAGGATTTAGGAGAATCTAGAAAGAACTGTATTTAGATATTTGGATATTTAATTTTTGGAAAGTTACTGTTTCTACTGGGCAGCATCAGCAAAACGTTAGTTCCCAGTAGCGTTTCAAAAGTTATAGGAATTAGGTCTAACCTATAGAGAAAAACATTATTGTCACCGTTTATTTGATAGTAAATCCCTTTTAATAAAACTTGCAGACTGCACCCAAAACATATTTCTGTCTATTCTTGCCTATTACTATAACATCTGGGGGCTTTTCTGTCAGACAGTGAAATAATTCTGTCTCTAGGATGGGCTTTTTTTTTTTTTTTAAATTCCTCTTCTTAAAGGAAAAAACAATGCATTTGGATTGTGCCACAATTAAGGATGCACCAAAACCAATCTGCTTGAGCTAAGGTGTAACACTGAGCACTGTTGTGGAGTAATAGCTCTGTTACTGAGAGCTATAGGACAGCACAGCCATAGGAATAGCATGGTAATTGGAAGGCATTTTCTTGCCAGAGATAAAAGGCTCCCCTGGAAAATGGTGAAATCTCTTCCCAGTTTGTAGTTTTTTCGCACTGGACAGTCCTTTTGGTGGTGATGGAAAGATCCAGAATAAAATACTGGATAGCAGATTGGCACTTCATTACAACCTCTTAAAAACAGAAACAGTAACAAATTACTTTTTGGATGCCATATTAATTCAGCTGAGAAATATTTACATACTTTGAAGGCTGTAAGAGAAACGTATTTCAATGCATTTCAGAAGAGATTTTGAGCATGCTGTGTTCAAATTTGATAAATGTGCCACTCTATTCAATTTGCAAATGCCAGTCTCTTCAATGTACTTTTTCATGCATTAGGTTTTTAATACTTACTTTTCCACACGTGCCCTGGAGAAAAGCATGCAATCCACTGTTACTCTGAGGTAAACTGGATTTCAGTGTAGTCTGTTTCAAATTAAATGAAATTGTTTATTAGTTTTGCAGTTCTGGAGAGCAGAGGCACCCTTGGGTTTTCACTGAGCTGATGAGGGATATGTTAGCCTATACATCCAAAGAGGACTGATGCTAATTGGGCTTTTCACTTTGATAAAGTCCTTGGTTTCAATGATGATACACAGGTTGGCTGCATCTTTTAATTAACAAAAAAAAATTAAATTCCTCTGCTGGAATTCCCTAACTGGTGAGTGGTTTCGATATGCAAGTATGCTCTTTTGTGGTAAGCCATTTTATTGAATCCTCTACCAATCCAAAATTGTAACAAATTCTATTTCAAACTGTGATATTTTTAATATTTTCTTTTTTATCTTTCCATTGTTTCTAGGGTTTACAGTCTGCCGTACAATGGCAGAGCCCTGGATATGGAATATGTGGCTGTACATATTTTGCAGATCTGTGCAGTGCAGTTGAGTTACATTCAGTGCTTGAGCAGCACGTGATTTTCCTCCTGGCAGCATTCAGTTTGCTGTGGAATAAAATGCTGTGTGCCTAGCAATGGCTGTGTGATTCAGGGTGTGATACTTGTACAGCCTCTAAACATCAGGCAGTAAAGACAGAGAGGATTCCAGTGCTGAAGCTCCTTTATCAAATTCTGGTAACTGCATTTGTGCTTGTTGCAACTGCTAAGATGCTGTTTAATTGAATCTGAGTCTCAGAAATTCAGTTACTCTGGTTTTGTCTAATAACAGAGAGTGTGGGTGGAAAAAAAAAGGCAAAACAACCCAAACTGTGCTGTGATGTGGATACTTCTGGGTGGTGTGAGTGCCCAGGTGCATTTCTTTGCTCAGCATTGCAGTAGGACTGTCATAACTATACAGATAAATTCAAAAGGCATAAAATCTGATACATCTCAGTTGCCTCCTCTTAAAAACATCAGCAAGATGGTTTTAGTCTTCATGATTAACTTAATATCAAAGAAGTATAACTTAATAAATGCCTGGGATACCCGTAATCCTCTATATTTCTCATATGACAGCTGGGATTTCTATCCAGATTCTTTACTGGCTGAGTAATTTCCATATACATTTCTGTAGTGCTTTGCCTGAGGGTGAGGATAGCCAAATGTCAGCAAAAACATGAGGTTATGTTCAAATGATCTCAGTCATGCAAGTCCTGGATACTTCCCTTCAAGGGAAAATAAGGCCATAATGAAGAATTTCAGAGCGTGTTTTTTGAGAGCCATGAAATTAATGAAATCTGCTTAAACCCAGAAACACTGGGCACTTGACTTTTGTGGAAGTTCTGGCAGGCTGGCAATGCAAAGATCACATTCCCATGGTCACAGAGATGATGTGATGTGTGCCCCATGCACGAACATTTAATGTCAGAACAATCAAATATGCAGCAGGTGTGGGCTGTAGTGGAATGATCTCATTTGGCACAGAGCTTGGATAATGTGTAGGAGAGTAGGAGATGGATGGGATAAGAGCATGCTGGAGTAATACCTTCCATTTGCTGGAGCTTAATTTAGTTGAGGAGATGAGCAGCGCTTTTAAAAGAAGTTTGTTGCATTCATGTTGTTTTATTTGTTATTCTTTAATATCAGTTACAGCTTCATTCAGTGAGAACTGAGTAGTGTGACCCTGTCTTTCAGCTTTTTTCTGGTTTTATGTAACCTGGAAGAAACAGTTTAGAAGGTTCAGCACGTTGACTCAGCTCTTCATGAGAGCTTAATAGACCCTGAGCAGGAACCTGTGCTAGAAGCTTAATATAAATATTTTATGGAGAAATGGAGTATTATTTTAAGGGCAGAAGTTGGTTAAACAGCATCAGCAGTTTCAAACTATAGAAAGCAGACAGTGAACTGCACTGTTTACAGTGATAATTGTAGGAAGGTGTGGGGTGTGAATCTAGAGTTGAAGACGATGCTGTGTCACTGTGTTCAGACACAACCATCTGCTCGTGGTGCTGGTTTACCCCATCTTGTTGCACATAAGTTCTGTGCAGTCTGTTTTACCTGGAGCACAGGATTAGTCTCAGTTGAAGTTTTTTTCCATGGGGCTGGTTAGCTATATTTAGCCGTCATCATCGCTCTTGCAGTGGGCTTTAACTTCCAAGTTGTTTTTGTTTCCTCATGTCCTTCATATTTCTCTTTTCCTCCATGTCCTCGCCCACGGTTCTCTTTCCCCTCTAATGCTTAAGAATCCCATTTAGAAACACTTCATCCATCTTTGATATTGATTCAGCTTTCTGTGGTGTATGTGTGTTAAATATAAGATGGTAGAGTTTTTCTTCTGGTTCAGTAGGCTCTCTTCAAGCTTTTATGCAACTGGGTGACATTTCCTGTTTCTTTTTCTCACTGGAGAGTACTGATAATGTAAGTAAAGAACTAGACAACTGCACTATCTATTTTACCTCCACTTAAATCAATTTAGAGCACAAAATTATAATAATAGAAACATCTGTGTTTAAAATTGATGGCTGTTCAGTGCTCGACTCTGCAGTATTATTCCTTGAAAAAATTTTTTTATTGTTCAGTTTACTAGGAAGGCTGAATAATCAGCCATGCAATGCCCCCAGAGTTGACCAGCGCCTCTCAGTGAGCCTGAGACCAAGAGATGTGTGTAAAAACGCTCTTCTGGTTATCTATAAAAGAGCAAGACCACAAGTAGTTTGCATTCACTAAGGATGAGGGATGCACAGCTTGTTAGGATGATGCCTGTGTGCTTCCAGAGGAGCAAGAGAAATCAGTGGTTTGGAGTATTTTAGTAAGACTTTTGGGGAACAGTGCTGACCACGAGTCTAACTGCTCTCTGGGTCCCTTTTCTTCACCCTTTCCATGTTTTCTCTGCTGCTTCTCCCCAGCCCTTCTTGTCCCAGTTGCTGCGCTGTGAACTCCATTTGCCCTAAATCAGGGGAAATGTGCTGTGGTGAGATTTCTTGTTTGGTGTTGGTGAATTAATGAAATCACATTTCAGAGATCTGTAGAAACATCTGCCCCTGGATTGAGAAGTTTGGAATTTTAACCCACAGGGTCAAAATCTGGCAGTTGGAGGCGTTTGGAGCCAGATGCCAGGCAGTGATAGTTCAGCACTCCAGCTATGGACTGAACTGGCTGCCATGGAAGCTGGAGAAAATAACTACTTTATTCCACTCTTTTCCATTCTGTCTTCTTGCCAGTTCTTCCTTTAGTGTCCAGTGTTCAGAACCTGTGTTGCTAGTTTATTTTATTAGTTTTTTGGGTAAGATTTTGAGCTCAACTCCTAATAGTGTGCATTTTTCTCTGTCTAGCAGAATAAATCCAAGAGGATGGAGGAGAAACATGTAATTAATAGTAAGAATCACTGAACTTTGGGCAGAGGGTGAATCATATGGGAGTTGCATTGGTGCTGCAACTGAAAGTTTTAAGGCCTAAATACCTATTTTAAATGAGTGATTTATCTTTACTCTCCATACTTATTTCTACCCTTCAAAAGGTGCAAAGAATCCGTTATCCTTCCTTGCCACAATGAATAAAGTTATTTCTGTGCTGGAAATAAATAGGCAATCACCAGAGCTGGAGACAATTTTTCTTCTGGGTGGGTGATTTTCAAGTAATTAACTAATTCAGTCATATGCAGAATACTGTTCTTAAAAGCCTTCTGAATTTTGTGTGTGCTGGCGAGGTTTTCTGTACATGAACCTTGAAACAAATTTCAAAGCTATCAATTTTCATAGCCACATTTGTCAGTTTGGCAGCAGTTCATTCTGAGCTTGATGCTAAGCATGATTATTGTAAGTTATTAACTATGCTTACTGTAAATCACCTGAATCTGCCCAGCTCTGCTGGCAAGGTGATGTGAGGCTCAGAGTGGTGCTGGTACATGTATTTATGACATATGCTACTGTTCAGAAATTACCTTTATCTTCAGGTTTTCAGGAAAAGGGATATAATTTGGTAGTGAGGATAATTTTAGCAGTATTCCTGTCTTGTGAAGAAAATTACTGAGCATCTGGAGTTCCTAATATTTTATTTTTTATCCTTCAAAAACGAGCTGTTTCTGTTCTCTGATCCTTAAAATCAATCCCTCAGCTGAAAAACATGTTGAAATAACAGGTTACTCTTGGCATTTAGAGTAATGTTTGGAGGCTGCAGTGGGAGTCTGGCACTTTTTGCATTTGGTTGCTGCCTGCGAACAAGCCCATCTCTCTCTCAGCCCAGCCTCTGTCCCAAAATGCTTAAATTGAAATTTAATGGTAGTGGGTGTAGCTGGAGAAGCACAAGTCAAGGTGTGATGGTTTGAATTTGAATTTTAATAGGCAAAAAAAAAAAAAAAAAAAAAGAAAAAAAAAGGATGGGGGAAGAAGGTAGGTGTGACCTTCCTGCAGGAATATGTCATGGCCCAGGGTGTGGAGTGCAGTCCCTGGCCAGGGGCTGCAGGACCCAGCTCCCACAGCTGCCTCCTGTGCCTGCAGAAGGTGAAATCACACGTGCAGTGCATGTTAGTGGCCCCTGGAGGGTTTTCTATTGATCTGTGTCTTAATAATGCATAATAGGCAATCAGGGCTTTCCTGATCTTTTCAGAGACGCGCTGTCAGCGAGAGTTGTAGATCACCCTGCTGCTGGTGGCGGTGTCTGACCTGCCCTCCACAGCATCTCAGCAGCTTCCACTTCCATTGGGACTGCTCCTGACTCACCCAGCAGAGTCAGGCTTGGCCTTTGGAGCAGTTACAAGTCATCATTCCATGGCCTTTCAACGAGGCAAGATAGATCTGCCACTGGTTAGAGAAATTATTTCAGACTAGAATAGGTACAGGTATTAGGATTATTGTGTTTTGTTTTGTTTCTGCAGGCATGAACAAGAACGTTGGTTTTGCATTATTTGCCAATTTATCTGTTCTGCCTTGTTTGGGCTTTGCTCTCCTTTTGAAGATCATTCTTTTGTAGAATGGCTTAGGATGGGATTTTTGCTTTAGATGCTCAGCTAAGTGGGGTTTTGCAATTCTCATGTTGCCTCTGTCCCACTTATTGGAACATTGACTTTCAGCAATGCATAGTCTTAAATCAATAGGATCTTTATTGTTACTTACTGGTGACATAACTAAGTTTAGCAGCAAACTGCAAGCATACATTAGTGCGGCGTAGAAAGCAAGAAAATGAGATTTCAGAATTATATGTTGTTGCTGGACACCATCTGCAATACTTGTCTTCTGGACTACTGGAATTCATAATCACTGCTGTAAAATAGATCTTTTACCCTTGGCCTTTGAGAGTATTTAACAGCACAAGCTAATAGAAATTGGTGTAATTGTGTTACCACTGTGTGTAAGTACTCATTGTGCAAACCCATTCTGATTTGCATTTGACAACATCAGAAGTTAATTGGATTACCAAAATAATGCAACAGTGACAATGGCAGAAAATTCAGTTTATAGCACTAGTGTAAGTCTGTTTGTATCATCCCATGGCTACTCCCTTTTTTTTTTACCCTTTTTTATTTTTTCCCTAGGAAAGGCAGAGTCGTGACTTCTGCCTGTGTTGGTTCCTTAATAATAAAAAAAAGCAAAAGCTAGTGGGGCGAAAACTCACTTAATTTGCTCAAGAAGTAGGAGAATTGCAGGCTATTTTGGATATTTTGAGTACAATGTTTAATGTTTTATTTATATGTAGCATAATAAATATGCTGACCAATAATAAGTCAGCAAAACTCAGTGTAGCTGAACTGTTCAAAATGAATCAGCTCCTATTTTTCCCTCTAACCTTGGACAGATGGCAGGCTGCTAGTGCTGTGGCTGACCTGGTGGAGATCCCTAAACCAGGATTATCTAAGGAGGATGAAGATCAGAAGGTGCCAATGGATGGAGGCTGAGAATTCCAGAGATTGTCTGGGCAGGGGAGGACCTGGCATGTAGATGCCGCATCCATGGCGTGTCCTAGCCATGAAATTCCAGGCAGAATCAGGTCTGGCACCTTCTCTGCTGGTGAATCCCGTTGGATTGAGTGCTCCTGATCCTGAGCAGTGAGGAGGAGGAGGGTCAGCCCTGCTGAGGCTATCTCAGGAAGGTTTTAGAGGGGAAGAAGAGGCTCTTATCCCTGTGCAACCCCTTGGTGAAAACACAACATGCGTTAACTGTGGTGTCTCCTGAAGGGAGCACAATTTAGGGCTGGGCAGGAATACCCAACTGTTGCAGTAAGGTAGAAAAATTATGAAAGAAAGGCCTCATAAAAACAGGCCTGCTGTGTTAGATCAGTGGCCTGTCATGTCTTTTAAGTGAAGGTTGCACTTTGCAAGTTCTCATGTAAAAACGATCCTGGTGTGAACAGTTCGTTAACATAACAATCTATTCTTGAGTGAAAAACAACTAGCACCTGCATAAAATCTATCCCATGAGAATCAATTGAGAAAATATTTAACCAATTTAAGAATAGAGAAATTTGATGGACAAGGAAAATTCCTTTTACTAACCAGTGGAGTGATTGGCAAAAAAGGTATTAACCAACTGGAGTCACACACGAGGTCTGTAAAACTGTATAAAAAAGGAGAATATGCAATAAAAAAAGGCCTTTGATACATTGCTCAGTGTGTCATTTCTGTCCTTCTCTGCAAAGACACCCAGCATAATTCAGGATAAGTGTCCTGAGTGCAGTCAGCTTTCATTAGCACCCAGCTCTGAGCTGCTGCTGTGTGTGATGTGCCTGGAGGAACGTTTTGGCTATTGCTTGGTGCATCTCTACACCAAAAAACCATTTTATTAGACAAAAATGTATCCTGTCACTGTATTCATTGTTGGCACGGGGCTGAATCTCCTTGTCCTGGCCTCACACACCCTCTGTGATTCCCTGGACACAGGAGGAGGTTTTGAACTTGCTGGGTGCTAAAGTCACCTTTCCCCATGGAGCCCCTGAGTTCTCCCATCCCAGCCAGGGCAGAACTGGAGGATGGAGGATGAAGATTGCACAGTGATGAGCACATTTCACACAGCAGCTCAGCCATTGCTGATGGGCCAAGAATTATCTTAATTTTTGGAATTTGGCTGGTTGTGTGCTGGGGCAAGATGGGAATGTGTGGCTTAGTTTTTTCTCCTTACTTAAAAAAAAAAAAAAACCCTTGGACCCCACAATGTTTCTGTTTAAAAAAATATGTATATATATATATATATATATATATATATAAAATTTCCAGTTTATGAAGTCTGCTGATATAAGGAATTTAATAAAAACGCTGGCAGATGATTATCTATAGTCATGCTATATAAACCTGGTTTTGGTGAGGTCTAGATCTTAGCCGTAGCAAAATACAAATTATTAGATGAAAATAGTTATAAAGTCTGGAAATTGACTTTTTGCTACTTTTTTATGATTTAATCTATTTATATGGAGAGACATACCTTCTTTTTCAACTGGGATGCATCTTGATGAGAATACAAGTAAAAATAAAATGTACATTATCTGTATTTTTTGTATGCTGTGGGAGAAAACACAAACCCTTTTGAAGATGAACCTGTTGTCTTTGTTCTCCCACTGAGAAATCTGCGTTCCCTCTCATTTGCTTTATTCCTTGTGCCTGAATCCCCTGAGCATGTGAACCTTCCTTTTCCTTAAAGGAGAGAAGCTTAAAGATGAAATGTGTTGTGTGTGCCCACTAAACCTGATAAACTGATACTCCTTTCCTGATATAATTTCAGCGGGCGTAAGGGACATATTCCCAAACCTGTTAAAATCAACAGAAGTTCTGCAAACTTCAGTGCGTTTTGGACCAGGCTGGAAGTGAAATGTGTCACCGAGTTTATCGCGGCGAGTTATTTTCTTCTCCTGCAGAATGTTTCCTTCCCTTGGTCATCTTGTGTTATGCACTTGCTGCTTTGAAACGCTGCAGTGGGGCTTCTTCTCAGTCTGGGGTGGCCCAAGCCAGCAGATATTTCTTTTATCTCGGTATCAAAGAGCAGAATGTGGCTTTAACATTGACAAGAAGCACTTGGAGACAAAGAGTGACCTTTTGAAAGTGATGAAAAGGAGACCCCAGGGAATCCCATTAGGAGCAGGGAAGGTAGATAACAGCTCCTTCCCCCCAACAAAGGTACAACATTCTGCTTATTCTCAGGGGACTTTGTAACTGAAGCCTGTGCCTTTGGCCTTTCCTTTCAGTTCAAAGCAGCCATCTGTGTCCTTTAATTTGAGTGGTAGATATTCAGTTATTTTTATCTGAATATATAAAGGCAAACTGTTGGAGTCCTTATCTCAAAGACAAAGCAAAAGCCCAACACAAGGTCTGTGTTTCTCCTCATGGTTCTCCCAGCCCATTGCTGAGGCCCAGAGGTGCAGAGTGGATGCCCCAGGTGCTGCCAGGGCTGGTGGCAGCATTGACATTTGTCATTGATGCCCAGCTGGCCCCTGGCACTGCTCAGAGCAGTGTATCCATCAAACTGCACGTGCTGCTGAGATCTCATTGATTTTTCTTGTGCATATAATACAAATACTTACTGCTCTGCCCCTGATATAAGATGTGAGAACTACTTTGTCCAGATGCTTTCTGGAAGGTTCGGATGAAAGAAATAAGAAGAGGTGAGATAAAACAACCCAGTCTAACAGTGTTATTCCTCCATAGAAGCATTTAATTGTATTTTCCTCAGTGTTTGTTTCTGTTTTAATTGGCCAGAAATTCCTGACTGTGAAATTGCGGGATGCTTGGACGTACTTCCTTCTTTTCCAGCTCAATCTAGCATATGTTTAGGTCTTTTAAATTAATCCCAAAATGATAAAATAGAAAACCATGTATCCTTTAGATATGAGCTGGCCATTTTCAGTAGCAGGACTGGAGATTTGTTGTATTTACTTGGACTGATTAAGAAAGTGTGAGTTCCAGGAGGCTTTACATGAAAATTAGGAAGACACAATAATTTCTCTGTCATGCCGTGGCTCAAGAACTTGATGGTGATCATGAGAAATATTCACCTGTTCTGTTTACTCAGAGTTCCTGATTCAGAGCTTACAGATGTGGCAATTTGGAATTTAGGGTTAGAATTTTATAAATATTACTGAAGCTACCCCTAACTTTCAGTCTTCTAGTAAATTGTGAAAACACAAGGGAAGGAGATCCTTTCCATATTACCTGTTTGATCTGATTGCAAGTCAGAGATCTTGTTGTACAAATACCAAGAATTAGATCAGTGATAAAATAGCATTATTTGGATAACATTTCATCATATATATTTCATATATAAATATTATTAAAAATAGTAATAAAACTGCATTTTCTTTGGTTTGAGGGTAGTGATTTCAGATTACTGAAGTGTAGCAGGTCATAAAGTTGATACTTTTCTTTCTTCACCAAGATGCAAGGATTTGTGCAGTAATTTTGCTTTCAGGTTCTGTGTCCAAACTTGAGATTGAGAAAGTCCTCTTTTCCGAGGTTAAAAAATGCTGCAGGAAAATTATGGTTTCCTTTAAATTCTTCTTTTCATCATCCAGTGTAACGGGTGCATATTATTGCCAACACGGGATTGTGCAGAAATTGAAAAGATAAATTTGGATGGAAGGTTTTTCTGAAATACTTTCCTTCATTGAGAGAGTGGGAGAAATCTATGGTAGTTATCAAAATTTACTGCAATCATGCTTCTGTGTTTTATGTGTCTCAAAAGAAGAAAAGTAAATGAAAGGAGTCAAAAAGGATCTTTGAAAACTGTTGAAAATCTTTGCTCTCAGTGATGCCTTGACTATTGTTTTAATTTGCTTTAGTTCTATGGTAGATCATAACAGTGGGTGAGTAATTTACAGAAGCAACAAAGCCATCCCATTACTTCTTGGAAATAACAGAAATGAGCTTTTATGCTTAAACAAAGACAGTTTAATTGCAGCCAGCTCTGCTGCAAAACAGTAGAAAAAAGTCAATGCAAGAAATACTTGTTTTTCTGGGGTCTTAAAGTGGCACATAGCTCTGTGTCCTCTACCTGCAGCTGGATGTGCAAATTGCTCTTTTAATGAAGATATTTTGAATGGTGATCCTGATAACAGGGAATATGGGGGAGAAGCTTCTCTGCCTGCCTGATGCTGATTTGTGAACTGTCTGCTTTTCCAAAGGCTGGGATGGCTGCACAGCTGGCTTGGGTTCATGCTTCAGGCCACTGAAGGTGTTTTCTTGGCAGGGGTGAGAGTGCCAGAAATCATATCTGTTGTTGTACTCCCTGGAGGGTTTTCACATCGCACAGCAGCCACCTGACCACACGGCTGTGTCTGCTCAGAGCAGGCTGCCTGGGCAAGGAGCACATCAGGGGGGACAGCAAGGAAGGGATACCTGGTGCTGATGTGTTTGAAAAGTGACTGTCACCAGCTGGAGCCTTCCTGATCCTGGCAATGTGCATTCCTAGAAAGCAACCGAAGGGGATCCTGGCTGCTGCCAATAAGTATCAGCTGCCTTTTAAACTTTGCCCTGAACCTTCTCCTTGAATGCACTCTGTCTGTGTAATATTTAACTAGCAGGGTGGACTGACTGGCTGAAATTTTTAAATTGCCTGAGATGTCAATGCAGATAGCTTTAAGAAATTAAAAAAAAAAAAAAAAGAAGAAAAAAGCTTATTTGGTTGCTCTGGTACTCTCCAATATTTACTTCTGCATCACAGTTATTGACAGGTCCTATTTTGGGCCATGGGCTGCTCTCCTTCCACAGAGGGCAGAGAAGGGAGAGATGTTCTCTGCAGGGGTGGGTGAACTGAGCATATTTTGGTGAGGTGCTGGTCACAAGGGTTTGCTAGACGAGAAATCTTCAAAGTCTTGGGACAGCAGATGATGACATTAGTTGGAATTAGTACCTGTGTGCAACACTGAGCAATCTTGGACTGAGACAATCTCCCTGCAGGAGGCAGAGCTCTGCATCTCACAGGGGGCACTTTGCACTTGGAAGGCTTGGAAATTGAAAATGCTCCCCTTTCCTGGGGATTCAGGGAGCTGCGTTTGGGAGTTTACCTCCCTAAAGAACTGAGGATGAAAGTCTGTAACTCTGCTGCTTGGCTCTTGTCCCTTATCTCTGGTTTCCCTGAGTACTGCAGAGCCTGAGTGTGTATCCAGACCTGTTGCAGACCTGCAGCAACCCCAAGGTTACACACAATGTTTTCTTCCACTTGTGTGGATATCTCCTCTACAGTGGTAGGTTTGAAAGACCACTCTAACCCCTCTTTCTACCTGTCAGCCTTTCAAGGGAAACTCTTTTGGTTTCCCCACAGAACATGTGAGATGTCTCAGTGTCAATACTGCACAACAGGACAGCGAGTGTAAATAAGATGATGGGAATAGGAGCAGTTTCTGTAGTGTGTCCTTAGGAATCAGCAGACCTACTGATACCTCAAGAACCATTAATTCTTGATTGGGGCATGCTGAGCTTATCAGAGGAGCCATCTGCCACCTCATTCTGTGTGTATTTATTTATTTATTAGTAAGGTGAATCCTGACGCCTCACATGGAAAAATTGTAAGGGGAATCATGTTTTTTATTCAGCTTCCTGCAGAAGATCTTACAAAAAAAAAAAAAAAAAAGAGAATGGTTTAACTTCTCTTGTTGACTGTTTCTCCTGATACTCTGCATCATGTTGTATTCCCTTTTATACTGTGTTCACTGACTGGTTTCTGACTAATATGTCTTGATATTTGCTACTTGAAGTGACATACAAAGAAGCTGTCATCACCAGCTGTGCAGAAGACATCGGAGAAAACCAACACTAAGTACTAAGAAGGAAATGAAAATGTCTTTTCTGCCCTGCTAAATTTGACTTGTGGTGCTGGTTTTTTTTGCCATCTTTCTCACTTGGCTCAACATGCTTGGCTAGTCTGAAAGAGAAACACTTTGCTGGCTGCCTCTTGCATGATCTCCAGGTGCAGGGGCCAATGCCCAGATTCCTGCAATGCAGAAATAAGTCAGCTGATTACATTTTTCATGTCTTTTTGAAACCTGTGATCTGCAGGCTCTCCTCAGATTTAAGGCATATCAGGATAGGTAACTTCTGTGTCTGAATGGTTTAGATTGGAAAATAGATGTTCAGCACCGATCAGGAATAATTTACTGATCTCTTAAGAGGGGAGAATAGGAAGTAAGCTATTACCATAAAAAAATTTTACTGCAATTTTCCTCTGCATAAGCTTAAATTCTGTGTAGAGAGGTTGTCAATTAGTGTGCAGATTTTTTTAATTGGCTATAATAAAAAGCTAATTGGTGTTTTGCTTAAAGAGTGAATTAAGAAAGTGTTGCTATAGAAACTTTACATGTGTATAGTGCTGCTCTACATAACAGTAGATATAATAGTCTAATGACCTTTCTGAGCCAGCTGTAAAGTCAAAGAAAATGTGTTAAATTCAGGCTGGCTGCAGAGATCATTAAGGGGTTTGTGACTTCACCCATTTCATTGCCAGAAAGTGTCTCTGGCATTGTCTCATATAATGTTTCTCTTGACTCATGTCAAACCATATAACAAATGCTGGTCTCAAAAGACCTGAACTTTTGTAAAATCCAAGCGCTCCAATTGTGAATGTGTAAACTGATCTGTAATCTGTCAAGCGTGAAATGTACTACTGGGATAAATTCATTTTCATAATCTGAGAAAATGTGATGATGGATCGGAAGTGGCAACATCTAATCCGAGAGCTGTTGTATCCTTGTGTCCCTCCTTCCTCTCCCTGCCCTCTCTACCCACTGAATTCTGAGCCTCATGTGAAACACAGGAATTACAGTTTTAAGTGAAATGGGATTTCTGCTCTAATTTGCAATATTCTCTCCTAGCAAGAAATACTTACTATCTCAAATATAAACTTTGTTGAGGAGAGAACAATTTCTTCAGGATTTGTGTACAAGAATATTTTTCCTCAAGCTTCCCTACAGAAATTACTTCAGAGTCATTATCTGTACCTTTGCTAGCTGCATAAAAGTTATATATAGGTGGCATGGATGAGCACAGTCATTACTGCCAAGGAAGGTGGTCACTAATGAAATAAATGGCTCTGGCTGGGGAAACTGAAACATGACCTTTTATTTTCAGTTCCCTGAATCTTATTGTTACTATGTCAACAAATTGTTTTGCTCCTTTTAAACTGTATATCTAGAAGGTGTAGGGGCGTGAGAGCCTGCAATTATTAGTCATGGGGACTGAAAAAAAACTTAGTGTTCTGCATGTCCAAATGTGAGAGACAGGACAAAGCTATAATCTGTTGATGTTTTGTGGAATCATTCACTGTGGTTTTTTTTTTCCCAGTGATTTTCAACTAAATAAACAAAACCTTCATTCTGTATCTGCTAAATTTGCCCCTGCAGTTGTTCTTTAAACTGGAAGAACACAACCGTGTTTGAGTGATTAGTGTGTGATTTGACTTTTTTTCCCCCCCTCGCTTCTTCTCTTCTCCAGTAGATGCTTAAAAAAAAAAAAATCAGTCTTCTAAGTGGGTGAATTTAGGAGAATCTCTCAGAATTCAGTGGAATTATACAGACAGCTTCTTTCTGTACCTCTGGGTCAGGACTGAGGAGTGTCATAACTTAGCAGCTATTCTTCCCTTGATACACATATGTAAGCCCTATTAGTGTTAATGCCTTTTTGAAATGCTCCCCTCATATATTCAATATCTACTACTGTGTCCAAACTCTGAAGCCTTATGAGTTGCATGGCATGTGACTGTCTCTAGAGCTTAATAGAAAGTTGGATTTAATCTCATAGTTCATCTTTTGAGCAGTAAAACTGTAAAAAAGATAAAATGTTGTAATGTGAAGCTTTTATCTGAGACCTGTGAGCAAATAAGATTTTTTTGCTGGTCCAGGGAAAAGACTGGGGTTTTTTTTTGTGTTTTTCGTCTTCCTTTTGTCTTGTCCAGTCAGACCATGAATGGAAGATGTACTTAGAGGGGCTGTATAGTCTAGAGGTGTTCTTTTGCAGAGGAGTAGTGCAATGTTGTATTGTCAAGGAAATGTGATTTTTGGAACCCAGTAAATCCATCCTTCATTTTAAATTTTTGCTGCTTTGCTGCAGTTCATTTTCAACGCCTTTTTGAAGAGGGGTTTCTGAGGGACACACCATGATTTTTCTTTAGGACTGGTATTTTTCTCTTAGTTTTACTTGGCTGTATGAAGCTCTGAGCATCCCAATCTAACATTTCCATTTCTGTTCTAATGGTAAAAGAAGTAAAATTTGTATTAAATCCAAGTGTCTGGGAGATGGAACTCCTGCTGGTTCAGTGTGCTGTTTGTTCATTTGGGTTAGTGCTGGTTGAGGTGCTATGAAATGGAGTAATGGAGGAGCTGGGTGGGTTCTGCATTCTGGACATTGACAAGAAGTCACAGAATCAGAGGCTGGAAAAGACCTCTGAGGTCCAACACCAGACCTTGGCTCTGGGTGCCACAGTCTTTCCTTCAACAGTCACAGTGCATTTTTATTTTTTAATTTTTTAAATTACTCCTTTACTGATATGGTTTTGTTTACAGAAAATCATGACAAAAATTGGTCCCTATTGGTCGTTTTCCCTCTTTGTTTTATAATTTATGGAGTGCAGCAATGGAAGCTTGCTTATTAGTGGAGCAATCTGTGGAATCTTTAGAATAAGCCTCGATTAGGACTGAATTTCAGTGATATGCACAGAGACTGTTTAAATATGTACTGAACTACCTCGTTTTGCTTAAGGAAGGAACACATTGACAACTGAATTTCATTAAAGAAGGAGGGAGATTTATATGGGTGATAATGAGGTTGCTGCTGGGAAATATGTGAGATATTGAAATGATCATAATATCAGTGTTGTTTGTTTTTTGTAATGAGAACAATTCCTGTTTACTGATGGATAACAAAGGCAATTGTTTGTTGGTCAGTGTTTTGTAGTATAGCAGAAGTGCCACCACAAATTCCTTGCTGAGGAGTCATGAGTCTTCATGAAACAGACCTTGCTGGATACAAGGACATTGATTTTAACGTTTTAGGCAGATATTTTGTTTCTCTAAGTAAGAAAAATATTTCCTAAGTACCATCGTGCTTCGAAATATGTTCTACTTTGCTGCAGTGTCAGGAAAATGCATCTTCTGTTTATATTTACAATTTGCATCATTGCAAATGATGAGTTTTCTGTTTCAATGAGTGGTATTATAAAATGTGATGTATCCCTCTTTTGCAGAGAATTAGTGTGGAGGCCAGACTGAAAATATGCCTTCGTGACAAAGTCTCTACAAAGCTGATCCCATCTTGGCTTTAAGGTAAATGAAAAAAACCTCTTCTAACTTTTCTTCTCATCATGGTTGGTATTCAACAAATATGGAACAAATGTGAGGATATCATGTGCTCAGAATAAAAAGGTATTTTAAGGAATTTAACTACAAAACTTAAAGTTTAGTCAAAATAAAGTGTAAGCATAAGCCAGTAATTTGAGTATGGCTTCAGTAATTAAAAGAAATGACAGTGGCATGAAGGCTTATGTGTCTTACATACTGCCTTGGTAACTGTCTGGTTTTGTCTGAAAATTGAATATGCATATGAAGGAGAGATCATTGTAATTGAATGGAAAATATGAAATTAAAAAGGCAACTAAGTATAAATAATTGAAAATCAGGTTGCAGCTCTGAGCTTCTGCATGTCGGGAGCTCAGTTGCAAACAAAATTGGTAGAATGGTAATTCACATTTTTCTTCCTCTTAATTTTCGTTTCATGGTACCATACTCCTGGTATAGAGAGCAAGGCAGTGAAAATGATGAAGGGGTAATTAAATATCTGTAGGAAAGTAAAAGCCAAACCAGAGACTAATTTTCAGCACTCTACAGCTTTCATTATATATGTATATGCTTTGATTTCTCATGTATATGGAAAATGTATCCTCTAACTGCATATTTTTAGCCTTTCTCCTCCAGAATTGTTTAACTTGCTGTGGCAAGCTTGTTTTGTTTGTGAAATCATTGCAGAAAAGAATTCTTTTAAAAACTTTATGAACAGTTGTTTACCTGTGAGTACAGCTAAGTATTCTTAATCTCAACTAAGTGTTCTTTATCATGGTTTTACCTGATTTGAACGTTTAATATGTCTTGTTCATTCACTGAAATCACTCAGAATGGGTAATTTTCAGTGTTTGGAACTTCTTGATTCTATATGCCCTGCTGTGTCTGTGGATGAAGGCATTTTCATTGCCCAGCTCTGTTTGGGCTGCAGGTCTGCTCTGCTGGTGCCTGAGAGGAATTGAACCTGGGGCTTGAGAATTACAGAGAGACAGGTGCTCCAGAGGTGGAGTGTTTTTGCACTGGTACTCAGGACTGGATCAGCACCTCCAGTGGCTGAAGTTCTGCTTTGTTTCCCTGGAATAAGTTAAAGATAGCACAGTTCTGCTTCTGAGATAATTGGTTTTTATTTATCTTGACATGGTTTAGAACAGCACTTGGTCATGGTGAATGCCATTCTTCTGGGTTTAAAAAACTGTCACCTGTTGCTTTATTTTTTAGAAATTCAAAGGGCACTTAGTGCTGTCAGCATGAGATCATCATTGTCTAATAATATTATATGTCTATTACTGTTAACTTTTAACAGATCCCTCTTCCTAATGCAATCATGCTGAACTTTTCACTACAAAGTAATTATCTGAGTTGTGTGAATTGGCTAAAACCTATCAGCTGTTAAAACCCAGAATGTTGCTTCTGCTTGGAAAGAAAGTCGTGTTGTTTAACTTCCCCCTCCCCTTCGTCCATCTCTGAGAGTGGGAGCCTGTGTGAGGGAGAAAAGAAAAGGAGCCTGATGGTGCTTAATGGCTGATGAATAAAGCCAAGGATGCAGGAATGGTTGCCTGGCAACCTGGCAGGATGGGCTGAGGTCCCTTGTCACTGCACAGGAGTTGACACTGGCTCATCTCTTGAGCTCATGAAGAAGGATTTCTGAGGGTTTGCACACTTTATCCTCAATATGCATCGTGGCTGGGTTAGATCTGTATCTTTTGTGTTTTGTCTCTGTGTATTTCACACCTCTGAAAAGAAACACGAGGGGAATAGAAGCAAATCAAGCATTTTACTTAAAGGAGGAAAACGTGTGCTTCCTGTGCCATGCTTTATTGTGCTTTCAGGATGAGAGCTGTGTCTAGAAAGAGGTTTGCCTAAAATTGAGAGCTCTTAGACCTAATTCCATGTAAAGTTCTGTTTTCTTAGTCTGAGAGTCCTCTGAAAATTATCATTAGTGCTAAAAGATAATGAGCTGGAGTTTGTGTTGTAATTGCAGCCCTGAGAAGAAGCCTTTTTGTGGTTAAACACGGCTCTGAAGAGACACATCTGCTTTTTTCCCTTCTTACACAGAAATAATGTCAGACTGAGAGCACAGTGAGGATTCTGACAGACTTGACCTTGTACAAGTTATTGTTAAACAATTCAAATGGATTTTGAACACAGGTGTCACACGAGGGGTGGATCTCTCTCTGTGCTGCAGGAGGGGTGTAGGTGGGTGATGTTTCCTTAGGGATGTGGTGTTAATTTGATGTTCCCTAGAAGACTTTTGGGAAAGTACATGGACATTACCCCATGAATGTTGTTGTCATCAAGTGAACATTGATCCAGTAACTATTTTCCTTTTATATGGAGATAATAATTAAGGAAAAAGGTGCAACTGGCTTTCAGAGGCTGCATAATCCAGTGTATTTTGAACATTTCAAGTAATTTTCTTTGCTCTTCTGTTTCTCAGAAACAACTTTGGTGCCTAATAATGAGGTCAAAGCTGTAGGAAGCAGATTGGGTTCTTGTTTTGAACGATTGGACAAAAGATCTACCTGGCATTTTTTTGCCCATTTCTCACACCAGGCAAAAGGGAGGTTAAAGAGTGTGTATATCTACAATTGTATCATCTTGGGGATTCTTAAACAAAAAAAATCAAACACCTCTCTCTTACTGGCAAGAGCACTTGTCATTTGCCAAATGCTTGCTGCACTTTTTTCTTGTTGAGTTCAAGCTTTTTGTTAATAGTTGTTCCTACAGCTGAAACTGTAGAGCATTTTGGCATAGTGTGTAACCTGACCAGCTGTCAAAAAACACTGTTTGCATGGAAATGTATTGATGGAATTTGCAAAGAAATCTATTAAATTTACTGTGGGCTTTGTAATTATCAGACTTGGAATAATAATCTGATTTTTATCAGCACTTTCATGTAACTTTTTTTGGTGTACAATCCATTCTCTTTCTCTGTCCCCAAGCAAACACACAGAGGCCAGACAGCAGCTGTGTGGAACTGCTTCCTTGTAACTGGAGATCCTCAGAAAATCAGGTGAAAGGTTTGAAAAGTTTCAGTGTGGACAGCCAAAGCCTTGAGGCCATTGTCATTAACAAAATGGTCTTTCTCCTTCCTTCTCTTGCAGGCTGCAGCATCTGACTTACTATTTATCTTTTTAATGGTTTATACTTGTATTACAAGCCCTGAGTTTGCTACAGGGTATTGAGAAATGTTTCCTAGCTCATGATGATTCATAGGAAAGTTTGGACAAACTGCTCTGGACTGGTAACTTGTATTCTTTAGGGCAGCCTTGGTCTGGGGCAAGATTGCTCTTTCTCATCATCTGCACGTGTGATTGTCTGTGGATAGAATTGTATTAACCCAAATTTAACCACTAGCATGGAGGGAGCTGCAGCTGCACTGGTGTTACAGAAACTTTGGACCCAAAGCCTCTAAGCTGAGCTTTAATCTGCTGTGTCAATGAAGGAAAAGAATAAAATTTTAAGATGAATCTGTGTTCATGTCCAAGGTGACCAAATTGCTGGCTGCTTACTCCCCTATAGCAGATTCTAAGATAGCAAAATACCTTAAAAATACTTATAATTGAGCCAAGAAAATAAGTAAGCTTCTTTTTTTTCATTTTTAACTGTGGGCAGTTTGTATTATTCTCTGTCTGTACAACACATTTCTGTTGAATAAAGCACATCCAACTTCTGCCATGTTACCAGAAATGTTCTTTTACTTGCAATTCAAATGGAATAATTTTACACTTTGAATCCTTTTTGTCCATCATGTTGTAAGGAATGTGAGGGGAGTATATTAAATTCTTTCAGCATTCCATTGAAATGCCTGTTGCTGTCTTAAGAAATTTCAGTATTACTGATCTGTTAAAACATTGGTTTCATTGAAATGTTGGTTAAGGAAACTTACACTATGATTCTTCAAATCAGCCAGTTTTGATACTTTTAACTTAGTTTTGCAAGGATTTTAATCTTCTTTTACTGACCCATATTGTAGTAATTTCTGTTGGACTGTTTAATTTCTTATGGAACTGAAACACAGAAAGTCATGGAAAGTTCAACCCAGAGCAGACAAGAATTAAAAGATTTTACTTTTTTGTGTGTACCATAAGCACTTTATGAAAGTGAGATTCTGATTTCTTTTCTTAATTATGGACACAAAATTAACTTTTCATCGTACATTTTGGCTTCTATGATGTTTTGTGTTACATAATATCCTGTCCATTTGAGACATGGAGACAATTTATTGGTTAAAGCATATAATACAACAGAAAAAAAAAAGGGTCATGGTTGATGCATTTTAGATCTAATTTCCTATGTTGCTTCTGTATTTAAAAAATCCATGTGAAAATATAGGAAGCAATGCAATAACTGCATACAAGCAAATACCAAGCCAACAGCTGTGTTTTCTAAGAGTACAGCACTGCCACTGGAATTGGGAAAAATAAAACTTTATTGTGAATTTGAGGAGAAATGGAAAACAGTGCTAATCTAAAAATAATTTTTCTTTTTTTCCCCTCAGTTGGGGAGAATAAGATTTTGCTGCCTTTACTCTCTCTGGAAAAATAAGCTCCTTCTGTTTTTTAGCAGTACTGCAAAGCTGATTCAGAGATGCAAACAGCAATGAAGAGTGTTATTCCACACTAGAAAGGCTTTGTATGGGGAGTTACTTATAGTAAATAATTAATCTAACAACTAGTTTGGAAAAAAGGAGGAATTTATTGTGTCTGGAGCACAGCTTGGATGCAGAGATGGTGCTGGGCCAGATCCTCAGCCTGGCTTTGTACAGTCCCAGTGCCTGCCCATCTGATCCTGCAGCCTGGTGGTTAAAAGCCAATGGAATGTGCTTTTCTGCAGGCTGAGGGGCTGTTTGCAGGTGTGATGTGCGAGGCTGTCCCTGGGAGGAGGAGATGGGGCTGGGGCTGTGCTGAGCTGACAGAGCAGCTGGGTCAGGGAGCCTGTGCTCCCCCTGCAGCCTGCCGGCAGCACGGAAAGCTGCCTGTGCCCCTGCAGGGGCTGATTTGCAGTTTTTATGGAGCGGGAAATACTGGAGACCTTCCTACTGTGGTGATGCCATGATGATTTTTTGCCTTTTCTTTTATATAAACCTCTTAAGTATTCTCAGTACCCTTAGCGTCCATTCTTGTAATTCCTTAAATCTGCTATTTTTTGCATAGTTCTGCTATTCTGTTAGGCTAGAAGACCAAACATCCCAAAGACCTCACAGCTGGAGGCCAGGAAACGCTAATCTACCTTAAAAAACCAAGATCCCCTCTAAAACACATCCTGTAAACTAGGATTAAACCCATCTGGGGGGAGTATTTTGGGATAGGAAGTTGTCATGCTATTCATTCAAGCCTCTCATTAGGGCATCGTTGTCAGATAAGCTAATTTGCAAAATCTGTAAAATTGTATCTATGTGTGTGCATTTTGGCATGTTCCACCTTGGCAAATTGTTGCACCATGAAAATCCTTATTAAATGCCCAGGTAAAACCCCTTTATCCCTTAACTGTGTCTGGCTCTTAATTTTAGAATCAAAGGAAAGGCATCAGTGGGGCCAGTGAAGGGAATGGCTTACCTGAGCTTTGTTAGGAAACAACCACACCTGGCACAAGAGGGCAGCAAGTCTGCTGGCTAGAAAATAATTAACTGGCTGTGGGAATATCAGCTCAGAGGTGCTTCTGGTCAGTTTGTGCCCTCATTTGTCCATAGATGTGACAAAAGTGTTTTTCAGAGACCCTGTTTAGCCTGGTGGATGGTGTGTCAGGGCAGAGTTTGGTTGCTTTGCTCCATTCTGGAGGGATTCAGGCTCTGCTTGATGGGATGTGTGGATGGCAGGAGCTGCCTGTCCTGCTGTACAGGGCAGTCCCACACTGTGGGGTCCTTTGTCGCATATTTTTGCTTCTCTGTAGGATATACATAGCTATATATCTTTATTTATATATATATATGTGTGTGTGTGTGTTTTACAGCTCTCCTGTTGTAGCAATCTTTAGTGATTGAAGATTGACTCAAAAGATTCTTCCTGGCTCTTCTGTATTTGCTGGGGTAGAAGATATTTCAGCATTCAAGTCTTCGTTGGCTTGAAAATCCATCTCCATGTTAAATGACTGTATTTCATAGAGTAAATTTGTTCTAAAAGCTTACATATGTGCCTGGAATGCAAGCTGACCTACTTAAACTACAGCCCTTCCCAGCTGTGCTAGATGGATCTAGATGTGTGTTCATCTTGCCAAAATCCAAACCCTTTTTTGAAGAGGTGCTTTTTCTAAAAGAGGAAGGATAAAATGGTGATTTTTTTTTCCTATTTAGAGCTGATCAGCTTTGATTTCCTGTATTAGGTTTCTAGACTTTGTGCTTCCTAATGTGATCTTAGAATAGTAAGATTTACTTCTTAGTTGTGCAAGATGGAGTTAGTGTTAGCATTTATAATGTGAGCTCTCTTGCTGACAAACTTTCTTCATTCCCTCACTCTTCCATTCTCCCTTTTCTTAAGCTGCTTACTTTTTCATGCAATTTTTCCTTTGCTTTCAGTAATAACTACAAGGTTCATCAAAAGTAAAGGTGGCAGAAATAAATTGTGAAGAGATTTTTCAGCCAAACAAACAGCATCTTTAAAAAGCTCTGGTTTAATTCACTGTTTTACAAAATAATCAAGTGGATCAAAGGACAGGGGGATTGTTATTATATTTTGTATACTCTGCATTACTATAATTTATAGCCTCAGATTTAAAGATACAATCTTCTGTGCACCAGACTTTATTGAAGTTGGAGTTTAATTAATATAGGAGTTTGCTGAATACAGAAAAAAACAAATTTGAAGGAAACAGGAGAAACTAATCCTTCTTTTTCCCGACCTTCTGCAAACCACCTTCACAGTAATGTGTCTGCAGCTTTGGCTTCTGTGCACTCATCCTTCAGCTGCTCAAGTCTGAAGCTGCTGAAGCTTGAGTTATTTATTTTCTACAGGCCTATATTTTCATTAACTAGGAAGTATAAAACATTAAAAGTGAATCAGGAGGCCATTGCTGATTTTGATTGCTAACTTTTTTTTTTTTGAGGTTTGGTTGCTAATGCTCTTGGAGTGAAAACTGAGGAGCAGGAACTGATTAGAAAATGGAATTTAAAGGAACTTCAAAAATGGCATTTTGACAAAGCACCTGTTTTCTGTGGAGGGAAAAATACTTCTGTGAGGAAAATGGTCTTGTTTCAGCCTTCCAAATCAGGATTTTGAGAGGGAAGAAGGAGAAATGTTGAGTTTTCTTATGGTCATAAAAGGTAAAACAGGTCACATTGTGTTACATTGTCAATCATGTCAGGACTGTTAAGTCTCAGAGAGACAGAACAGTTACCCATAATTCAGGTATTGTGAAAATAATGTATGCATTGTTAACAAAACAACAAAAAATAATGAATTCTTTTTTCTGCATACTAATAAATTCCCTTGGCATATGATTTTCTCACTCAGCAAGGGATTAGGGAGAGCTTGAACAACATGCCAGTCATTTTGCTGGATATGCTTCTGAAAAAGGAGACTGCTCCTCTGTGCAACCTTCTCTGGGATCTGGAAGATCTAAATCTTAATTCTGTTCAGTCCACATCAGTGAGTTGCAGGTCAGAGTGGTGTTTTGGTCTTTTCTGGTCCCTTTAGTAATTACCTATTATTAATGCTTAGAAATAAATGGGAACAGATATATTTTGTTTATCACTAAGTTTCAAAGAGGTGATGCTTGCATCTCTGTGAAGTTTTATCCCACAGCATCCTTGCAACTGGTGAAAAAGCACAATTAGAGTTGGAAATAAAATGATGGAGTAAGTCTTCCCTGGGCTTTGCTCACTGCTCAGTGCTGTCTGTGCAAGGTCCCTGCTGTTGGCACTCACTCTTTTTTTTAGTGCATCATTTGCATTGAAAACCTTTTTCAATGTAGGTTTTGAGGCTGATTCTCCTTTCCTTTGTGTTTAGTCCATTTTAATTGTGGAATAAAGTATTTTTCCTTCCCATCTCCTGTTTTAATTGAGGTTGTAGCCTAAACAACTGCTTGTAATTTAGAGGCCAACCAAATAATGCTGTTCCTTTTGCTGTGCTATTTTTCATGTGATAAATGAAATAGCCATGTTGCTCTTAAAAACAAACAAACAACCAGCACTAACAACAAGAAAATCCAAGCACCAACAATATGCAAACATCAGAATCTGTGCCCCTCTGGTTAGTGAGGCAGACAGGATTGGCACTGTCCCTTTGCTCCCAGCCCTCCTGCCATTGCTGAAGGTGAAATATTTGTTATTATCATCTTGTCAAAACTGTCAGCCCATGGTGCCAGACTGGTGGTCAGTGCAAGAAACTTTACTGGCTGCTTCTGTCCTGTGATGCACTTTAAAACACATGATTAACAAGGAGCAAGTGTTCACAGAGCCTGGATCGAAATCATCTTAGCAATTGTGTAAAGGAACTCTGCATAGTCACAGTTCTTACGTGTCAGTTCTGGATATTATTTTTATTATCTCTGCAATTTCACGTGTAATAATTGTGCCTCATTATTCATGTTTTGGAAACATTGGGACAATATTCTTTAGAAAAAATCAAACCCCAAAATGTGTATTTCTGTTCCTTTGTGGAGTATCTAGTGTAACAAACCATGTTACCAGTAAAGAGCGACAGCAGCAGTGTTAACTGTGGGTGATATTGCTTTCTTTGCATTAATTCCATAAAAATCCAATATTCTTGAGTAAAAGTGAGAGTCTTAAGCCTTTGGGCCAGCGCTTAAAGGAAACCTTGGCTTTTCTGAAGGCTTTCAGTTGTGAGGGCCTCTAGCTTTGCAGACCTACTCTAAGAAGATTGGGACAAAATTCATATTCTCTGCCAATTCTCAGCACTATTGGTGGAGTGTTCTCTGTTTCCAGTGACATGGAATTTAGGCTTACAGTCAAGTCATCCATGGTGTCAGCAGGGTAATGCAGAGATCTGCTTGCCATGACTTGATGCACAGCATAACCAAATTTTCTCTTTTTCAGCCCTGATCACTGCAATCATCAAATTACATTTCTGTTCTCTTTCTGTCAGATGCACTCTTTAGACTAAGAAATATTGTATTTGATGTGCAGTAAATACATAGAATCGCTTTCTTTTTTTTTTCTTTCTGGGAGCAGAACAAAGCCACTGCATTTTCACACTTGGGTGTTTCTGGAGAGGATGAGTGAATTAAGAGTTCCTCCTTTGGAAAACACTCCATTTAAATCATTGCACACAGCTGAGCACAACAAACAGTTCTAGGAGAACATAAAAGCAAGAAAGCCACTTCTCACCATCAGTCATTGTTGAGAGAGGGAGTGTGAAAAATCTTGAGTTTCCGTCCTTTTTGCGCTATTCCCACTTGTAGTCCTCATTTCAAGGGAAGAAGTATTTTCAGTACTATCACTCTCATCTCTTGAATTCTTAAAAATATTTAAGAGTTAACAGAAGGTGATGTGAGAAAATGCTAGAACTGTAACTACAAAATCCTTCTGTAGGTGCTAAAAGCCTAAAATCAAAACCTTACTCTTGAAGGAAGTGCTGGTACTCAGTAGCTAAGGAGAGGAGTTATTTATATAGCCTTAGACTTCCATTTTCTTTGGAATGAGTAGCTCTCCTTATGGGGGTGGAGGGACACCTCATGGAGTACAGCAGTGAGGGTAAAAAGTAATCATTGTGATTTTTTCCATGCTTAGAAGTAATACCAACATAGGTTATTTAAGGATTTCTCTTTCAAGAGTTGGACAGTTTGGGTTTGGAGAGGACAGAAATGCTTTAGATGTTTCTGTCATCAGTTAATTATCGAATATATTTTACATTGCAGTGCAGAAAGTCACTGATAAATAAGCTTGCTTTTCTTAAGCATATATTAAAAATAGAGCAACCCACACGTGTTTGTTTATAGAAGCTCAGTACCAAATCTTTGACTTAGCCAAGTTTGGTGGTCAAGGAGAAGTTTCTGAATGTGCTCCTCTGCTGTCTCCAGGAATGGATTGTGCAACTTAGGTATCTCTTTTCTTAATAGGGACCTGGTTGAAAAGCATGAATAGAGTCTTTAATAAAGGCTCAGTGTCTCTTCTTGCACTCTTGTTGTCCAGTAGCTGTCCTAACAGAAGCTTTCAGGAAAGACCACTTTGGTTTTTCCCTCTTGAAGTAAACACAAAGCCGCCAAAGTTCTTACTTACTCTTTTCTTTGCACACCAAAATAACTTCATTTAGTCTTGGTCCTTAAGCAGAGGAAGCTGCACTAGAACTGAAAACCTCCACCCACTGAACGGATGTTTCAGTGGAATGTTTCACTGGCACTTTCCACGGAAAACTCAGTGATTTAATTCAAAGATGATGTTCAGCATGGGAGCTGGAAGTCAGGGAGCAGCTGGGGAGATTCCCCAGGTGTCTGCTGGGATCTCACCCCTTGCACTGACCCTGAGCTGGCCAGGGGCAGCTTCAGCTCGCTGGCAGTAAATGACAGCAGGATGCACGAGCCTGGTGAATTGTAGGAACCACTGACTGCAGATTTTGGGCCAGGAGCTGATTATGGGGCAGTATGTAGCAATAGCTCAGCTTGCTGAGAGAAATAAAATAATAAAAGGCCTAATTTCACACCCAATTATATTTTTCTTCACTCTTTGTTTTCTTGGTAAAGAGTCTTTTCTGGCTGTGGAGCAGTCGAATTAACCCAACTAATGTAATAATCAGACAAGAATAAAGCATGAGCATTTACTTGTAAACGCCTTCATTTCTGTGAACCAAGTGAAAACTTCTTTTGGAATTTACTGCTCTGATGAGTGAGGTTTGGGGGATGTCTGATTTACCTTCTATAGCAAAACTCAGGGCATAAATATCTTCTACTTCAGTTTATGTGATGCTTACCTTGAGGGGTGGGGATGTTCTTACTCCTTAATGAGATTTTTGTTTGAATTAGCATAGCTTGTTTCAGAAATTTTACTTGAAAAGTACGCTTTACCTAGCCTGAATTATCTTGAAAAGCCCATCTTCTAGTTTTTACCCTCTGTATTTCTGTTTCAATACTTTAAAAAGAAAAAGAAGAAAAAACCAACACATTTTAGTTTTAAAAACAGACTTAATTGCTTCTGGATTACAAAACTTTTCTAACGCAATTGATTAGACCATTTTGAGTGTAATCCAGATGGAGATTAACATGGGGAGAGCTAATTACCTCTTTTAAATTGCAGTTTTTTGTTCCTTTAAAATAACGCTGTGTCTTCTCTTTGATTTTTGTCATTGGCAGTTGCAAATGTAAATGTTGAAATAAAACTAACTTTGAAGGCAGAGAGACAGGTGTGCTTTTTCAACAAATTGATTACAAATGTATCAGACACCTGTTGTTTGATTTACGTGGCAGAAAAGAGCAAATATTTTCTTGTAACTCAGTTGGGAGTGTGGCTGGATAAGATTATCTCCTTGTGCTGGAGAGGGAGGATAAGACAAGCAAAACAACCTTTTGTTTTGTTTAGAAGCCCTTTATGTTAAACAATCAACACAATATTGAAATTGCAGTGTTGAAGGAGAGCATTTTCCTTGGGGATAATCCTTGGGAAAGGCAGGGGAAGGGTGGGTTGGGTTTGAGGTTCTTTGCAAAGATTTTGCCAAGGAGCTCTGCATGGGCAGCATTTATTGTTCTCTTCGGTGGAGAGCTGCAAAGTTCCCATCCCAGACACTGGTTTGATAGTTAACATGTAGATTTCCTGCAAAATGCAAATTCAAAGGTTCTTTAAAAGCAGTTCCTAACTTTCTGTGGTCTTTGGCATTTTGTCCCCAACACCTGCCACGAACCAGAGCAACGCTTCGTCTTGCAACCTGTGTGAAAGTGAAAGGAGAGGGTGGGGAGCGAAGGAGCAGGAGAGCCAAGAGGAGACAAAGCAGCCTTGCCCGAAGCACATGTTAATCAAAGCAGATCAAAGGATATGATGTCAGTTTATAGAGAAACAGGTCAGGCAGGCCCAGGTAGCTCAGGAAGCAGGATACTGATTATTCCCAGAAGAAAGTCAGGTATAGGGTTACCGCGCCGCGGTGGAAAGTCAGGAGGTCAGAACTGGCACAGCAGCCACGTCCCCCGGCTGGAACAGCTCAGGGAGTTCATAATTCAGTGGAAATGGGGGAGAACGAGCCCAGTGCAGCGAGTGCAGCCCAGCCAGGTAAGCACACGTGGAATGCTGTGCTGTCGGGAGCTCTGGGGCATCCTTGCCCTGCGTGTGGGAGCTTGTTCTGCTGCCGGCTGTGCTGCGTGTCCACGCGAGGGGACTTGTCCTTGCATGTGTTTGGGGAAAGGAGGAAATCCACATCACTCATCTCTGCAATGCATTATTTAAAATAACCCACTGCTTGCGTTTAGGAGGGCAAGGAAAGGTCTGATAAGATCGTGTAAGCATTTGGCGCTGTACTGTCAATAAGGTTGCTTTAAATTTAAGGTGATCTGTGGGTGATGAGGTTACTGTTCTGTAGATTCGTTAAACCTTCTGCAAATGCTTTTTGGGTAGGAAGTGCTTTGCACAACTACTTTGCACAAATTTCCTGCCTGTTGCATGTGAGCAGGGCATGGCAGATGCAGGGAGATGAAGGATGTTGTTTCTGTTTAGCATTCGTGCCTTATTTCAGCTTGTTGCCTTTGTGGTTTTTTTTCCTTTTGTGGGTTGTGCTGAGGTTACACCAACACATGCATGCAAAATAGCCCTTGTGGGCACTTGTGTGACTAACTGTAAGAACAGAGTATTCTGTCCTAGGTGTTTTAAATTTTCAGTAGAATCCTGAACGCAACACTTCATAAATCTTGCTTAGTCCTTCTTTTGCAACATTAATGTCAAGTTTTTGCTTTGAGAAAGAATGTTTTCCCAGTAGCCCTTTTTTCTTTCAACAGGCTGTTTTAACATCCCAGAAAATATTATCATCCTGGGGAATTATTCCATTATTTTATCTTCTTAGCATTCAGTGGGTTTTTTCCCCTGACATTCAGCCAGTGCTTTTCTTTTGCTTGACTTTACCAGTTTCTTCCTGGCCTCTTTCTCATGCTCTGCATACAAGGGATATAGCTTTGTGTCTGTTTTGTGTTTTGCAAGAATCCTTAAACCATTGTAAAATTTTCAAAAGGTTTTCTGAGAGCTGAAGTGGTAACTTTCTAGTCAGTGACAAGATGTGTTATTATTTTTCCCTTGAAGTTATTCTTTATATGCATGCATGCATGTAATCCAGGGTTTCAAATGTGTGTCTCAGATTTCCATATTTTGTAGGGAATAACTCCATCAATGCTGGAGCAGGTTTAGTTCACAGAGAACTTCTATTCCACTGCCTTTTTCTGTCTCTCTCTTTTTTTTTGGTGTTAATAATTATGTAGGAACGATCCAGAAAATACATGGCAGCAAATTAGATTTTGATCCATATTTTAATATTGAGTAAAGCAGCAGGAATATTCAATGCTGTACAGGTCTAAATGCCATTTCAGGCATGGTAATGAAAGAATTGGTATTGTTTCTTCCTCTCTTCATTCAGGACCCAACTTGTGGTTATGGGGATTTGCTGCTCAGAAGATTGTTCAGTCTAACTCCAGTCTTAGTTTTTGTGCTGTACATGAGGAGCTATTTCACTTCTGCCAATATAATCTATGAATAAAACTGATGGAAAATATTTTCAAGCACGTTATATTTTATACAGGTCTTTTGGGAACTATGATTGTGATTCTGGCCTAATTTGTGCCTTTTCTCTATTAGCCTAAGTGAGCTTATTCAAATGGAATTCCTCTTGATTTGCACTAATGGAAATGGGACAAGAATTAGGGCTGCACAGTAATTATGGCTTAAAAATATATATATATATTCTGTGTGTGCATGCATGCAAACACACATGCACACCCTCAGTGTCATTTTTTCAGTTGCCATCAACCTTATTTCCATGTGTGCTTGTTTTTAGAAACCGTCCCAAATAATTGGTGATTCAACTGGCATTTTTTAAGGAAAGAAAGGTGCAAAGATTAACATTACTCAAGATACCTGTCAAAACCACTGCTAGTGAGACAACTTGGGTTCCTTTTCATGTTATTTATTTTTAGAGAACTTTGAGGCTTGTGTGAATTACTAAAGGTGCCAGATTGACAGCCCTGGAGGCTGGCTTCACTTATTCATTAGCAAAAGAGATACGGCCTGGGCAGCAGGTGCACAAACCTTCTTGCTCTGCTGTACCCATGGCTTCAGTTCTGCTGTGAAAAAAACCCCTGTTTTTGAGAATCCAGGGTTTCAGTCCTGCTCCCTTCTTGCCTCTCCCTGCAGCATTTCCTTCTAATGGTGTTGTGATGATTAGGCTGGAGCCCTAAAGACCACGCAGAGCCCTTTATTTGATTTCCCCCAGCAGCCGTCAGATGGGGAAGGAGGCTCGGGGCTTACATAAGTCAGTAATTCTCGCCATCTGGTCAATCAGTAAATGTAAGGTCACTCTGCCGTCACAGCAGTTTTGTTTTGCACCAAGTACAGTAAGCCCAGAGGATAAATTAACTCTTGGTTCTGTTCTGTTGTTGCTTTGGTGCTGCTGGCAGTGGTTCAGCGCCCCGTTCCCGCAGCCGGGGTGTGACAAGTGAAAAGAGCAAAGCTCTGAACAATGGGGCTGTGCCTGCCAGCCGTGGGTTGATTCCTGGTTCAGGCAGTGCACTGAGAGCCCTTCAGAAATGCACTGAAACTCACCAGGAGTACCTTGTACTTTTGTGGTGGTTTGGGTTTTTTCCTTCTTTTGTCGTTGTTGGGTTTTTCGCTTTTAGAATCAAGATCCGTTCCCTTCACACGAGTTGTTGTTTTCAGTCTTCCCATGAATTAAGTACTGTTTACTGGAGAATGTGACAGTATAAGCCCCACAAGATGCAATTACTGTAAATTTTAATTTGATGACATTGTACATGAGTTGTAATTGATTTTACACTGTATTGTGTTGCTAGATGATGGTAGCAGCTTTGCTGGCTTGCTAAGTGTGTGTAATCCATGCTTGCCTCTGGCCCACAGAGGAGAGAGCTGAACTGAGAAGTTCAAGTTAATGCAGCTTGTTCTTCTGGTTCTTGAGAGGCACAAGTAAGTGAGCAAGAATGAGGGGAGTCATATAAGCATTATTAATAAAACATCATAGAAAATTTGGATTTTCTTCAGGGCTCTCTTATGTGCTGTTTATTAATGTAACTTAAACATTTTTAAAACTGGTTTCATTATACATATATATATTTAATATAAACATATTATTAAACAGCTGCATTATTTCTAAAAGCAGTTCCCAGCAAGTTCAGATTCCCTCTGTAATTAATCTGGGCTTTGGATGAGCTCCGAGTGTGTGCTCCTTAGGGTTTGTTCTTGTGTTCTGATGTTGATTTTTAGATCAATATATATGTAGTTTCATGAAATATTTACAGACCAGGTCTGAAAGAAGCAGCTACTACTTTTTGCTGAGAGAGGTGATAGGAAAATATCAAGAGCCTACATAAAGATCCTGGCATGCTTGCATGGAGCACAGGGAATTGAGAAGGCAATGCCCCAGAAAGCAAATTTCAGTCTCAAATGGCTTTCTTGCTTCTTGGCTGCCATGTCTACCCAGCTTCCTAGGCTACATGAACAATTTCCTTTCAGGTTTGTGTTTTTGAGCAGGGCTCTAAATAATGCTAATGAATGCTGTAATCAGTTGCAGTTATTAACTGGGGGTTCTCTAACAAAAGGTGGCAATTCTGAAGGTGCATTGTCAAAGTGCTTCCTCTCTCCCCTTGCTGTTGGATGACCTCAGCCCTGCAAGTCGAGGTTTTCTCTCTGGACAGTTACTGACAGAACATCACCAGGTCCCTTTTTGGCTCTTTTTGAATGATAATAGCAAGGGTTTCCTGTGACAGCATTTCTTGCACAGCTTGGCTCTATTCCCCAACCAGGTACAGTAACAATAGGTAATTTAAAATAATTCGTTTTATTGCTGCCTCCTGTAGATTTTTGACTTTCATTTCAAAGTGGTGAATCTAGAAAGCTGGAGAAGTATGTTCTGATCACTATCCTGGTGCTGTGAAAAATACAAGATTTAAATAGTCCCGCAGAGCCATCAGCAGCTGGAACAGCACTGAGCACTCTTTTTTCTTCAGCTGAAGTCATTTGAACGTTTTCAGGGTGCTTTTAACTCTTTTTTCACAGGAATACCTGGGCTTTTTTAGCTTTCATTTCCCAGTTCATATGTGCTCACAAATCAGGAGTTGAGATTTTAGTTTTACATAAATATTATCACTAATATAAGCATATTAAATCTGAGAAAACTGCATAAATTGAAGCATGATAAGAGGGAATCTGTCTGCAATGGTGAGAATTGACCACAAAACTGGATATCAAGCCCAAGACTTTCAGCTCCAATCTGCTTGGTATTATTGTTGTTTTGCTGTCACAATCCTTTCCAGTTCTTAAAGGTGTGTTGCAGGTGATTGCATCCTAATATGTGTGCCTGAAAATGAAACAAGATAGCAACATCTTGCTGCAATAAATAAAACTGAAATTGAAAACATAGTAGATGTACAGCAAAAGGATTATGTTTGCAAAGTGTTTGAAAACTTTTCCTCATAAAGCTGCTTTAGCCTTTGAAATGCTACCAAATGTAGGAATGAGCCCTTGTCAGCAGTAGGGTCTGTCCCATTCAGTGTTTGCCACGCTAGGGAAGTGATCCAAGGGAAGTTGTTGGTTTTTCCCCCAATACACCATTGTTCAGTGTGTGTGGTAAGGGTTATGTTTGTTTTGGCTGCTCCTGCACCTCTTTTTCTGAAAGTCAGTCACTTACTGGAGAAAAGCAAAGAGCGGAGGTTGGCGCGGGGGGAATATCAATGTGGGCTGAGCAGCTCAAATGAAGGAAACCTGGTGTTATGTAAACTTCTTATGCAGATATGAGCTAGTTCATAAACTAAAGAGTGCTCTGCATTCATAGCAGGCCCTGACAAACTCTCTTTTTTCCTCCTTCTTCAAGTACTGGAAGTTTTCTGGAAGTGGTTGGAAATTTTTCCATCTCTATACAGGGATTTCATTCCATAGTCCTAGTGGAAAAGGTGGTGAGAGGTTTTATTTTATTTGTCTTTTTCCTTTTCTTGAAAAAACAGCATCTCATCAGCACAGTGGAGCAGTGTCCTAAATGCTATCGTGTCTTGCAGTGAGTTCTTGAGATGTGTTTTTTAAAGATGAGTGAGGTTGGGTTTTTGTTGCAATATCATTTTGATCCAGGTCTTCAGAATTTTTTTTTTCCGTGAGTGTTTGATTTGTGTTGGGGAGTTTATTTGGTTGGTTCTGTTTCCCCCCTGCCCCCCTCAAGGCCTAGTCTCTTAATTAGTCTCCTGGTTATGTGATATTTAGAACTGAGACTAATAATTGCAAAACTGCTCATTTTGCGTTTAGTCAGCAATCAGAGAAGCAAGAAGGATTGACTTCATGCACATCAGGCAAGTAGCTGGAAATCATTGCAAACCAACAATGAACTTCAGAGAGATTTATCATCTTCCCTCTTAGAAAAATGCATGTTCTGTGCAATGTTGGGGCTTTTCACTCAAATTTTGAAATTCTGGGGTTTTTAGAGTCCATTGTTGTGTTTCAGTTGGTGGAGAGCCACAGGTACCTCTGGGCCTGCCTGGTGCCAAGTGTCAGCTCTCTTGGAGTGTTGCTGCAGCTGCTTCTGCCTTTTTCCAGTTTCATGTTTCTGGTTGAATTTTGGACATATCCTGAAGCTCTCTCAGCATTCAGAAGAACAAAAAGCATAAGCTAAAGGTAACTTAAATTCATCCCTGTAGAAACAGTTACAGAAAGTGGAGCTGTGCTTTTTAGCCCAAATGTTACTCTGAATCCATAGCGTTAGACATGATAGCTGGCTTTGTCAATTTATATATATATTCATCTTTTTCTTCAAGTAGTGCTTTTAAAAGTGGCATTTCTGCTGTCTGTGTATGCTCAGATTTTCTGTGCCCTCATAACACAATTAAGTTTACCACATTTTATTCCTGCTAGCCTTGCAAAGAGGGACTGAGTCAGACTGTATTTGTTCTTGTGCCTCATCAGCAGAAATGTTTACCAACTTTCTAGTTTTGCTTTATTTGTGAAAATGCAGTGAATGGGGTTACACTGGTATCAGGAGTGTTTAATTTGGTTTGTGTTGGTATTAGCCTTGATTGAGGCACGAGCATGAAATAATGCAGTTACTCTTCCACTGCCCAGGGATGAGTTTATAGGGCTGATAGGAAATACATCTCTTTTCACTTATAAACCAAGTCTGTTTGACCTGATAGTTACAGAAAACCCAAGCCATGGGATGGTTGTGCAGGATTGTTGTTTCTCCATCCTTATGGAAGTGCAGTTGTCCTTGATCAACTCTGCTCTCTTTCTTCTCTGCTGTCTGCATGCCTTGGGTAGAGGAAGGCATAGGCAGACTCTTGGGGTTATAAATACACAGCCATTCCCATATGGCAGTAAATTTAATTTAGATTACCATATATTGCTCCAGTGACTCTGGGACCTGGCACTCCCTCCATGGAGGAAAGGCACTGTGAGCTCTGAGGGACTGAAATTCAGTTCTCTGGCACTTCATGGGCATCGTGGCCACCTCCTGTAAACTGGAGAACAGCTTAACCAGCAGATAATTATATAAACCCTGTCCTCTGCATGCCTGAACAACAAACATGCCTGTTTGTAACTCCTGCTTTTCTGATACAGAGAATTCTTTCCTAGTTACTGTTTCTATTCTTACCAGATTACATGTAAAAAGCATAAAATCCTTTATATTATCCATAAACATAATAACAAATGCTACACTATATAACTTAGACTTAGTCAATAATTCTAGACTTAGCCTGAGGGGCTGAAGAGAAAATTATTCCTGTTACAAATTTTAATTATGCCATAAACTCTGGGAAATAGCTATTGATCTTCAGCATCTGGCATCAGAAATGTCGCCTGCTTTTTCTGGTTATTTAGTTTGTCAGTAGCATTGTCATACAGGATAAAAATAAAAAATGTCACAGGAGATGAAGATGCACCATATGCAAATGAGAATATTTTGGTTTGTTTATGTACTAAAAATATTTTATTGCTGAAGAGTTTTTTGTTTCTTACCAGATTTTTTTAGCTATCTCCAGAGAAATTTGCATTTGAGATGCAAGAAAGCAAATTCTAATTCTATCAAAGACTCTTTCTCACCATGGGATGCTGTAATGTGTACAGTGTGTTTCTTGTCTTAGAGGTACATTTAAAATTGGAATTCAATTAACTTCTCTGTTGTGGAAGAATTATAATTTCAAGGGCCAGATGAGACAATGGCTGGAACCTTATTTCTGCATTTGTTTTCTTAAACCAGGGCTGTTAGATGATGACTATTAGTGTGAAAATTTTAAGTCAGACTTAAAATAGTAACCTAGAAATTCTGATCTGCTCTGAAATCAGTGGCTCTGTGGAGCAGTGAGCTCTTACTCAGATGTTGGAGAGGAGAAGGAAAAGCTTTTAGGAAGTTGGAATTTTGAAGCAGGATGTACTGAGAACAGAACTAGAAATGCAGACCACGCTTCTAATCCACATTAGGCCTAGAGCCAAGTGTGTTATTTGGTGGTTGGTCTGCATGTATGTGATCCATGAGGTTTGCTGCTAGGTGATCCCCCAAAACCAGTTTCATTTGACTGGAAATACAGGCTGTACTCCAGTGAAACTCCAGTGCAGGTGTCCTTGTAGGCAGGGTAACATAAAGCTCCTTTCTTTTCCCATATCCAGAATGGTCTTTGAGGAGGCACTGCTTTGAGGCAGATGAGATGCAGTTTTCCCTGGCCAGGAGAATTGGAGCTACAAAGGGGAAAATGGGTTGGAGAGCTCCAAAGAACTGGCCCTTGGAAAGACAATGGAGGGCAGCTCACCATGGACACAGAAATAACAGAATCTCTGAGTGCTGAGCAGGTGCCTGGGGGGCCAAAAGCACTTTGTGCTTTCCCTCCAAGTGTCTGAAGCAAGGAGGGAATTGTGTGGGAATGTGAGAGAAACGAGTGCTACTGGCTCAGTGCAGAGATACAGTGAACCCAGTCTTAGTGCCAAGCATTGCTATTAAAGGGAAGGATGTTTGTAAAGCTGTACCACAGGATTAGAAGGAGCTGTGTGAAGGAGACTCCCAAGAGCTCCCCTGAGAAATACTGTACTTGTCTCCCAGTTAGAGCAAGGGATGGGAGCACCTCTGTCCCTTCCTGCTTGGTAGTTTTACATAAATTTTTGCCTTTTTTTCTTCACCCTGTGGCGAGCCATGTGTTATGATACACGGCATCTGAAGTTTCTCGAACTTTGTGCACATGACTGTGACCTCTTACAGAAGAAGTAAACTCAGCAAACTAGGACAAAGCTGACTTCAGAGGGGCAGCTTGTGGTGGCTGCTGCCAGCTCTCCAGCAGGAAATTTCTCCCTCTAAGAGTATCTGCCAGTGGCGAATTGATGCTCAGACCCTCCTGGCTGACTTTACTCAGCCTGGCTTTGAACAAAAGGGACAGAAACAAATACCACTGAGGCTTGCAGGCATTTGAGGTGGCCAAGCTGACAGGTTGCACTCCAGCAGGTAAACGGAAGCCTATTAAGAGCACACAGAGACAAAATGTGTTGTGTGAGCGTCAGGTGTTTTTTGGGATGGACCTCGGCGAGGCAGACAGCTGTGGCTGCTTCAAGGACACGGAGCAGCCGTGTGGTTTCTGAAGGATTTCTGTGGCAAGTTCTGACTTAAATGTTTTCATGTAGAACTGAATGTCTAAATCAAAGCTTGCATCTGCGTTCACGTTACAGAGCAGGACCAAGGTGGCATCTCCATCTGACTGCAGAGCCCTCTCAGCAAAATGTAAAACACTGCACCATCCCCAATTTTGTGTTCTCTGAAGAGCCCTAGCAGAACTTGAATAATACTTTTTTGTCTGCTTTCATTTTCTAAAAAGAGTGAAATGTGTGCAGTTTTCACAGGGAAAAGGAACCATAGAAATGCCTAGTTCTCTCTAAAAGCTTCCAACAGCTTCTGAACCCAGACCTGCAGTTACCCTTTAGCCATTTATTTAGGCCTTGTACTCCAGGAAAGTTCTGCCATTTATGTGTTCTACCATTTATTTTGGTGACAAAGAGAAGCTCAATACCTTGAAAATGTGAGCTCTAATTTTTATATACCTGGATTTTTCTGTCTGTTGTTTCTAGCTGGCAGGTCAGATTAGTACTGCTGCCGTACGCAGGAACTTAAAATTCATGTTGGTGTGTCACTGCAGTTACTCCACTCCAGCCACCACACCAGAAAACTATTAGCTTTCAGTTAATGATAACAGAAAATGTTTTATAATAAACTGTGAAATAACATAATCGTCTGCAAAAAGTGTAAAGATTTTATATTGAAAAGCAATTAAATTTTGGGGAGATTTTTGTTTGTTTGTTTCTTCTTAACAAATTGTAAGACATGCAATTAATTGGCTTTTGCTTTGGAGGGAATTTGTGCTTGGTATAGCATGGTGTCTGCTCTAAGAATAAATGTCTGCCACTGAATTTTGGGATGTTTACATGCAAGGAGAGGCCCTTTTTGACAGGCAGAGAGTAAAGTGGAAGCTTGCACCCATTAAATCTCAGTGTCGTGTTGTACTCTGGAGACAAAGCCACAGATGGGCTAAGAAAGAAGGACTTCCCTCAATTTTTGGTTGAACAGCAGATTTTCTCTGTTGGCTTGGGTTGCCCCTTGTGCAGATAACTTGCTTCACATTTCCCCTCAAGCCTCATTTGAGATCAGCAGCAGGAGCTGCCCGTGCTCTGCAGGCAGCACAGGGTTAAACTCTGTCAATAGCTCTCAAGTGCCTTTATCTAAGAAGGTAAATACCATATCGATATCCCAAGGACTACTGACAAGTGCCTTTGTGGCTTTAATTGGCTCAATTCTAGCAGTGGAGGAGAGTGTTCAAATGAAATGGAAAAAACCCAAGGTCTCCTGTGCAAAAGGTGGGGTTTGAACGAGCTGAGCTAAAAATCAAGAGGATGTGTAAAGCTCCGTGAAGGATAGGAAGTGAAAGGTTGGGCAAGAATGAGGAGCAAAATGAGTGTGATAATTTGCCCAGCAAACATTTGTGCTGCAGTTGTGGTCAGTTAGGATGCCAGGCAGCACCAGCCACTTCCCTTTGCACTGACAGAAGCCTCAAGTCAGGGAGGAGGAGGTTTCCATCTTCCCCAGGGTGTTCCTTGTTTCAGGACAGACTTTGCCAACACCCACTTGGCCATCCATCCCAAACGCCGTGGGCGCTGTGCTAATCATAGGGTTATAAACCAGGCTGGAATGTGAGCTGGATGTAATTTTGTGTGTTCCCTCCATGCTGTGCCAAGTGGAAGATCCAGGGCAGGTTTCTGGCCGAGGGAGGGATTGGTTCCTTCAGTGCCCAGTGGACAGCAGTGAGGTGAACACTTCTTTTTATCTTGTGCTTTAAAGTTCAGTGTCAGTCTAAATAGCTCTAAGCACACTCCAGAGGTGATCCAGAAGTGAAAGGTTCCCTGTAATCACTTCAGTGTTGTTTCTTTTTCTGCTTTATGGCATTTCCAGCTCCTTTTATAATGCAAATACCTGTTTGCTTTGTATATGAATTCTCGAGTATTTACAGGGATTATTTTGGGAGGGTTTTGTAGGTTGGTTTGTTTTTCCTTTTTTTTTCTTTTCTTTTTTTTAATGAGGATGGAGGTTTATATAGTATAATGATTTGGTATTTGTTTGACTCATGGAAATGCTAAGTACTATAAGATTTCAAACATTTTGGGGAAAAAAAATCCAGCCCCCTAAATTTACTTTAATCAAATATTATCCCAAACACAGTCTTTCTTAAGTGTGAAAGCTGAAATTTGGCTTGGAAATGCAGTGTATTGTTTTGCTTATTCTGGTATCATTGCATTTTGTATTTTTAAAGTAAGCTGTATCCTGCAGTGTTGGATATCTTGGAGTCAGCAAACAGCAGGTGCTGACATCTGGCTCTGCTGAAGGTGGCTCTTTACATCCTTGAGGGACATCTCTGGGGCTCATCAACCAGTGTGCCCCTCACCACTGCACTCTTCACATCCTTCAGGGACATCTCTGGGGTCCATAGACCAGTCTGCCATCCATCACTGTACTCTCCAGCTGAAGATGAGGGATTCCAGGTTACACATCTGGAAATCCTGTCCCAGCCTTGCCTGGTGGTGCAGGCACAGGAGTTCATTGATCTGTGACCTGAAATCCATCTTGGAGGCACTGGGAGCCTGGTGGTGGGTGGGAATGTGAGCATGCACAGGCACCCAGGGATCTGGCTTTGCCTGCAGCCATTTCCCAGGAATCAGGAGCGCCCAGAACCTCGCAGAGATCAGGGCAGAGACAAATGAGCAGAGCAGCGAGGGAGGGTTGTACGACGCTTGGTGCACGTGTTCTGTGGTTGCACACACAGGGGCAGTGGTTAAAGTTCACCATTGTTCATACACTTATCTTACTACTGAATTCACCTTTAAAAAACTTCGGGTTCATGTCTTTTCCCTTTCCAATACACGGTTGTACTCCTAACCTAGGAAGTTATTGGTACATCCACAGGCAATAATCATATTATTTCTCCAGGCATCCACCTTGCTCAACAAACCTTTCCTGAACAGAGTCTGCAAAGGTGGAAAAGGTGTTTTTATTTCTTTAAATCTACACAAAAGCAAGGGAAAAATCAAACTGATTCTGAGACCAAAAGGAGTCTTAGTGTCTAGATAGATGTAGCCTCAGGGTATTGTGTTCCCTGGTTTCTTTTATTTATGTAAAATTGTAGCTTTGTTTCTATCTATTGCTTTGTCTTTAATGCCAACCAAAAGGAAACATTTTGCTGGATTTAAGGTTTGTGTCCCAGTTCTGCAGCGTGGATGATTCCTGCTGTGCTCCAAATGAGTGAGGATAAGGTCCAGTAAAACCTGGCTTTTGTCTCTTTGTCAGCTGTTGGGTTTAAGAAACTTGGATTGTTCTTTTTTTTCTTTTTTTCCCCTCTGAGTTTGGTGTCAGCTGCAGCCATTTGAACTGGATTGCATCTTTTATTGCAATTACAGCAAAGCTAAAAGATGCAGGAAAGAAAAATCACCTTCATATTTCAAAAGAGATGTTTTTTAACAAAAGTTAAAAAAGAATGGGTTTTCTGTTTATTCAGAAACAGATGTTTTTTAAAACCAAATCATGAGCTTGTACTCAGATTTAATTTATTGTTTAATTTTGTACCAGTCTTTAGAAAATAAACTGCCTTGGGAGCAAGTGAACTGGAGTTTTCTATATGCTGAAGTCTTGGAACGAGGCTTCTTTCAGCAGAGTTCAGCATCCCAGGAAAAGAAACAAAATTGCTGATGAAGCAGGCTCATGTATATAGATATTTGTCAGGGTTTTAAAAATGCAGCAACCTCAGTTTGCAGCACAACTCTGGTAAAGTTTGAGTAATTGAGTTCAGTCCAAATGAAATCTCAGTCTTCAAAACTCAGGCTTATAAAAAGTAGAGTTTGTGTTGTTTTCTCTTTTCTTTTTTTTTTTATTTTGGCTGTGGGACTCTGGCTGTGTTCAGGCATTTCATCCTCCCTGCCTCTGAGTGCAGACAGGTCCTAAATGGAGGCAATGAAACCCAGCTGGTAACTTCAAATTATTTCTGACCAGATGTGAAATAGCCCACTGAAATTTTGTGATGGTCATCTTCTTTTCCTTCATGGAAATTCTTAGCTGATAAGCAAACACAAATCTTTGAGAATGAGGGCTTGAACTGAATCCAGGCTTTAAAACTTCTCCTGACTTGCAGTAATATGCTTCAACAGATTACAGGCATTATAAGCACAAATATACGTGTTTGTTTTTGCTAAGTTTTTGCTAAATCTTTTTAACAAGTTTGTCCTGACAATCACAGTCTATTTGAATTCTTCCTCTGGAAGACTGCAGTAAAATTGTCTGCATTTCATTTAATTCACTTTATCTTGTTTGTATTTCTCATTCAGATTGGAAGAGGGAGTACCCAGTCCACCCACTGACCCATGTCTGCCTTTCCAGGGAAAGTTGATTGTATATATTAAAAAAAAGGTCATGTTTATCCTATTGGAGTGCTTCTGTTCGACAGGCTGTTTACAGCAATCATTTCTTCTTGTTTTCTCTTTTTTATGGTATATATGGGCTAAAAGTTATAATTGGCCGTATTTTCTGTTTTATCTTGGTTTGACTTTGGTATTTGTTTTGGGAAGTGAACGTTGAGGTCTTTGAATAGGCACATCTGTTGTGAAGATGGAAAACTGATAGAGGCATGATTGCTTACTGTAATAGGAGAAAATTAAAATCCTGTATTCCACGGAGCAGAGTAGGAGCAGAATGCTGAGAAAGCCCATTTGAAAAAGCAGAATTTTAAATGTTCCTGGGTTGTTCAGTTATCGTTTGAAAACCCCGTAACCATGAGGCATTGCAGCCATTTTAAATTACTAGTGTATAAATGTTTAAATTATGCCAAGTATAAAGATAAGCATTTCTATTATACTTCTGAATTTGGAGATCATCAGTAACTTCCTATTCTTCATAAAGTTCAATTTCATGCAAGAGTAACTGATGTTTTCAGCTGCACTCAGTGATGCTGGGGCTCTGCAGAGCTGTTGGGTGTTGAGGGAGAAGGATCCAAAGAGAAATAATTTAGAATAGTCTATGGTTGATTTACTAAGGTCATTGTGACAGCATATCCATATCATGTTATTAAACACAAACATTATCATATTAGTCATTTTGTGTACAATTATAACGGTATAATTACTCTATTTTATATACTCAGCTTTGTCCCCATTAGCTTTTAGTCTTAAATCATTAAAGGCAGATTTTAACTTCCATATGAATATGAATGCACTTTTTACTTAATAAGGTCAGTCTTTTTTTTAAAAAAACCTCAACATCCTGCAGATGTTGCCTTTACCCATTATTAAAGTTTCCCTTTTTCCAATCAAAACTTAATTTTTCTAGACAGTTTGTCTTTTTATAATCAACTGTAATTAGGACATAGTGAAAATGTGTTTATAGCTACTATATTAGTGCTATTTGAAATTATTGTCTTCTTTCCCATAATGAATCAAATTTCTAATGATTCTTCCTGCTTACTAATTTGCATTGCTGCCTGGCTGCCTTGCATTTAATCAGAGAATAAACTGCTGATAGATCACCAGGAATCTGTCAGGAGCACCAGTGTAGCAGTGTGAGTGCTGCCAGGGTATGCAATACCTGGAGATGATGGGCTCAGTCCTTTGGGGGTTTCACTCCTGGTCAGAAACTCAATGACTGGAATCTCAAAACCTTCATGAGAAGATGCAGTAACGCAGATCTGTAATGGGACTTTGTGCTTATCTAGGAACCCCCTGTTTTCTGCCTGGCCTAGAATGCTGCTCTCGTCCTGCTGTCCACCAGTAAGCAGCAGAAATGTGTTTATTTTGGTGGGAAGTGTTACAGAAGTGCCTGGTTTTGTGCTGCTGTTGGTTTCCATTCCACTGCATTAACAGAGGGCTCTGCCTTGAGCTGGACTGCTCTGCATGGTTAACTGCAAAAATGGCATTTGCAGCTAGTGCTGAAAAAACCCAGCTGGGAGCTGGGCACTTCCTTTGGTAAGGACTTCCTACTTACAGAAATAGTACAGAACACAGAATAGTTTGTGGGTATTAAATATTAGACAAAAGACCCATAATGAAGTGCTGTATTCTTAACTTCCTTCCTGTGCTTATATTGCCAAAATCCTGGTCCAGTGGAAGATGTCCCTACCCATGGCAGGGAGTTTGGAATCTAGATGATCTTTCAACATTTCTTCCAACCCAAAACCATTCTACAGTTCCATGATTCTATGATTAATAATGATTCATGCATTAAAATGCTAAATAAATTGTGTTAAAATTATTTATATTTTTGGTAGAAGCCCAGAGACTGCACAGAAGTTAGAGGGATTGTTCAGTCTTTATCCAGTACAGTAGTTAAACCCGAATTTAAAACAATCATTGGTCATTAATCTTGGAAAAGACAATTAAAATTCTGATAGAAGCAACAATAAAATGTTTTTTTCTGGAGTAAGGATTCCCATCCTCTCTGGACATTTCTGATAAAGAATGAAAGGCCTAATGAATGTGGAGAAAACAGAAAGAAGAAAAATTGATGGTAACTAAGGTTTCTGTGTGATTGCATGGCATTTGCTGTCCAGTTGGGCTCTTATAGCTGTGAAACATGGTGAACTATAAATATTTGGAACAGTCTGAAGTTTCCAAGTTCAATACTGTAAGGAAAAAAATATTAAGAGCTGCTAATCCTTATTTGGCTGGTTTGTTTTCCAGAATGGAATACTTGGGGGAGAAGAGATTGTGGCATTCAAATGATCATAATAGAACCATGGAGAGGTTTGGGTTGGAAGGGACCTGAAAGGTCATCTCGCACCTTCCCCCAGGCCAGGCTGCTCCAAGCCCTGTCCAGTGTGGCTTTGAACGCTTCCCTCCATCCCCACCCAGGCCAGGGAATAAAGAATTTGACTGTTTCCACCCATGTGGTTTTACCCTCTTAACCAAGTGTTAGACAGTGGGATGAAAAATGACTCCTTTGCTGTTTCCATTGTTGCACGTATCACACACATGGCAAAGCCTTAGCTTGTCATTATTTCTTACAGTTTAATCTTGCTCTTGGCAATATCAGGGTGTAAAAATTATGAAAGCATGTTGCATTCTTACTCTTCAATATATTTTTTCCATTTTTTTCTAGCAGATCCTGAACACTATTTGAAGTTTGAAATATGTTTTTTAAATGTGTCTGGTAGGAATGTTGGTGTGTCCTTTCCTTCCTAACTTTTGAGCCAGCCTGGCTGTTTGTTGTGTTGGAGGGGGGAAAGAGAGAGGGGACTTTGCCAAAGAAGCTTCATAACCTGGTTATAGAGATGATTGTTCTACACTGCCTGCATTAGGGGAGTGTTAAACACTCATTAGGGCTCTGAAGTGTTCTTCATTATGAACCTGGCTGCAGCTGGCATTCAACTTTTATGTTCTATGTTTTGATACAGTAATAAAAGTGTAAATTACAACTGGGAAGATTCTAAGAGCAGGAATAACAAACAAAATAGTATTATACAGTTCCTTTCCCAGGTAAAATATTTTTGTTCTCTTTCCCTGTTCAGAGAGAGAAGCTAATCCTACCCAAGGCACTTTGGAAAGTGCTCACAGAAGAGATTATTCCACAGGGACTCGACTTGCAGTTACAGCTCAGAGCTAATGTGACACCATATATTAAAGTGCTGTAGCTCCACTGAGCTGCAGCCCAGTGGCACCTGTCTGTGGCAAGGACAGGTGCGTGATTGAGAGGATTTTTTTTCTAAATCTGAGCCTCAGGTGACACATCTGGATCCTAACAGGGATGTCAGTGATCTGTTGTCACATTAGTAATGCACCAGGGCCCTGGAGCCCTGCTCCATGTGTCCCTGCAGGATCCACACTCCTCACACTGCCAGGGTGTTGCACATTTGTGGCTGGATTGGAACCCAGTGAGTCTGGGAAAATGAAAACCCTTTTCTCACCCTCCTCCAGTTTTTCCTCTTGAGTCGTGTTTCGTGTCAGGTTCAAGATTATTTCAGCTTCTGTAAGTACTGTAAGGAGTGAACTGCTCTCTGTTATTTTTAACAATGCAGGGATCTGCTAAGCCTCCTAAAACACAGCCAGTGCTGACATACACCTTGTAAATGTAAAGTTACTACAAACCCTACCATCTCAAGGCTGTTTTTATTCCAACACCTACTTGCCTGTTCAAAGGTCACTGTGGGCTGTGCCTCTCTTGAGAAAAGTGTTTCGTGCTGGGTACACAACATTACACAGAGTTTTATTCAAGAGGTGCTGATAACAGACTTGATTTGCTGGTTTGCTGGATGCTGGATCATGTTTCCTGCTTTGCAGGCCCTTCACAGTAGAAATTGGTCTCATTTACTTCAATTTAAATGTTAATGATCCTCTTTTTCTGAAAGCAAAGGGAAATATGCACAATCACTCTGGAAATAGAGATATATTCTCCTGACAGTCCCAGTACTAACTTTTTTTATAAAAATCCCTTCAAATACTTGTTTTACTACTTGGCATTAAACTATTTCTTATGTAGAAAACTTTTGAAAGTCATGGATCAGAGTTGAAGATTCCAGACCCAATTTGACAATATATGAAGACAGTAACATGAATAAAAATTGTTTGCTTTTGTTGTTGTCACGTTCTTTTTCTAGCTCTGTAGTAGTAGTAGTTATAGAAACTCCCAAGTGCTTTACAAATTTTGGGTGTGGAAATGTCAATATTTTATCAAACATTCAGTGAACTTTTATCATCTGCTTTATTTTGAAAACTTTATCCACCTGGGTTTATATAATAGCACGTTTTAGAACCCGTACTTAAAATATGTGCAAAATCTGCTTAAAACCCATGTGCCACTACAGCAGTAAGCAATGCTGAGCTGGATTTCCAGCTAAATGTGTACTTGGAGCAGAATCAGGTGTGTGTGGCACAAACTGGTGGGTAGAGGAGAAGAAATGTGTGGTTCCAGAGGTGGTGCTGGAAGGGAATGATAATGGGTACCAGGGGTGTTTTAAAATCTTCACAGCAGGCTGGACAGGCTCTCTACATTAACAGAGCTGATGAGAAATTAAGGATTGTGTTCTTTAAAGTATTGAGGAAAATGCTGCTTTTCTATTCCAGGTTACTGTTAGTGCCTCCTCTTTTCTTTCCCTTTTCCTTTTTCTCCCCTCTCCCCCAGAAAATACAGTGAGGGTCAGTTTGTGGTCTGCAGATCTGCAATCTCAACATCCATTTCCAATCTCAACATCCTTATATCCATGTAATGAAGAACAGAAAAGTTATCAAGGAATCACGATGAATAAATTTAGATGAATGTTAATATGAAAACAAACTATTTACCCTGTCAGGGTGCTCCTGTGCCTTTCATGTCTCTCCCAGTTTTTATGTTGCAACTTCATGTTTATTTTGCAAGGCAGAGGGAGGATTTTCCCTCTCTCTGATGAAGTGGTTTGTAAAGTTAGGTCATTTCAAGTTGTGTGCTAATTCACTAAACACTTTCATGTGTACCGCTTCATATACAGGAAATGCTTTGAGCATTTTAACCTAAGAAAATACATCTGTTTTCTTTTAAAATGGAAGCTGGTTCTGTTTATAGTAGCAGCTGAGGTTGCCATTAATTTTATTTTGTTGTTCAAATATTCTTAATAGGCAAAGGTGCCTATAGCAGCTATAATTACATCATTGCATTTGCTGCTTGAAATATTGTTTATTGGCTTTGGATTAGGTGTCTTAATTACTTGATTGCTGTATTTTGGATTTGGATAAATGTCTCTTCATTTTTGTGGCATTCCAAGTATGATTAATATCTGCAAAACATATTGAAGTCATTAGGCTTTAATGTTCAAAATTGTACTTTTTTTTTGTCAAGATGGAAGAAAGTGTCAATAAGAAAATAATTTTCATTTCAAATGAGTGCTCATAAATATGTAAAAATCAAAAAGCAATGAATTGTTTTTATGAATTTTAATGGCTGGCATGGTGCTGCATTATGCTGAGAGAATGAGTGGCATAAATTACAGTAGTCTATTAATTCATATAATTTCTGTAACTCATTTCATATGTGCTGGTTGTGCCTGTGTGCAGCCTAGACAAGCTGTTGTCGCACACATTGTGAATCTTTTCCCACAACATTGAAACTCATCCACACTAAGCTGGAATGTGGTGGCAATTTCAATATCACTGATCAAAGCTGTAGCACTTCTTTGTAGAGCTCGAGGACGGGAGGTTTCTCTGTCTGCTGAGTGGTGTAAGAGAAAGGATTTAGCAAGTACTGAGGCATTTTAATGCTGTGTTGGCATTACTGTGGTTTCCTGGTGCCTTTTAGCTACATCAAATTATTCACTAAGTTAAATAAATGTTAATGTAGAAGTAATTTATACAGCCTTACCTTTCGGTAACATTTCATTCTGCATCTCCCTTGCTGAAAGGGATGTAGGTAAAGGAGAAGTTGACAAAGTGGTATTAATGCTGTGTATAGTTAGTTATTCTACATCTGTGCTAGGGGTGGAGTATTGCACATGGTAACAGGGTGAATTAGGGGATGATACAAAGTGTGGAATGATTTTAATAGACACCAGCAGACAGGAATTCAGAGTCTTCCTCTAAAAACTCTGATTTTTTTTTTTAGAGAGTGAATCATGGTATTCAGGGCAGAGCAGGATGGTGGGTATAGGAAGGCAGGTGTTAAATGGAAAGGTCACAGTTGTATCTGTTATTAAAAAATAAATGATAAATCCTCATTCAAGAGAGGCTGTGGATTCAGAAGCAGTCAGTAGGATTGGGAAGCCCCACGTGCTGAGCTGGGCTGGGGGTGGTGATGGGCTCGGCCTCAGAGAGTTCCTGCAGCGCTGCAGAAGGAGCAGGTTCAAAGCTCAGAGCAGAGCCCTGCTGAGCTCCAGCTGCAGAGGGGGCAGCAGCTGGAATGAGGCAGCGACTCAGAGCTGGCAGAGGTGTTTGCAGCCTGGTGGCCACACACCCGCAGTCACTGGGTCCATCCAGGGATTTCTGAGGGTAATAAAGAAAAAAACCTGTCAGCCTGAGTTTGCTGTGCTGGAGAGAAAACTGACTGAACTGGTAGGAGAAAACTTGCAGGGTCAGTAAACTGGGAAACCACCTAGAGCCGGAGTGCCCAGACCCATCCTCAGTGAGATTTGCAGGAAGATGAATTACTAATAACTGATTGGATGCTAGAGTACTTCCCTACCAACACTTTAATTAACTGCAATTAAAATTGTCAGTTTGGATTGAACTTGGTACTGACGGCTTCCCGCAAAGTTTTATCACTTTGTAAAGGTACTGTGCCTTTTTGATTAAAAAAATAACTTCCTGTGAAAAAAGAAAGACCAGAAAAATTCTTTGTCCAGCTGCTTTTTATTTTATCTATCTTTAATGTGAAAATTAACCTTTGAAAGGTATCCAACTTTTGCAGAAAGCAGAAGCTCCATTCTCTGGTGTATTCAAATATGCACAAATGGACACTGCAGAGCAGGGAGCTGGAAATCAAACATCCTGTCACAGCTATAAAAGGTTATCACACTCTGTTGTACAAGACCTTTGCAGAAGTTATTTTATTAAAGTATTAACTCAAGACAGTATTTAAGATTATTCCTAACTTCAAAGGTAGTTAAAATAATATATTAGAAATTGAGTCTAAGGGCTGATCTATGGGTTTAAATCATTAAGTTGCTGAAATCAGAAGTCTCAACAAGTTCACTAACTTGAGTTATCCCCGAAGATAAACCTCAATAATTTTTTACAGCTGTGAGAAAATGCAGTCTGTGCTTTTTGGTTGATTTAAATAAATCAAAATTATGTCCCCCCAAAAATATTCCTTTTGGAGAAAAGGTCTTCATTTCCCTCCCCTCCTTCCTGTGCAATTCAGTGTTGGACAGCACCACAGGAACATTTCCAGCAGTGGAAGTCACATGTACATGCAAGGCTGGTTCAGTTGGTAGCAGGCAGTGTGAAGGTCCCAGGTTACTCAGTGTTTGTGTACGTGTCTCCATTTCACATGACATGATGACAACATGCCTCTCAAACCAAGTTTGTTTCACTGGAATTCAAATTCACGTGGTGCAGGAAGCTGTGGTGCCCAGGAGCAATGCTGGTGCATAACCAACTGCAAATATTTTCCAAGTGTAATTATTCTTTCTTTTAGATATGTTCATAGAGAAATGTGTCTTTCACTTTAGAAAAACCTCCAGCGTTCTGTTGACCGTACAAAAATAGCTGAGTTCTCATTCTAGATGTCCATTCAGTAAAGACAGAAGTCAGTGGCCTAAAGGCATTTGTTTATTCCTGCAGCAATTTTCAAGATATGCCCTTGATTCTTTAATGTGTCTTCTCCCAGGATTCTAGCTCACTCCTTAAAACAGGTCTTCCTCCTTGTCCTCTTAATTTCCTTTATTCAAATTGTAAGCCATAGAAAAATAGCAAACACACAAAAGAGTCATATAAAACAAATCTAGGAAGAAAATTTGTTCATAAATGGAAAACTTAAATAGATTTTAGAAGTGATACTATTATTTTCATTACATTTGTGCCTATTTTTGTTTCCTGAAATAGCTGGGACTAATATCAGAGGTTACATGCAGTATGAGTAGACTTGTGGGGTTTGTTTTTAGGAAAGGGAAAGCTCTGCAGCTTGGAGATAAAATATAATGTAGTAGTTGCTAAGGTAACTGTATGCTTTTGTGGATAGTGGAACAAATTAGGTGAGCAAAACATCTGTAAATTGTCAATAGTAGGTTAGAGCAGCCCTCAGCTGCTGAGTTTGACCTCTTTGAACTTTGGCCAGGGAAGCCAAGGCACGAGGAGGAGGATGAGGATGATCCTGTAGTGCTCCCACTGTTGTCCCCTCCCTGAGAATCAGAGGTTGGTGCTGAGCCTTCAAAGGGGCTGTGAGCCTGGCTGGTGTGTGAGGATGGAAGCTGTTTGCTGTGTTTCCTCTGGGAGGATGGGATGGGTGTGCTGGGCAGCTGCCATGGATGGTCCGTGGCTGCAGGGAGAGCTCTGAGTGATGCTGCTCCAAGGGATGGCACCCAAGGGCTCTCACACCTGCTGCCCTGAGCCTGCAGCAGGGCTGGCCACTGCTCCTTTCCAGCTTATCCTGGAGGTGATTCCTGATCGAGTGCACTCCTACAAAAGAAACAGGGTTGGTCCCTTTGAAGGCCGAGCAATCCCACCCCAACACATCCTGTATTCTCACAGCAGCTGAGTGTGTGTGTGCAATTAATTCCCTTTGCTGGAGCTCACAGCCTGGCAGCTGCTTTCTGGATTAACCAGCTACCTCTGCCAACTGCTGGTGACCACCAGGGCATGTTTTGAACAGGTCTGAAACATGAATTTTACAGAGTGAAAGCCTGATGCTGTTATGTGATTACTTTAAAGAGCGATGGCTCTTTAAAGTCCAAATGTGGCCTGCATCTACAGAGAGGTAGATAAGATTTTATTTGGGAGGAGAAGCTTGCTGAATTTCTGGCATTCTAGAGGTTAAAGACTAACAATGAGAGCAGTAAAAATAGCAGATACCTTAATGGCTCCATATCCTTTCACAATAAAAATTACTGTCCTCATTGCCATTCATAGCAGGGATTATTTTCCCAGGAGAGTGTCATACAGGCCAGGTATGTCTAGATATCAATGATTTTATGTGCCCATATTTCTGAGCATCCATTTCTGGGCAGAAAAAAAATAATTAAATTTCCTTATCCTTGACTTCCTGTTGTTTGGTAGTTTCCTCCCGCTATCAGAAGTTTTGAGTAAGCTGTAGCTCCAGCACCAAACACAGACCATGGTTGGCCACGTGAAGCAACTTTTCCATGTGAAACTAGGGCCAGTACATACCTGTAGAGCTGCACCTCTTTTGGCTTAGATTTAGCCCAGCTGGAACACAAAATATCTTTACTTGGTAGATCAGACACAGTAGTGGGTCAGATTCACAGTTAAAATAAAAAGAGTACAGAGTTACTTAATTTTAAGTCCGTAATTGGTATTTACCAATTAGCCGTGAGTAACCAGTTGAAGGATTTTGTTTGGCTTGTTACAGTTTTGATTCCCAGTTGAAAACACAAATGTAGCTTCTAATTTTCTAGAGGGTTTAGTTGGTTGGTGTTTTTTTGGGTTTTGTTGTTTGCTTTTGGGTTTTTTTCCCCTCCATGAAAACTCCTGCAATTGCTCTTACTTGAATAATTTTAATGAGTGATTTTTTCAGCACGTGGAAATTTTTGCTATTCGGTTTTGTGTTTAATTGTGTAAATTAATCTTCAAAATAAGACTTTTTTGCTGTAGGACATTACTTGTTGAGTCTGCCTAATCAGTTTAGGAGGCTGGAATAAATAAAAATGAACTTTGAATTGGGAAATGAGGCATAGACAGCACTACGTGGAGTTTGGGTTTGCTGGTCTGCACACAGTATCTAAAATATTCTGCAGAGTGCAGCTCCATAGACAGGAAGAAATATATTTTAGAATTAGGTAGGGAGCATTTTGTACAGAATTATTTGGTCTTTGACTATAGACTGTCCAGATGAATGAAATCTATTTGTCCCAGCTCAGAAATCTCCTCTATTTCATTCCTTCTAGCTCAGTGATTACCAGAATCTCATTTTGGAGACACTTTCAAATCCAACCACCTGTGCTCGGAGTTGGACCAGGGGATTCTTAAAGGTTTTATAAAAGCTACAATTACACTGGTCTGACATTGCTTGCATCCTTCCCAGGGTGTTTTCCACTTCACCTAACCAACTTTCTGTCCCTCTTCAAGCTACTTGCAGTCAGAATTGCTTTTTACAGTGAGACTTAGGCCACAGAAGGAGGAGTAAGTTATTAGTGTGGGGCCTCATGCAGCCTCATCATTTTTCATCCTCATTTTCCCAAAAGTGAGAAGAGGAGATGCTGAAAGCTTTCCCTTGGAGGGCAGGGCTTTGGACACTCTATTAAAAATACAGGCAGATACAGGAACAAAACCCAGTATCCTGCATTTCTTATGTTTTGGGTTTTTTAGGTGGTAAATGCTAATTATATGCACTTCAAAATTGCACATCCTGTGTCTCTGTGCTTTGTAGCACACACTTCCAAACAGCATTATCAGAGCGGGGAGATAAACGTAGCCATAAAATATGCATCTTTATAAATATATTATTGTTTGCTCTCTCTTTTAAAACACATTTATCTGGAGAATTTACTTGCATGACATCTCTCTTCTCCCTCTTCAGTGAGAACATTGATTTCTCTCCTCTCTAGGCCTCCCTCAAAAGTGATGATTTTCTTTCTATGCAGTCCCTGCTTCCCCCAGTCGTTTTGCTGTTCAGAATTTCTCAGTTTCTTTCTGGAGATCTCTTAGTTACCATGAGCTTTTGGTTATTCTACAACTCCAGCAAGGTGTTGAGAGGGTAAATGGTGTCAGCTCATGGCAAACACCAACACCTGCATAAGTTCTGGCACCTTTTGGAAGAATGGTGATTATTTCTCAGAAGAAATCTCAAAGATTTCATGAAAGTGTTCTTCTTCTTCTTTTCTTCTTTGGCTCTGCCAGGAATATCCAGACTACCAATAGCTGTCAATCTGAAACAAATGTGGGTCCTATCCATAAACCACACTTTTGACCCATGAAACAAAATGGATGATTTTACATATTAAAAAAAAATCCTCTCTATGGACAACCAATTTTATTCAGAAGAATTGGATTAAAATAATAATTCCCTTTTTTTTTTCAGCCCTAAAGTCTGTTTGCAATCTGTCAGTGGGAGAAGTGAAGGAGTTGACCAAACATTGGAGTTTAAACATGATAACTAAAACTAATACTCTGGTTTTCATCCACTTTGTTGGATCAAGGAAATAAAACAGGTGGAGCAAACCCACCACCACTGAAAGTGTGACAGAAAGATCTTATACTGCGGTGATAAATATAAAATACGTGGGTGTAGGATGGATGGAACAGGGAATTTTTTCCATGCCTGATGACAAGGGGCTGCTCTAGTGAGGAGAAAGTGTGACAGAGGTGTGTATCCCTCCTTGTGTGTGCAGTTCCTAAAACTGCAGCAAGGTGTTGGATCTCTGTCTGGTTTGGTTTTCCCATGTAGAAGGTCTCAACTTCTCAAGTCTTTGACATTCTTGGGATCAGGCAGAGTTCTTGTATGCAGAAAGTAAAAAAAAAGGGAAATAAAAAAAAAAATCCTCATAACCATTGACATGATAATCATAGTGACAAATAGAAAAAAATATAATTTCTAAGAGAATTCAGACCAATGGTGAATTTTTATCATAAAGACAATCATGGCTGGTTTTGACAGACGATAAAAATAAATTCAACAGGCAATTTTGTGTTGCTATCCAATGGAACAAATTCTGGGGAAAAAAACCCTCAGCCTATTATTTCTCTTTGTGAAATTCTTAACAGTAATTATAGTTACAAGGATTTTGATGCAGTGATAAATGTACAATGGACCTTAATACATTTGTCCAGGGCATTCAGCTGGCTGAATACTGCATATGTCACTGAAATACACCTCTAATGTGAGGCAACTTTCGTACAATGAGAAAGTGAAGTTTTCTTTCTGATCTATAGAAAAGCAGTGTGGTATTTTGTGTGGTTCTTACAAATAAGAACATAATACTGGAGGAAGAACTTCTTTCTAATATGGGCAGTGGGCAGGATTTCAGAGGATTTAACAGTAACTGTGTCATTTCACACTTAGCTATGTTAGATGTTTTCTAACAAAACATTTTAGATGGAGCCATAGAATTCTTGAAAGGTTGAAGCATGAGGAAAGTTAATTTGTGCTTGAATATAATGTCCTGAAAAAGGGATGCCCTTGATGTCTAAATTGGCTGCTAGTTAGTTTTAGATTCAAGTGCATAAACTCCTTCTCTCTTCATAAAGGAGTTGGGAGGCATTAAAAGCAGTTCTGTTTCTGGAGTGATAGAAGTACAGTGCATTCCTTGGAATAATCAGTTCATGGGAATAATGTGGCTGTGCTGAATTATTTACAGGCTGGTATTCTCAGTCAGAGATAAACTGCTAAGATACATTTTAAAACAGCCAATAACTTGTGCTAATAATAAATGACATAACTGAAATAATTGTCCAGAAGATGTTAAGTGTTTGCAAACAAAGCTTTGCCCTTCTTTACCACACCTTATGAATTGGAATCTGGAGCTGGATTCAGGTGGACATGTGCTTTGAATGCTAGAGTGGAGTGTTTGAGAATAAGCTCTTGCAGAGTGATTGTTATTGTGGGCACGTGTGAAGATTTGTGATGCAAATGTGTGGAGTGTGGGGCTGAGATTAGAATCAAACCCATGACTAAAAGGCCAAAAGCTGAGATACTGCAGATCCAAGGGTCATGAACCTGCTGTCTTATGGGCTTTTATTTGCTTACAGTCCTGGGATTTTAAAGCTGTTCTCATACCTCTGAATCACTGCCTGGGAGGCTGAAAGGATGGAGCTAAATGTGGAGCAGGGCAGGACTGCAAGGCCTTTGGGGAGTCAGGGATGACAGATTTAAGATGCAACTGTGGTGCTGCTTGTGTTAATGTCAGTGTATTGCTATATTGTGGGGTAGGTATGAAGCTCAAAGAGGTTTTGGTTGATAGAAGTCCAACAGATTTGATGGGCAGGGATTGTTGCTGTTAGGATACCCAGCTCACACACTGCATGAACAACTGGCTGTACAAAGGGAATAGCTTTTTTTAAGAAAAAAAATCCAGTGGATAATTTAAAGTAGGATAAAAGGATGTGTTATTATTTAAAATGCTTTACTAAGTTCAGGATCTTCTCTCATTGCTAAAAATTCAGAGAAGCCCTTTTGACCTTCCACTGTTCAACAGCTGTCAGTGGCAGAGCCATTACATTCATAAGCAGTTTTGCAGTGCATCTCACAATACATCACCTATTTATATTAATACCTTTGTGCCCCAACCTGAGTCACAGCTCTTTTCCAGTTAAACATTCACTTATGGGTGGCCTAGAGAAAAGTTAATGAAATGCAGATTTCATTAGCTGCAGTGGAACGTGTAATTTGACTACTGAAATGAATGCTCTTGCTCACTTAAACCCACACCTCTGGCCACAGGAATTGAATGTGTTTGATCTCTGAGAGTGCTCCAGGAGGAGAATTGGCTGATGGATTGGAGGGGGCATCCTGAGCTGGGTGGGGCTGTGGGTACCCGGTGAGAAGAGCACCTGCGTGGGTGCTCAGATCCCTTCCCTCTTTCTGCTCTGGTCCTTGGGACTGGGTCACACAGAATCACAGAATGGTTTGGGTTGGAAAGGAGCTTAAAGATCATCTTATTCCAGCCCCCTGCCATGGGCAGGGACACCTTCCACTAGAGCAGGTTGTTCAAACTCCCTGCAGGTGAAAGCTCACATTGGGCATTGTCTGAGTGTGCTGATCCCAGCAGGGCCCACCTGGGCACACAAAGTTAGGGTCAGCTGAACACAGGGGCTGCAAAACAGCATTTAAAGGGCTTAGAGAGAAAGCAAGGTCTGACTGGTTTTGGTTTTCCTTTACAAAATGTTTAAGACTTAACTGAATGTGGCCTTCTGGCAGGAATAGCTTCATTCATCACTGTTTAAATACAGGTAAGCAATAGTTGTATTGTAGAATGTGTTCTTTTGTAGCATTATTTTTTTATTTTTCTCTGGACAATAGAGATCTTCAAAGATGCATCTAAGCCCATGTGGCAATCCTTACTCATTTGTCTTTTATGTTTCTACATCCCAATGAAAAGAGGCTTGAGACATAAATCAGTGTTCTGTCTCCTTCTGACTTGCCTTTAGGTTTGTGCATTTTTAGTCTATTTAGTCCGTTTTAATGACATGGATTCGTGTGGTGAGGCTCTTTGTAGGTACAATGTTTTTGTGTTTGGCATTAGCCATGGACAATGTGCTATTTGCAGAGGAAAAGGAGCCCAACAGCAGGTGGAGCAATGAACTATTTACAGCACTGGATTGTGATATCACGTGTGCTTCCTTATTTTGTACTTGCTCCTTCTCCTTTTCCTCACTTCATTCAGATCAATTGTCAAACATCTGCCTGTCAAAAAAAAAAAAAAGGCTGCCTTTCTATTTGGAAGATTAATTGGGTTATTTCAGTCACAGGAAAGTTGCCAGCTCGTGTAAAAATGGGAGGAGAGGGGACACAAATCCTAACAGCTATTGATTAATAACAGATGTATACTCAACAGGATGGAAGATAAACTGCTCTTTCCAGGGGTTTGATGGATAGGTGTTTGCTTCTCAGTTTCCTGGGGAACACTGCAGGCTCCTCTCTAGGGCTGCTGAGGGTGTTACCTAATGAATTTCCATTTATTGCATGATAGTGAGCATTGATCAGGTTTCTGCTGCCAGTCAGGCTCCTGCTGCTGCCTCTGCCAGCCTTCCTCCAGTAGCAAATAACAGTTTCCAAAGATTGTTTTTCCCTCTTTCTTTTCTTTTCTGTGATTCCTTTCTGCTGTTAAGGACTGACTTGAAATGTACATTCCTAGAAAAGATCAAATCCTAGAAAAATCAGCCCAAAGAGCATGCTGTCTTTATCAATTACTTTGTTTAATGTGTAAAGTGTCCAGCAGAGTGTATAATCCAGTGTTTTGGTCAATTAGTAAATCAATATAATCCAAAGCAGATTTATAAACTGCACAGAGACAACCTGGGGAACGGGGTCTTTAACGCCGATAGCATCAGCCAGCATGTCACAAGTTATAATGACAAAAGGACTGGGAAGAGAGTAACTAAATGCTGGATTTCTTTGTAATGCCAGTGTGAATAAAAGGCTGCCCTACAGCAGGCCAGGATGCTTTTTCCTCACATTGTGTTTCATACACAATGTGAGGAAAAAGCATCCTGGCCTGCTGTAGGGCTTTTGTGCCTCTGTGTGTGTTAGCTGTGTGAGGATAGATGGCTACAGGGACAACATAAAGAAGCAAAAGAGGTTGGCAGAGGAAGTGGTAGGGAACTTCATGAAACAGTAATTCCTAATCTACTTGCAGAGGTCTCCTAAAGTGCTGCAAATGCTCCCTGCACATCACGCACCATAGAAATGGTTCAGATTTTTGTTCTCCTCTCTCATTTGCATTATGCTTTTTTGTGTTGTAAAATTAATGGTTGATGTTTTGCACAGATTTGAGCTGTGTTGGTGTGTGGATGAAATCTGGATTTATTTTTAAAGATTCCCTGTCACCTTTTATCCCTGCAAGTGTCCTCGTATTTCTCTTGAATTTCACATTGGGAATCATACACAGCTGCATTTCAGTCCTGCTACAGAATTACTCATGTGAAGGCCACAGCACTTGCAGTTTACTGAGCTATCAAGAACTGTGTACTCCTGTCCAGCTGGAACTTATCTTTTTGGTGGGTTGACAGGAATTTTTCTGGTTGTTATCAACAGCAGTCAAAATAAAATTAATCTTCCTCTGCCCAGAGAAAGTACTGGGCTTTTTTGGTTTGGTGAGCATCCCCAGCAAGACCTAGTAGTATACCCCTTCATATTGAAAAAATGTTTGAAGGACAGATTTTATCCAGCTAGCAAACAAGTGTTTGAAATCCAGCTCTTTACCCTTTACTGTGGGTTGTGTGTGGCATTTTTGCTTCATCTTTTTGTAGTTTTTTGCTGTTACACACATGAAAACTCTGCTGCTGGGTCACTGCACCCCAGAGGACAGGCATTAAAAAAAGCATGTGCTCAACCTCTAGTTGAATTTTTGACCAAAATCCCACCAGCATCACTTCTGGCAATTGTCTTTCACCAGGTATTGCTACAGCAGGTGGATTGCAATGCTCTCTAACTGAAGGGTGCCTGAATAAAGGGAAAAGACCACAGCACAGTGTGAAGGTGAATCTGTTATATGATAAATTATACTTTTTGTCTTTCATCACAGAAGCCAAATTAAAATTTCATTCAGATTGGTATTAGTTTCTAAATTTTAGCAGCTGTATGCTGAAGAAAATGCCTGCAAGCAGAGAGAAGTTAATTTAATGAAATATTTGAACACATTCCTTATCCTCCCCATGATGCCCCTTAGATGTGTGTACTGGGCACTTGTTGCTGGGAATGGACTTCCCTTCTGCTGCCATTGACAAGTTGGCTGGAGTACTATAACCATCAAATTCCTGAAAATTTCCTCTTAGTGAAAGTTAAAACCTTCTCCTTACATGTGGAAGTTATATATGGAATTATGTTTAATCAGTTGTTTCAATTTCTGACACATCACAACCTGTGTGGGATTTTATAGAATCATTTAGGCTGGCAAAGGCCTCTAAAGCCATCAAGTCCAGCCATTAGCCCAGCACAGCCAAGTCCACACTAAACCACGTCCCTGAGTGTCATAATGCTGCCACATACAGCAGGATACCATTTGAAAGAATCTCCTTTTTACCTGGAAGCTGAGGAAATAATGGTTGTCAGAGTTGAGTCACAGAGGTAAATATTAATGAAAGATCTCCTGTAAGCCATTGTGAAGCCTCCTTGGAAATTCAGTCATATTTCCCTCATTAGCTGGAAGCTCTTTTGTCATTTGTGCAGTAACTTGCACTTCTGGAGGAATGTAGCTTTTTTCAGTGACAGTTTAAAGGAATCTCTGTGTCATTTGGTCTTCTGTAACTCCTTTCTTAAGGATATATCTCTCTCAGACAGTTTCCAAATTCTGAACTATATTTATGGTATATTAGTCACACGTATCATCATATTTTAGAAAACACTATGGATATTCTAAAACTTCTGTGCAATTTCCATACATGTACAGAGAAGCAGCATTATTTGTGTACAGAGAAAATCATTGGTTTACTCACCTTGTGTTTGGATGCCTCCTGACATCTTTTGTGTAAGAGCATCCTCCTGGCTGGTGCCTCCAGCCTCTGCTGGATCTGCTGCCAGTCCTTGAGGTTCTCTGCACTGCTTTTCTCCTCCTCAGCACAACCGTACCTGCACTTTGAAGTTCCACCGTGTTAACCCAAGACATTGTCTTCTGATCTCTTACAAAAAAAATAATAATGGAAGTACAAAGGTCTTCCTGATTGCAGCTCCCCAGGCTGAACCACCTGCTCGCTGCAGTTACCCCAGGCTTTCCATCACTGGGATTTTCCCATACCACTGCACTTCAAAGGAAAGATATTAAATGTTGCTCTGTTCTAATGATTAATTGTAACATTGTATAATGCAGTTGCTGGCTTTTCTTGTCTTGCTCAGAGCTTCATGTAACTTTGCCTGTTAATTAGTTTAGAAGTTTTTATTTGATTCGAGTTTTTGAGAAAATGCCAAGGTAACAAAGGCCAAGTAAGCGTTTTCATCTGGTTTGAAAAAAATTCTGTCCTGAATTTGACTGGTTTCTAAAGGGATTAATGTTTTTTAATTTTTTTTTTAAATTATTATCCTGTGAGATGTCTTGTAACAAATAATCAACAGTATGTCTTCTGCTTTTTGGCAAATGTAAGCAGTTGCTCACAGTTCAAACTTTCCTTCAGGATGCTTAACCAAAATGCACTTTGTGGAGGTGTAGGACTGGACCTCTAAGGGTTCCTTCCAACCCAAACTGTTCTGTGATTCTGTTCTGTCTGTATCCCTGACCCTTTGTTTTATTCACACATGATAAGGGACAACCTCTAAGCTTTGAAAAGTAAGGTGTTGTGGTTTTTTTCACTCTGCAACATTCAAAACAGAACTGTATTATAGACCTGTATTATTTGATTGGTATAAGTAAACACAGAATATAAAAAATGAAGGGTGACGATAACAATATAGAATGAAAGCAGCAGAAAAATTACAAAAACCCCCAAACCCTATCACTGTTAGCAAGTAAAACTCCACTTGAAAACTTTTGTGGGGTTTTACATCCTAAAATCTCATTCTAAGAGGATTAATTAGAGATAAGATCAGCCATAGAATAATTGTGTGCAGACCTCAGTCCGTCTGACTGCACATGTGCCTTTCATTCACCCCTCACCAAGAAATGGGTCCAACTTTCCCTTAGTCATAGCAAATTTAGATTTTAGAGATAATTTTTCCACCATTCAAGAGAAGGGACTTACTGGTGAAATGCAAGAAGAAATCCAGACTTAGATTATAATCTTCATTGCCACTAAATGCCATAAATATATGAACAAAAGATTAATGGGCAGTTTTAATAAATCTGCGGTGGAACTTTATATCAAAAATAACATGAACCTGAGTGCTGAATAACAAAGAACTGACAATTCTTGAGGTTTTTTTCTTATGGTACTTATATTTTGATTTTAATTCTTCTGTCAAAAATCTACATCCCAAACCCAGCAGGAACTAGGTCAGATTTGCAATTTCTTTCCAAGCTGATGATGTGTAGTATCCTTTAAATATTGCAGGAGTGGCACAGTAAACCTGAGCTGCCTGAGCACCTCCTCACTGGTGGGAGATTTGTAGAAGATTTTGGTGTGTGACTTGATGAGCTTTCACTTTCCTCTCTGTTTTTGTCAGTATGGAGTCTTTCTTGTTTGAGTAACTTCATTACTCTCTTTGTGACAAATTAAATTAAGAATTTTTGCCCATGCCAGGCTTCTAATGGTGTCTAAAAATAATTTCAAGACCAACAGCATAATGTCTTTCCGTAATTGTTAAATATGAGTCAACTGACAAGGCTAAAATAAGAATCAGGCCAATTAAACCTCTCTTTGAGGATAGTGGTGCCTGTAATTAGAGATGCTCAGGAAATGTTTCTCCCTGGCTCCCCACCAGTCCCCCCATCCTTTTTCTCCCACAGGATGATGGAATTGAAGGCAGAGAGCACCCACCTCGAGCATTTTAGTGCTCACATGGGAGTCTTCAGCAGCTTCTCCAGAATTTTGAAAGCTTTTAGCGAGGTTTTTAGCGTGCATTTCTGAGAAATGTCTTGTCTTTTTCTTAAAGAACCAACCAGTGCTTTCTGAAAAAAAAAAAAAAAAAATCTCAAAAATAATGCACTGTTTGTGGTGGTGGAGAGAGGATGTTAAATTCTCCATTCAGACAATGGAAGAACTGTGATTTCAAAGTGTGGCAATAACAATGCTGCAGGACTTCTGCTCTATTGTCTCAGCAGTTTGTGGGAGCTTTATTTTAAAAATAGAGGGATTTACCTCTTTCAGAATGGTTTATTTCTCATTAACTGGTGAGAAATTACATTATGAACTTCACTGTGGGTGAACCATAATCTTCACCTGCAGCTCAAGGTGGAACACACAGTTTAACTTGAAGTCAGGAGGCTACTTAAAATAGAGAAAATAAAGTAAATAAATGAAATAGAGAACCTGAGAAAACTGTGTGTGGCAAGAGGGAGATGCCTGCAAGGCACTTCTGTTCTGTGTGATCCTCAGTTCACCAACTTTTTCTAATAGGTAAAACTCTATTGCATGCCACAAGGTGGTTGTAAAAAATTAGTTGTTATTCTTTTAAAATATATCTACTTTATAATCTGGTTTCTCGCAACAGCAGGCACTTGTTTTAGTGAGACTTCAAATGAATGCAGATTCATAAAATGCAGATTATGACCACCAAGGAGATATTTCTTCCTCTTTACCAGGTTTTTCCATCCTTCGCTGTTTGCATCCTTTATCTAACCAATTTCTACCTTAAGGACTGTAATTTTCTCTCTACATGGAGAATTGCAAACCTTGTCCATTTCGAAGATGTTTGGCTTTTGTCTATTTTGGTGTTGCTTCCTTTCATCCTGACTTTGTGATCCCTAAGGTGTGTGTTTTAAAACTCTGAATATGATGCTGAAGGTAGGAAATAATATGGCTTTGTCTTCAAAAATAAATTCCTATTTGTGAAGTGTTGAAGCTTGCACTGAGAATTTGTCAGTTCTCTTTGTTCAGCAGTGGGCACGTGGTTCAGTTGTATAATGTAAATTTAACAGTATTTTTTTGTCTAAAGCAACTTTGCACTGACTTTTCTCAGTGTGAACAGATTCCAAAGTCTTCAAGGTTTTGTTGGTCCCAGACTTGTATGTCACAGCAGTTTCTAGTGTCTTGAATGTGGCTTAATTGGCTCCCAGATGTGAGAACAAAATGGACCCTTTTTCATTTATCTGTAGAGGACATGGGCATGTGCAATTACATCGTTGGAATGTATTGATTTGAAACCCTATAGACTTTTTTTTATCAGGGTTTTCTTTTTACCATCAGCAGGAATTCTGTATGGAATGTGCTGGGAATCTGGTGGATATGTGTATTTCTATTCACTCAGAGGTCCAAAACCCAGTGTGACATTGTCTTTGCAGTAAATTGTTTTTTCCCTGGATTCTCTGCATTACAGGCTGAGGAGTTGGAATAAAACCTGGTGCTCTCAGCAGCAGTGCCTGCATGCTACATTCTCATCTATTGATAATTTTTTTTAGCATGGAACCTAAATAAGGGCAACGCCTTACAAAGGTTGCAAAATAAAAAAGAAGGGTCTTTTGGTATGACTAAGTTAGTGCCTCTAAAGTTTATTTTAAATGGGTTTCTCAGCATTTGTATGCTTTTTTTCTTTAAACTCCTGTTCCATATATCCTCAATTTAATTGCTAATGTAAAATTTAGCTCTGGGGACAATTTTTAACAGCCATCATGAGCAAGAATGTCATTCCTGAAGTGGTACCTGATATTACTGTCTTTTCACGGTGGCATTAGTAAAATAGTCTTAATGGGGCAAATATATTTGCAACTCAATATCCCCTTTACCCAATCAGCTGCTACTAAAATTCTCCTTACATGTTTGACTCTTCTTGCCTTAATGAAAATTCACAGGAACACAGGAGAGGTGAGTGGTAGTGATACAAAATAATAGGTGCCATCAGGCACAAGTGTGTTTTATGAGCTTGTGTCACACAAAGCCTTGGGAAATCACAAATTATGTTTATCTTCTACATGCACAGAAGCAATCTGCAATTTTCTAGTCTTCAAGGTATCTGCAAGTGGGTCTGTCTGTTCTTGCTGGTTCAGTCTGAGCTAAGAAATATATCAGTAACCCTCTAGACTTTGCAGAGTTACTTTGGATGGATAGAGTTGTATGAAATTTCTTGTTGAGACATGAAAGCAGATGAAATTCAGGTGGTTTTACTCTTTAGGGCGATGTGAATTTCTTACTAGTTCAGGAAAAGTAAGTGAAAGGACTAGTCAGAGTGTCACAGAAGTGATTAAATTGTTCTTCCAGGTTCTGCTGATATAGTAAGGGAAGGAAACCATAGTTTCAGAAAGAAAGTAAAGCCCAATTACCTCTGAGTAAAACTGGCAATTTATTTTTTTTCCTCTTTCCCCAAGGGCAAAGTGTTAGAACCATGTTCTGTAGAATGGATCTGTCAAGAAAAAGACAAAAAAAAAAAGAAAAAAAGAAAAAAAGATGGGTTAAAATATTCAATTTGGTTATATGAGGCTTAATTACAGCATTATATTAGATGCTTGCCAGCATTGGGAGCAACATTCCCCCATGCCCCCTCTCACCTCTGCAACTCAGGAACCTGCAGAGAACAATATCCCATTACTTTCAATTGCAGTTTCATCTTCTAGTTATGGATATGGTGCAATTCTTTCACTTAAAGGAGTTTTTGTTCACTTTCTATTTCACATTTCATCTCACAGAGGGGTGATCACAGTGCAGTAGTGTCGAGGGTGCATTTGGTGAGCTTTGCAGGTATCAGAAGTATTTTTGAGATTTTTCAGGTTAGTTACCAGCTCTGGAATTCTGAGCAAGGAAACAGAAGGAAAACCACGCAGCAATGAGTAATTTGCCATTTCCCAATAACCTTCCAAGCAGAACTGAGTGGGTTTTGCATGGCTTTCACAATTGCTTTGAAGAGCATTCAAATGCACCTCTCATGTTGAAACAGCCTTGTACTGAGGTTTCCCACACAGCAGCCAGTGGTGTGTCCTAAGCAGTCCTCTGCAGGGCATTCCCAGACTCACATGTGAGAATTTTGTGTTTGAACTGCTCCCGTTCCTTCCATGCAGCTGCCAAACCAGTTGTTTTAGCTATTGGCTTTCCCTTTTAATCTTTGCTGCCTTGGTTACTCACGTGTGCTAAAGAATGAATGTTATTAACTCGGATGATGACAGGAGCAATGAACACAAACTTGTTTAAACTGGGCATGTAATTTGAAAATTTCAAGAGGACTCTTCAAGTGGGAGCAAGTTCTTCACCAGCAGTGTTGTAGATTCTGTTAGCTCCTCAATCCTTATTTGAAAGTAGCATTTCTATATTTTCTTCTCAATCCTGTGTCAGAGAAAGGCTCCTCTGAATTGATATAAATTTATTACAAATAGGGAAACAGGAGGGACTATGAAATATGTGGCATCTGCCTTGGGACAATGCTGTGGAGGGATGCAGTCACTGTTCAGTTCAGGAGGATCTGCTCAATAAATACTGCAAGTTTCCCTATGAGCTATAGCCCACAAAAAATTCCCAGTGGAAATGTGAGACCTGTCATATAAGACCAACTGACACGATGGTTTTGCACATTATAATGCCACAGGACAAGGGCAGGAGAAATAAAAAACATGGACATGATGCTGCTTCTTTTCAATAGAAGCACATTATTAACTAGTATTCCAGTTGTCCTAGGAATGGATTGTGATGAGGAAGGACAAAGTAGAAACATCAGTTCTCTTTGCCACTCTTTAGACACACATTTCATCCCCATGGCATTGACCATATCTATATAGTTTGAAGTCTAATTCTTAATGAAAAATCCCTTAGGCTCCCTGCACCTGTGGGAAGGTTTCTCATTATGTTCTGCAGGGCTTAATTTTCCATGCAGGGCTGATCATGTTTTTAGTTCACAGAGAAAAAAAATAAAAACCTTACTGATGAGAGATGGTGGAGAAAAAAAGACTGCTGGTGAAAATACACTGAGCAAAGGCTATCAGTGCTTGTTTAGGAAAGCAGACAGTGTGAAAGACACAAGAAAGTGTGTCTGAAATGGCAAAGGAAGTTGCCATTCGTTTGAATGTTATTGAAGGGCTTTCTACCCTCTTAGTCCTCTCACCGTCTTGGTGCTTGGGAGGCTTCTTGTCTTCCCATTTGGAAACCAGTGTAGTAGACATGGTCCTTTCTGCATGCTTTTGAGGGATGGGAGAAGCTTTTTTTTAGTTTGAGGGGTGGCAAAGGATAAGCTTACCATTATTTTCTTATTTTCAGTATCTTTTCTCTAATTGCATTTGTGATTGACTTTGGCTCAGCTGCCTTCAGTGATGATTGGATAGAACTACTAGGGTAGGAACCCAAATCTAAGGATCTCAGAACTGAAAATACTTGATAATTCCTTTTGGGTTTGATGAGACTCTCCTTACAGTCTCTTTCTCTTAATTAACTTAGGTTGAATGATGAGATTACTTTAACATTCTTTAAAAACCACCATAAAATAACAGACTTTGGAGTAGTTATCACAGAAGAAAAGGAGAAATGCAGCAATAACAGTAATTCCTATCGTATTATTTTTTAAAATCTGTTAATTAATTTGAAGCATTGGACACAATTTTGCAAAGCTTAGGTATTAAATGGAGAACTTGTCCCTTGAAAATTAATCTTGGTGAATAGTAAGAGTAGTAAAAAAAAGAAATTTAGTACCACCTCTGGACACAGAGATAAAAAGAATAAGGCCAAGGTAGTCAGTTCTTGATTTCTACTGTGTTATACTAAGAATGAGACAGAGTTTAAGTGCAATTTAACAATAATTAATCTTAAATAAATACATAATGGCAGCATAATCAATGCAAATCTACGTAAATGGGAGTCACGGTGAATTAGAATGTAGTACTACTGAATGGACTGCTCAAGATTTCATTAACTAGAAAGACTAAAGAACCTGTTTACTAAGAGAAATACCCTTTTTCCTAGACCAGTTGCTTTAGGTTGTTAATTTGAGAAGCTGATCATTTTGCACCATTAATCATAATAATTAGAGACAGATTTAGTGAGCTTTAGTGCAGTTCTCAGCTAGATTAATAGTTGTGTAATCCAGTATTTATTAATATAAATGAAGTAAATTAGAAGCATGACATTATAAAGAGGAGGAAGAAACTTCAGGAACTTTCCTGGATCGTTCCAAAACTCCATTAATTTACAATGACAGGTTGTTCAGTAGTTTGCTTTGTTTTGTTTCAGTCTCTTTTTCCTCCTGCAATAATAATGCTGCCATTCACACTGGTAGGAATGTGTGTAATGATCTCTCAACCATATTTACAGTTCCTGAGTATCCACAGATTTTGTTATTTGGGTGGAGATGGGAGTAGGGAACTTAGCAGCCATGGGAAGTTGTTCTTTGTGATGAATACATATTCTTATCAGCGAGATCGTGTTCTTCATTCCCCTGGAGGCTGTGAGGCAGGATTGCCAGCAGGGTTTGGTGTGCCAGCAGGCTCCCACCCCGTGTGGTGGCAGCAGTCTGTGTGTGAGCGTTGCCATGCAGGGGTTTCAAACACGGAATCCATGGACAGCGCTGTCTCCTGCTGCTGCTGCTCTCAGGTAGGGAGGAGGGAGGGTTCCTTCTGCTGCCTCTGGCTCTGCTTCGCTTCAGAGAGGAGTTGGGAGTGATGGAGTGGATGTGGAGGAGAGAGGTTTTTCCCAGCTCTGAATTTCTCATTCCTTTCCCAAGGCAGGAGCCTTCGGGAGTCTGTGTTTTCCCACTCTGGGGTTCACAGGCTGGTTTGTAACAAATTGTTCCACTGGTGCTGACCTCTCCCTGAGGTTCTGCTATGGGTCAGGGGGTCTGTGAGTGCTCCTTATTGAATTTGTGTGCTGAAGCACCTCCTTTTTGAGCCATGTATGTAGTTAAAGGGGAAAACCTCAGGTTTATTTAGGCATCAGTTTCTCATTATAAACCTCATGTTTCAACACTTCAGAAATGAGAGGTTCTCCTGATGGCCTGCTTGAGCCTTGTTGATTCCATTCCATCTTCTCTGTTTTAAAATTACTTTTTAAAAATGAGGAAGAAAATAATGAGTGGGTTTAAAGACTCCTGGTAGCTAAAAACATCCGTAAATTAAAAATCTCCATGGGCATTTAGCAACTGGAGGAAATCTGCATGTTTGTTCATTTGTTTTCTTATGTTCTCCACCAAAACCCACTAACAAAACTAACCCACGGGTTCCCAAGAGTTACCAGCATTTTCTTCCCAAGAGACTTTTGAAAATATCTCCTCTTTCCCCCTGAAATGGAAGGCTTGTTTTTAACAGGGCAGTTCTTGACCTTCTTTCACCTTTTTGTTTTGGATACACCGGCTTAGCTTTGTAGTGAAAATCACATTGCAAATCTAGTCACGGAAAACTTCAGGGCTCCCTGTGAGCAAAGCACCGGTTGCTGTATTCCTGTATTTTGAGCAGCAGCTCCTCACAATGCAAAGCACCAGACAGCAGTTGTGAAGAAGGTAATTTCCTGTCCAATCCAGGCTCCAGGTTACAAACCACCTGACAAAAAGATCATGCAGAAGTAGTTGTGGGACATGTGCTCGGCCGTCACTCCGGTTATTCCACAGCCGCTTTGCAGCGAGCAAGTTGAGAAATAGGACCTGCTTTGCAGTGGGAGCTCCTTAGGGTAGGTGGTTTCAGTTTTGCCTCCCTTGATTTGACTAAGACAAGCCTGTTTGCATGTGGGAAGGGAGTTCTCTTGGAGCGTGCCTTCACATGCAGTTTCTCATACGTTTTTGGATCATCTTAAAAGAAATCTATACCTGTAGTTGACCTACTTAATCTATGCAATTATGCCACTTTGCTTGGGTGTATGCACATCATGTTCTTGTCTCTGTATTTTTTTCCCCCCCAGTTTTTGGCAGTCATTTTAGTCCTTGTTAAAAATACCATTTGGTTGTTAATGGGAACTTGAGATGAGTATTTCTATTGTTAAAATTACTGGCCAGAAGAATGGAGACAGGAACCAGACAGTGCTTTGCAAAATCACGGCCCATTCACTGCTTTCTCAGAAATCCTGCTGGATTCATTTAGGTGTTTTAATAGCGATGAGTAAGGCAACTGGATCCCTGCTGAAAGCAAGTGAAATGTCAGGGATTGTTTGTTCTAGTTAAAAATGCAACCATTTCCCAACAGAGCTTGATGCTGCAACATCTCTTTATCTATGAATCTGCTAAGAGATTTCCAAGAGCTGATGGGTATCTTGTGCCTAATTGTCATCTTTTGTGTGATGCCAAATTTACTCATGTGTTCCTTCCTTCCTGGCTGTATTATAATGTTCTTTAATGCTCGGGAGTGTGCAGCCTACATAAATTAAATATTTCTGAGTCAAATTGTTTGTGACTGGGGTGTATGTAGAGAGGACTCGGCCCTGTAAAACCCTTTTTGCTCTGTGATCCAGCAGAACTTGCTAACCAGCTAAAATTGAGGGATATAAGTAGTTTTCCTGGATACTCTGAGTCATTTGGTGTTTCTTTCTGCCTTAGTGCTGGTACTCTTAACATACTGTGTTATCTGTTCCTTAATCAATATAATTAAACATCAGCAAATCTCTTTAATCAGGCTTTAATTTAACTTAATCAGACTTAGTTTTGTCTAAATTTACTCTTCTCAGTTGTGGGGAAATGCTTACTAACACAGGAAAGAATGACACTTTACTTGCCTCATGTTATTAAGGCTTTACACTGACCTCACTGTGGTAGTGGAACAACAAGAAATGATTACAGATAAAATTAAAATTAAATGCAGAAGTTTTTAACCTAGACATAGTAAACTATTAGCAATATTAACATATGCAGATTACTGTACAGCATCTGATACTATGACACTTTTGAACCTGATGTTTTGCTTTACATTTTTCTTGTAAATGTTGCTTTTGTAGAGTTGCTCTAATAAATTCTTCCCTGTGTGTTCCAAAGTATTGCCTTGCCCCTTGGCTATCGTAGGGAAACAGCTGTGATTTAAGACATCAGCTCTGCTATTAACATCAAGTGGCTGCATAGCAGCCATGAATCATCTTTATGGATGTGTTCTGACTAAATCATAGGACTCATTAGGTGTGGATGGATGGATATCTGAGAAAGTGATATAGGTAATAGGCTGTCTTCTAAGATAATGAAAAAGTTTTCACCTTCACTTTTCTTTATATTCTTGCGTTGGAAATGGTGGCTTCAATGCAAAGCTTGCAAACGTGCAGCTGACAATGAGTCTATCCCTGTAAATCCATGCACAGAGGGCTGATTCATGTGGTTGAATGGTGATTACTCACAACTGGGACTTGTGTAGCAGAGTATTTTATCAGACAAGAGCAAATTAAGTTTGGGTTCTTTTTTCAAGCTGGAAGTTCTCTGGCCTCTGATGGCCAAGAAGGGGGAAGGTGGGGTGAGGTCCTGGAATGAATTTCACAGGAATGTGCAGGAAACAAATCTTCCAAATTTCTGTTTTGCCAAAACAGCCATTTAAATAGCAAGCATTCCTTCTACACATGGCCTCTGTAGGGAGAGTATTTAATCTTTCCTGTATAATTTATTTATTTCAATGAAATTATTTTATTCTTCTACAGAAGAAGCAAACAAGGAAATTGCCTCTTGGCCAAGTCATATCTCTTAACCCAAAAAATATTCAACCCCCCAAATGAGCTGGGTTAATCTGCTCTTCTTGATAATGTTTTGCTATAATCAGACTTTTCATAGTTGCTCTCTAAATACTAATTTTTTTTGATCAAGCTTTCAATTTATTTGCTGCAAAGAATGGTTATTTAACAACAAAAACCCACACAAAAAATAGTGTGAACATTAACTGCCCCAAGACACGAACTCATTAGAAGTACACAGTCAGATTGATTGGACTGATAGTGATGGTGATGATAATAATAATTGCATTACAGCAGTGCCTTAGGATCCTAGCTGTAAATGAGGTTCTCATTCTTGTAGGTACAAAACTAAGATCCTTTCCAGCTCAAGAGGAAGTGAAATGAGAAGCAGTGAAAGCTGGAATACAAATCTTCCCTTCCTTTTTGTTTACTAAAGAAATTAAAAAAAATAATAACTCAGTCCTGCCAAGTCCACCAATATCCCAAATTCTGTTTTTTAGCACCTTCAAAATAAGCAAAACATCTGTTGAACATTTATATAAAACACTGCCATACAGGAATATAGCATATTCTCCTCTCTGTTTGTGGTAAGCAGTTAATAAAAAGTGAAGTAATGAATGATGCAGGTTCCAACTGCAGTAATGCAGGTAGTGGTGGTAATAAGCAGGGAGCACAAATGCCTGTTTGAAGGATGAATTGAGGTTTGTACCAAGCTATTGCTTTTACAGTCAAGCAGATGTCATGGGCTTGCTTTACAGGGTATTATGATATATGAAACCAAAGGCTTCTGAGCAGTAAAAATTACTCCTGTCAATTCATCTTTGTGTATGGCACTTTGATATATCATTCACAGCTTAATTATATTGTCATAGTCAAGAGATAAAAACAAAAGTCAGGCTCACTCTTGCTTAAACCTCTCTCTGAAATAATGCTCATGGGTGAAGGGGGAAGAAATCTATAAGATCTATATAAAATTCCACTATAATGTATTGTGCCATCAATAACAGGTCCCTTCCAACCAGTTGCACATGGTGCAGTTGGGGAGATTTCCATCAGCTCCCACTCACTATGCAGGAGCACAAACAGCCAACAAACACCAGAGATCCATGGGGAAAAGCCAGAGTGGGAATTGTCCTTTGGACAAGCCTTGCAGTGGCTGGGGAGTGGGATGTGCTGAACCACACTGGAATTAGGGCAGTGGAACCATGACAAAATCTCTGCTGTGTGTTTGTGTGTCTGGCTGTGAGAGGTGTGTCTGATAATCCATCTGGGAGTGCCTGGCTGTCCTGACATGGAGACTGTCACCTGTCTCCAGATGAAACTCTAGGTTGGAGGCACCCAGGGCTCCCTCAGCTGCCATCCCTGCCCAAAGGACTGGAGGGGATGAAGAGTTTTTCAGACCTCGAGCTGGGCTCAGTTTGTTACCAAGGAGATGTATGGTTTTTTGGGTTTGCCTGTTAACTGGCAGGTTACACATGAAAAAACAAACTCTGTAATCAAAATAAATTGCACTATGTTGTTTAGGCATGCAGCTTCTGAGGTTTAATTGCTATCAACTGCATTGATGAAAGCAAAACCCAAAGGAGTATTTTCTGTGTTCTCAGACTTGTGTTACTCTTTGTATATTTTACCTTCATCTAACAAGTTCCTCTTGTGTGAAGCTGTTGGTTGAAGTGAATTGCATATGGATTCCTAACAGAGATCTACACTTCATCCAGAAAATCAGTGCAGTTAAATTAGGTTGAAATTTTTCAAGGTGCTTTGTTTGGCATGTTGCTCCTGCACCTCGTGTTTCTGGATGATGCTGTAATGCATATACAAATTAAATATGATGTTAATGATTACTGCCAGGTGCTGCAAAAAAAAAAAAAAGTAATTTAAATTACTAGACAAGTAAATGTAAATTAAGATAAGGGTGCTTAAACAGTTTATTGTATTATTTGCTGCCCATGTTTTATATACATTATTTCAAACGATGGGTTGAGGCATGCACCTAATTTATTTAATGACTTCCTGCTGTAGCTGTGCTTTTGGCCATGGGTGGCTTTCAGAGTGACAGCTTGGAAGGCAGCGAAAGGTTCTTTATCTTTTAGCTCCAAGATGGGAAGTCAAAGGTGTGGACAGGCAGAGGTGCTGGTGATGAGGCAGAGTGGTGGCTGCTCTATAAAAATGGCTAATGAGGAGGGTTTTTATTGCAAGTGATCACTCTCAAGCACTGTGGAATTTTTTCTGTGGATGCAAAGGTAGGGCTGCTCCCATATTCATCTGCCTGGGGATGTGGCACATGCTGACGGCACAATTTAGATATACGTGAGCAAGTAGATTAATGAAGCATCAGGAAGAAGTTCAGACATAAAATCTTCTGTACTTACTTTGCCACTAAAAGATTAGATTGGCTGTCATAAATTAGTAATCTGAGCCTTCTAACTGTACCAATTTGGTGCCTCTGCCTTTCTCTTAACTAGTTTAATGAAATTGTGCTTGCTTGCCTAACTAGGCAAGCAAGCACAATTTATATTAAAGAATCCATGTAATAAAACAATAGAAAAGAAAGAAAACCGTACATGGTTCCCTGGCTACCTGGATGTAAAGAAATAGGTTGGAATCTGATGTTTGCAGATACTTGCGTTGCTAAAAAAATATAAATCTTTCCATGTATGCAAAGTGCTTATATAATTTATGTAAACAGTTTTCCCCCCACAATTTTACATGTTTGGGGAAAAAACCCAAAACGTTTGGTATGCTATAATTTTGTAAGAATGCTGCAAAAAATGATGGAGTGCTACAAGTTGCTGTAGAGTGCATGGCACATCTATATGTGAGAAAATTTTAGGAAAACTTCTGATCAAAGTCAGAAAATAAAACTTCAGCTTTCAAACAATGCAATTTCAACATTCTAGGAAAATGAGGATTTTCTTTCTTCCCCCTGTTGAGGCCCCAGTTTGAATGAAGTCTCTGTGCCCTGATACTTAATGTGCAATTTGAGGCCCTTGCCCTGGGTGGAAATCCTGTTGTTATTTAGCAATAACCTGCTGCCCCTGAGGCACAGTGTCAATTCATGAACAATGTATTTAGTGATGTGTTCTGGGTGCACTAAATAAGAATTTGATTTTCCATTAAAGACTCGTTGAGAACAGCTATCTTTCTGAAGAGCTTTTCACATCTGTTCTTATCTTACTATTTTAATTGTCTGGAGCTGTATCTGTGTGCCAAGATTCCTTTTTCTTTTCTGTAATAAATTCCTTTATGATGCTGCTGAACGCTGTTGTTGATGTGGAATTGCCTGGCTTCACTTGGTGATTCTAATGCCTTTTGGGTGAGATTTGTCCATCTGATTGAGACTTAATAAAATCAGTAAATGTCTCCTTTATAGTGTGTGGGTAATTTGCTTTTTAAAAAGGAAGAGGTGGAGTCCAATGCTCTGTAGTGATGGTTGGCATAGAAATATTGTTGTTCCTTTAGAAAAGCATTCACTGGGCAGGAGACCAGAAGCAACAGTTTAGCTGTTATTAATCTCTGGAATATTTAGGCTTCTCTTTTTGGCATGATTTGCTAATAGAGTGTTTCGCCTGAGTAACCAATGTCTTCTGAAGGAAAAAATAAACAGATTTGTTTATCTGTAGCAGCTTGTTGTGATTTTTCACTTTCTTTCTCTGTTCTCTGTTTGTATTTATTATATTTTTGTATGCAATGTATAAATATTGATATCTTGGAGAATAATTTTTACAAATAATCTTTTTCTAATATAGTTGTCTGTGTCCTTTTTTTTTTTTTTGCCAGATGATATTTTGCTGCTTAGCAGAATCCTCAGACTTTCCTTTTGTAGTATAAATTACACCACAGATATGCAATTTTAAAAAACAATTATTTTCCAGGCAGTTATGGGTATGGTATTCTTAAAGCAATGCAGGGAACCTGGAAGCTCCGAAGCCGGTGAGAATGCAAGTGTAGCTCTTGGTGGTGAAACAGAGTTAATGCTCTAGAGATGTCTGAAAGGGGGGTGTCTGTGTGTCTGTCTGTCTCTTCAAGGTGCTGATTCCAGCAGTTGGTCCTTGGTTTTTCCCTTGTTACCCCATAATGACAATTCTGCCTGCCCTGGTGAAGCCCAGCTTATGTCCCACACTGGAAGCTTTGCCAATTCTCCCTGGGGAGGAAATTGAACACGTGGAGATCTCCTTGACACTTTTCTCAGCTGTTCTCAGGAGTGAAAAGTAAAAGGCTGGATGGATTGGGGTAGGAGGGGCAGTATATTAGCTACAGGTGAAGGAATTTGGAGGCTAATTCAGCTTCCAAGAAGTGATCTAATCTCTCTGTACTGCTCCCTTGCTACACTGACTTCTGCAGGTTTGTCTAGTCCTGTGTGGGAAAATAATTCCAGATGTCTCCATACATGTAAGTTAATAATTAAATAATTCTGTAAAATGTTGCTGTTCCTATTCTATGTCGAAAGTTTTTAGTAGTGGCTGGTTTTTAATTTTGTTCTGTAGGTGAACTTAGTATATGATCATGTCAAGCTACTTGTTGAAAGTCCTATTGATTTCCTTAGCATTCCTGCCAGTTTCTAAATGTTAGTGTTAATCTTTTTGATAGTAGGAGCTCCTTGCTTTGCACCTTCCTAGACTTGCTCAGGTAAGAGTAAGATAAATTCCTCAAGTATTAAGATGGGTTTATGTGTTACTGCAAAAGTAATGGATTTGGTTACTCTGATGATGAATGAAGTGTTTCTCCTACTGTACATAGTTTCAGCAGAAAAGATTAGAACTGGACTAAGCTATAAGTCACTGCTGTTAAATATTTCTGTGAAGATAATGCAGGTTCTTGACTTGCTGATTTATTTGGTAGGGAATCTGGACTCATTACTGAGTTTGCCCTGAAAGTTTCCTGTGAGCAAATAATCTCTCTTAATTTGCCTTTTCTAGAGAAAATGAAAAATAATAAACTTCTCTTGGATAGAACCTGATATTTAGCAATATTTTCAGATCTTGAGAAGAAAATAGATTTTTGTTGTCTGCATACAGTTTTAAATTACTGTGCTTGTAAATTACTGTGGGATTGCTACAGTAAATTACTGCCCTATAAAATGCTGCTTCTCAGTGGCCCAGGAAGATTTTTTTAGTGTACATGCCACACTTAAAAGATACTGTAACATAAATCAAATCTATTTGAAAGGTATTATTAGGTTTTGTGTACTCCTTACTGAATAGTAGTGTATCCTTAGCAATGATTATTCATAAATCCCACAATTATTCAAAGAATAGCTGCACGATTAGAGCAGCATTGGCTGTGTTATCCTGTGTTATTACAACAGTATGGAAGCATTTTAATAATAACAAGGGATTTAATTGGTATAAAGACTTATTTGTGGAATGCTAAACACTTTGGTAAGCAAGGCATTTGAATTGTACATTACAGGCACCCGGAGTATTATCAGCTAATTAGGAACTGAAAGGGCATATGTAGTGTTAGCAGAGGCTGTTCAACTTCTGCACAGTTGTATTTCAGTATTAAAATGGCTGGAACAATGATTATAAGTTTTATGTGACTTTAAGTATGGTTTATTACCTTCTGTGAACAGTTTCTAAAACATACTTTTAAGCAGTTTTCAGGGAGCAGTGCACAATTAAATTTTTCAGTGGAGGTGCTGATCTACAGCTAAAATATATTGTTGAAGTGTTTGCATGGTAATAGAATGGCACGAATATTAGATTTGTTTCTCGGAAAAGCTGTTTGTTTATCAACAGCTGTATTTTGTCAGGTGGTGGGAAACTATGAATTTAAGTTGATTGGTCCAGGTAAAGGAGGAGAAGCATTAATAGGAGTTGGGTACCGTGGGGAGTTCTTCATAATTAACCTGCCAGTTTTAAATTCCGTCTGTAACATACTAATCAAATGCTTTTGACAGTTTAAGCTTTATTGTCACCTTTAAACCTCCACAGAAGGAGGATTTCCTCTGAAATCTGGCTGTTCCTTGCCTAGCTGTTAATTATGCCTAGTGACATATCCTCTAGTTTCTCCTTCCTTTCAGGCCGCTGTTGTCTGCAGACTTGTTTTGCTTCTAGACTATAGTATTTTATCCTCTCTCTTTGCTGTTTCTCATTTTTCGTTGAAATTCTTGGCAGAAATGGTGGCTCACACAAGTATTTTATCTTTTGTTCAAACCTTTGGTTGTTTATGACCAGTCAGCTGTCAAAACCCTGTGTCTGCTGGTGAGCTACAAAGTTATCCTCGCTGGAGGCCGAGTTTATTTGTCTAAGGAATTAAATATGTTATCATATAGGTGTGGTGTTGTTGAAAGTAGCTAAAAATAGGTTATTAATGCTTCACAGAGGAGGAAGATTGTTGGTAAACAGGCTAAGGTGGATTGTTATTTTGTGAATAAATAGCTTTTTCTTTGCTTTGTGTGAGGCTCAGAGGGGGCTGTCCAGCCAGGGTGGCACAGGGGTGACGCAGAGGCCTTGTCCTTTCAGCAGTGCAGAAGGGACACCTGTGAACCAGCTGGCTGGAGAGATGTGCTCCACTCTCTTTCCACTCAGAACTTGGCTTGCTGGAGCCAGCTCCCTAAAATCAGACTCCAGGTGTGCCCAAGGATGATTATTAAGGAGGCAGAGGGGAGAGCACATCCCTTGTCCCTGCTTCCCAAGTCAGATGTGGCTTTTTGGGAAAGGCTCCAAAATCTCTGAGGGTCTGAAAAGCTGTGGCATTGCACCAGGGTTGATGGCTGGGGTTGAAATCCTGCACTGATGTGGTTTTTTTTTTGTTCAAAAAGGGCTTTCTCCATCAGAGCTTGGGCACGGCTGGTGCCTCAGTACCCTGTTGAGGAGCTTGAGCCTCACATTAAAATGTGCATTTACCCTAAATTAAGTAGATATTAATGTAACAGACTGGTGATGTCCTCCAGTAGGTTTATTGTACCTTTAAATCAAACAAATTAATTCCAAATGGCCGAATTCCCTCTTGCTGTGCTGCTGGCAGATTTGTCATTTGTTTATTTACTGGTTTGTCTGAGAGCAGTGTCAGGAGCCCCTGAATGCCCCTTGCCTCACCCAAAAAACTCTTCACTTATTAACACAAGCTGGAATGCATAAGGTGCTTATGGGGGGAAGTATTTCACAAGTACAGCTGAAGGTAAAGGCCTGGCAGTGGGATCTTGTGAATCCTTTCCCAGGCAGACCTGGCAGGGAAAGGATCTCACCCATTTAATGTCTGGGTTTTTTTGCTCTTCCAGCTGTTGGAGCACCAGCCTTGCAGGGCATTGGGATACAATTTGCTTATCTAATATCTGTAATTAATGTGTGAGCACCGTAGCCTTGTGAAGATGGAAAATGATGAACAGCAATAAGGCGTTTCATTTCTGTTATGTATTGTACTCTCCAGGCAGATTATTGTTAACCCCAGATGTTTTATGGCTTTTTGATAATAGCACAGGGTGTTTTATTCTGGATATTAATTGGAGTTACATTTTCTAATGTAGAAGTTCATTCTGTCCTTCATTAAATAAGCTAAAATTGCACTATTTGTCAGTTTATGGTTCTAACCGCTCTTTATTTTTTAAGAGTTGTGTAGGAGGGAAATCAGATTTATTGTCCTGTATGCTGCTAGTCTGGGACAGGTAGAATTAGCGGGAAGAAACATTCAATCTCACAGCTCAGCATAAAGCTAGAAAATAACTCCAAGACCAGTGATTTTTTTTCCTGTTTTGGTTGAAGAATCTATTAAATGGAAGTACATGAGAGAGTTTTAAAAGAAATTGATTTCCTTACTAACAATGTTTTCTTGCCTGAATAAGAGTTTAATCATATTGGTGGGAAACAAAATTGATGAACATTTAACATCAGACGGTACAGAAATAGTGATTAGAAACCATTTGCCTACAGCTTAGAAGACAAAAATTCAGATTAAGCACAACTGAAACATTAATTTAATCTAATTCTGTTGAAGTCGTGGGGAAAAATCTGCTGCTGCAAAATTAATCTTACTCTTCATTTCCAGTTATGAAAAGAGTGAAATAATGTCAGTATGATTCCAGTTTAAAAGTCATCAATATACATTCTTGTCCTTTGTGCCTGATGCAAGCCTACCTCTCATTTAGGAAATGTCCTCCTCCTCCTGTCACGTTGCTTGCTTTCTGCCATTCCTTATCAACAAAATTGTCTAGATTTAGCTTCCCAAAGCCAAGAAAGTGAGAGCCCAGCAGTCACAAGCCTGCTTAGAAGAGAATTTAACAAAAGACAAAAAAAGGATCTCAGCTTCTTTACCAGGCTTGAGCAGGGAAATAACCGTGGCCTTGGACCTGTTTCCTGAAAGAAATGCTAAAACAACCCCAAAAAACCCCAAAACAAAACAAAAAACTCACCTCAGTTTGTGCACAGTTATTTTGCTTTCCAGCATACAAATAGTTTGGACTTGAACTCAGGTTGCTTTTCCCCCTCATCCCTTTCCCACTGATCTCCATAAATCATGGTCACAGGAATCATCTGGAGGGTATGTCTCTCCTGCTGGTGCTTCTGTGTGTTGTACAACTACTTCACTACTCACTCTTCTGGTAAAGGAAGTGCTTTGAGGTTTTGTTGGGTTTTTTTTTTTTAGACAGCCTTGTCCACTGAATCAAACACTTCCTAGATAGGAAGGGCACTCTCATTTAATAAATAATTCATTTCTAATTCTGTTCCTGGCTTCCAAAAATAACAAAACTTTAATTAGTTCAGTCTCCAAGCTCAAGTTCTCTTCCTGGCTCCTTCAATGTGCAGCACCAAAGCTGTTGGCTCAGATTCCACTGTGGTCCTTCCGAAACTGTTAGGAGGCACCCTAACAGAGTTTGGCCACTAATTACTGACCTTTCCTAGGAGAAGTCCAAGGAGACGTGGTGTCTGATAAAGCCCATGAAAATGGATTTGTATTTCTGCTGCTAGGAAGACCAAATATTACAGTTAAACCCTTGTACTTCTGTCAGCACCAGGGATCAGGCTGGTTGGTTGATCCCTCTTCCCAACTTGTAATTAGTGAGCAATAAACTACTTCCATTTAGGCCAGATTGACTGAGGTAGGCAGGTTTTTATCTATTATTTCAATTCCTCACTGCCAGTCCCAGTTCAGCAGCTCCTGCTTGTGTGCATCTGGGCTGAGCCTCCTGTGCTTGTACCCAGAATTGCTGACTTGCAGAGAAAAACATCATTTGCTGGAGTTTTACAAACTCCATCATTTGACTGTGTCATCCTCCTAACACCTAATTTTTGTTCATTTAGGAGCTTGTTCTGGGGTGTTTTGGGTAAGGATTGCCATGAAGCCTTAAAATTTAAGTGGTCCAATTTGTGATGGCTTTGTGGTGAGAGCTGGAGTGTCACCTCAAGTTAGATGCACATAAGCCTTGGTGTAGCCTCTCAAAGGGTGTGTGTTTTCTATGGAGAGCAGTTCTGGTGCTGTAGAAAGTTCTCTGTGTGGCACAGCCCTTGTTTGCTTTAGGGTGTGGAGCCATCCCCGAGGTGAGGGCAGCGGGTGCGGGTTACACACAGCCCACACACGAGGCCTGCCCCGTTCTGTCGCCTTGCAGGACACAGGAGCTGTCCATGCTTGCAAAATTAGAAGGTTTTCAGCTTGGCTGAAGTGGGACAGGGCTTTGCTGACACCCCTGGCTTGGTTCCCTTGGTTCCAGGAGGTCCTTGGGTGGCACAGGGGTCTGTGGCAGCTCTGTCACCATCATGGCCTGGTCGGTGTCTCCATTGGTGTTTGCAGGCTGATGTGGGATTTCTGCAGGTCAGGCTGGGGGGAAGATTGTTGTGCCTACGTTCACAGATGCTTTTACAAGTAAAAGCCAAGCAACACCAGCAGTTTTAGCAGGGCTGGCTTTTTACAGACCCGGTGCTGTTGTGTTTGTGTGGGAGTTGCATGACAGCAGCAGTGGTGCACAGGCAGTAATGCAGGTCTGAGATGTGCTGTAGCTCACTAATTCCAAGGCTTTCTGTTGGTGACATCTGTCATCCTGTTCAACAGGGGATCTTTATTGTGTATCTGGTTTGGTGCTTGGTGATTTAAATCCATGGCTGTCTTACTGGCTGAAAAAGCTGTGTCACATAATGCCATCCAATAACTTTACCCAAATGTATGCTTTTATTTTTTTTTTAAGACACATTTTTAAACACAAACCAAATATATAGCTATAATACAGCAGTGCAGTTATTCATTGGATTGCATTTATTGCATAATTCCTTTAAAGGGAAACTAATTATTTGCTTGTTCTCACCCACCAAAAAGTATCAATTAGCATGCCAGACTAATTAATCTTCTCTAAAAGGTAACAATCAAATACAGCACATTTCCTCCCATAGGAAGACAGTACTTGTAAAGGTCACCATTTAGCTGTGCACCTCCTTTTATTGCACTTTCTCAAAAAAAAGAGGGGGGGGAGGAGGGGTTGAATGATGAGAACTCAGTTCTCTCTAATGCTTAATAAACTTAACCTTTAGCATGGTATTGAACTTGATGATCCTGCATGAAAGAGGAGTGCATGCTGCTTTAGAGGCATTTGTGCTGACTGTTAGTTAATCATTTTTATTTGCTTTATGGATACGACATGGAATATTTATTAAAATTCTTCAGAGCATAGTAAATATGAAGAGAAGTTAAAGCAGCAGAGGAAGAAGGATGGTTCCTAGGAGAAGAGGGGGTGTGTGGGTACAAGTGACTGTAGGGGATGCATGTTGACTACAAAAAGATCTCCTGAGCAGTCATCCTGCTGTCTGATTCTGGATATAACTTCTTGAGGTGCAGATAGTGAAAAGTATGTAATTTATACTGAGTTTTTTGCCTACATTTCTCCACTGTAATAAACAGTTAAAAATTTTTGTCATAATTGAAAAGAAACATTGAATATTTTCTGCCTGCATGGTCATATTAGAAAGTGTGTGGGAAAACAATCATTTTGAAAAGGAAAAAAAAGGGAATAAAAATATAATACTTTGCAAAGGGGTATTCTCAAAGCCCATCAAATGCGAAGCTTTCAAATTTCATCTCTGCTCAGGCATCATTTATTGCTGCATTGTAAGGAGTTAAGTATCTTTCCTCAAGCAGACTATAATTCTTCATCATACATGGTATGCTAAGTTGCTTTAGGAGGTAACTAGAGAATGAATTTCTTTTACTGCTGATCCCAAAGTAGTGCCCAGAAATTCATAGGTTCCATAAGCATTTCTAAAGATCCATTAAAGTCATCCTAACCATGATGGATGGCAGGATGCTCTGGTTTACGTCATGCTCCTCATCTGTACTAAAATTAAGCTCTTGTTTCCTTAATTGAATATTAAATTTATTTTATTCCTCAGCAGACTAGACTTTCAGCAAGTATAAATCTCACTTTTATTTGCAACAGGTGCTAATCTCACTCAAAATGCACACCCATACTGTGACTCTTTTCCCAAGAGATTTAAGCACCTTTGCCACACGGTGCTGATTGTACCATAAATGGGATCTCTGTGGATTGAACTGAAATGTGGAAACCTGAGTTCCTGCTGGCAGGCTGGCTGTCTGTGCAATATTAGGGATTAGGGTTCTGCAGACAGTTCCTCAGGGCTGGATCATCACTTGGAACTGAGAAGAACATAAAAAGTATGAAATAACTTTTTCTCATCTCTTGCTTGTGTGTTTTTCTCAGAGAAGGCAAAGCCAGGTGCTGCTCAGAAAGCAGAGAAAAGGCACTGGAGGTGACAAGTGTGTTTACCAGGCAGGGATGGAACTAGGACACGACAAAGATAATAAATCCCCTACAATTTTGTGCCGTTTCTGCTCTACCTCTGGTTTCAGATCAATTTTTGTCTTTTTCCCAACTTGTTTTTCTTTTCTGTGGTGTTGGTATGTGTAGCAATCAACATGCTAGATCCAGAATGTGTGCTCACTGCTCAGGGATCCGTGCCAGCTTCCAGCATCATTCTTTTTTGGCCCCTTTGGGCTGGGAAGTGAGGGCAGGGCTGGTGCCAGCAGTGAGCAGGAGCCCTTTGTGCCCTCAGTGATGCAGCAAAGCCAGTCACTGCACCAAGAGCTACAACAGCTCCCACCAGCAGCCCTTTGAAGATGCCCCACCTCTGAACTTGTTTTAGGGATGTCATTCATCTGTAATATTTGGCTTGTCAGTCAGTGCCAGCCTTCCCAGATAATGTGAAGTGGGGCTGGAAAGGCTCCTTCACGTTGAAGGCTCTTCAGTCACTGACAGTTTTGGTACAGAAAACATCCATCAGCGTCACTAGTGGGAGGAAGCTGTGCTGTCTCTGTCAAATTCCTGTGCTCCTGATTAGTGGATTTTGTTGTTGTTGTTGTGTTCATATTCTCCCCCAGGAAACCCACAGGATCACTTGTCTGACACTCTATTGGCTTCCAGGGACATAATGTATAGCTTATTCCAAAGCTGTGAAGCCTGATGTTTGCTCTCCAGGAACAGCAAGTGTCTTCAGAAGTCAGAAAACCTCAGCCCAAAAGCAGCTATTTCCCTGAGAAATACATGTACAAAACTTTTGCTTCCTTGGGTGCACCTTTATAGATGAAGTAAAATGTGCTGGCAATTGGTGCTTTAATTTTTGTGTGGGCAGCTGTTACATTTATATAAGTATCACTCCTTTTGAAGAATTGCTAGGAGATATAAAAGTTTAAGTTCTCTGCTGGAACATAATTCTGGCTTCTGTAAAAGCCTTGCATCTCCTTTCCTGTCAGTGTGCTTTGCCTGTCACATGCTTGAGCTTGTCTTGCTGCTCCTCTTACAAATTCAGCTCTTCTGCTGAGAGCAAGGAGTCAATTTCTAACAGAATAAATTTAAAATAAAACAAAAGCAAAATGCAAAGCTTCCTTTAGTTGAGCTTTTCCATAGAAACAGGGAGGATAAATGGTAATGACTGTCTTCAGTGAGGTCATCTGTCAAACAACCCATTAAACAGATTTATTATTTCTGAACAACAAAAATAAGTGACTTGTTCTGGGTGTGTTAAGTGTGAAACCTTCTGTATTAAAAGGAGATCTAGAGGTTTAGTGTTGAGGTTGCCTCCATTAACTAATAAGGCAATTTTATTGAACGTTTGAAAGAGTTAAAATGTTAATTGTGATGCTTGAAATGTTGGGTTTTGCCTACTAGATATTGGATATTCAGTTAGGTGGCTGTATAATAAATATAGAACGTGTGTTATTATACTTGGTGTAACTCACCATGTCCAGGATTTCTATAAAAGGACTTATGTTTTTTGCTAGAAAAAGGGCATTTTCAGAGGGAAAACTCTGTAAAATATGAAGAATTTCTTTGGTACTTTGTAATAAGGAGAGGTAAAGCTGTTTGCATGCAGAATGTCCTTTCTCATCTGCTGCAAGTATTTTATACACCTCTGGCTGTAAGATCAACAATACCTTTCCATGGCTTGCTACTTCTGTGAATAATCAGGGAACAGTCTCTTTTGCAATGGATTTGATTTGATAAGATTTGGTACTGGAATGATATTACAGCTTGCAAATATTTCAGTCAGCTTTAATATAAATTCTTATACTACGCTAGAATGAAGCCACAGTCTGAAATAATTTTACATCATGAGCAGTTTTAAATGAAAGTACTTGCAGATTATTTCCATCACATAAGTGCAGGAAAGAATCTGTTTCTGCCTAAATAATATTTAAGTCCATTACCTTAGGAGAAAACAGTCATTTCAAGCTTTAGCACCTGAGTGGTGCTGAATTTCAGTGATGGTGATAGGGATGGTTATCAAAGTGCTGCCTTCTCAGGAGAATCCCTGCTCCAAACAAAGCTTGGCAACCTCACTGACAGGTCCACTAACACAGGCTGATGAAGGCTGATGATGCAGCAGTTGGCTTGCCCAGCTTTTGGAAGCGGATATAAATTTATTTAAATACACTTTTGTATGTATATATGTGCACACACCTATATCTGATATATATACACATATATATATTTATAAATTTTTAAACATGCAATATCCTTTTTTGCAAAGGTGGCCACAGTGTCTTGGTGCTTTTGAAATCACAACCCAAATTGCTGCCTTTGGGGGATTCAGGGGTCTGGGAGCTTCCCTTCTCCTGCTGCTCCTGCAGTGCAGAACAGCCCAGTTTGGAACAGCTTCCCTCTGTGTTGCCTTGCAGATCTGATGTGTTTTGTTTTTATAGGTCAGATGATTTTTGAGTGAAAGAAGTGCTGGGCAAATACCAATCCTTTAAATATCTTGGGACTGATGCTGCCAGTGTTCAGAGGGAGTTGACTGAATCGTGATTATAGTCATTAAAAAATGAGCAAACAGTGCAGCCCCCAGTTATAAAATTACCTGAATTCATGTGAACATGTCTGAGTTGAGATGAAAAAAGATAATACTTGTGTGTGTATGTTTGAGTCTTTGTTGCTATGGAATTAAATAAGGTTATTGGCCTCAGGATCTTTGGTTTGCATTGAATCGCTGAATTTTGAGACTGGGCTTTTTGCCTGAGTAGGTCAAGGAAAATAAATGTCTATTTACATTCACAAATTTTTAAATGTCATTTGGTTTATGTAACATTCACTGGGAGAAAAACAATACTTTTGTTCTTAGGGTTATTTCTTTGTTTTCTTCTGTGAAAACTGAATCCTTAGAAAAAAAATTCAGCATACAGCATTAACAATATCCTGGTTTCCAGGCTCTTTCTTTTAACATTTACTGTTGGCTTCTGCAGAAACATTTCATGCATGTTCTAGAAAGTTGCCTTTAAACTTGGTGAAATGATAGCCCTGAAAGGATTTAGTGTGGTGCAGGGCTGCCAGCTAACTTGGGCTGCAGCAATAGCAAATTTCATCTCTCCAAGGCTTCTGTTCCATGGGGTTGTTACTGGAACAAGAACTGAACAAATACTAAGCCATGACACGTGTGGAGAAACTTAATTTGGCAGTGCAGTTTTGATTTTACAGTTGGCTCTGAAAATGTGGCATTTTTAACTTGTCTGAAATCTTTGGGCCAGGTCTTCAGGTATTAATCTACATTTTGTCTCTGCCCATTGTTTCTGAAGTGTTGAGTCACCTTTGTGGGGTGCTGAGTAAGGAATGGCAGATTTGGCATATTTTGGGTGGTTTGGTTGTGTGAGCAGCCCCTGTCTGTACCCAGCCCTCACTTCACAGCAGACCCTGGAGCTGCTCTGCGTGTGCCTGCAGTAAATGGCCCTGTAAACCTGATTTAGCACCTCAGCGTGGGGCTGGGAGCTGTAACCTTGGTGCTCTGCTCCCCAGGGACACAGGAGCAGGTTTTAGCAGACAGCACTAAACTGCTCCTCACATTCTGCTGTAGGATCACTGCTTTTATGTCACCAGAGCTGTTGTATCTCTGAAGTACCTGAATTTTTAAAATCAAAGATAAAGATGTACCTACGGCACTTCTGTTGTTAAATTTCTTTATGGTAGCTAAACCAAGCCATGTTTTCAGTACTTTAGTGGAAACAGAAAAACACTGTTTTTCCTTTATTTATCCTAGACCTCCGGCTGCCTGAAATTCAGTCCATTGAGTCGAATTTTCTTGCAGAATAGAGATTAGTAACATAGTATGATTGATAGGATCAAAATCAGATGTTTTAGTGTACTCAAACCTATGTTTGTATACAGGGAAAAAAAGCCACAAAACTTTCAAGTGTCTGCCAGCATGTAAAATTACTTGTCAGTGTAACATATGCATATGTATTTTGTTGAGATATAGTAGGTGCACATGAAATCTGCCACAAAACTTGTGGGTTTTAGAATGTTTAACTTTTCATCACTCTCTACAGATGGATATGTAGCAGCTTCAGGTTTGTAATATATAATATATATGTATTGTGTAATAATAGAAGTATGAAAGTTCTGTGATACTCTCAACAATGTATTTTTAAAAATATACTTTTGTTTTTCATTAAAGTGTATGGAAATTCTTAGACTTCTGCTAATGATCCCAGTATTTTGCAGTGTTTGAAAATTAGATTTTAAGCCAGAATAGGGGCTTATTTTAGTTCCCTAAATTGAATAACCTTTACATTTTCAAAACTCTTTAGAGTGGTATTAGCTACTCAGATTCCATATTAGAAAAAAACCCCCACACTCAAGAAAAAAGCTGCTACTGACTTGAACGTGTCCTGAATTATTCAAAGGTAAAAGACTGAAAGAAAATACTTTTTCTCATGTTTATCATCTTTACATCATAAGTATCTTTTTAAGATAAGATGTGAACAAATCTGTAATAGTGCATCTAAATTGTAGGAGATGTCTTCTTAGTTCATGCCAGATCAACACAAAGTTCTTACTTTAATAACAAAATGACAGGTAGAGAAGATTTTTTTTTTCTTTTCTGTTTTGTCTAAACTCATTTTTGTGAGTTTCTTGGACCATTTTTCATCAGAACCAAGGTTGGGGAGGAAATGATATGTTGGTATATTAAAGTATAAGGCATGTTTATACATTTTGACTTTAGAGGTCCATGTTGTTCACAGAAAATGTAGGGGGTTTTTATATTCAGAATAAAAGTGCTGACAAAGGGTTGAGTAGTCAGACATTAAGTAATCTCAGACCTCTCAGGAGTCTGTGTGAATACTGAATGTTATTAGTTTGGGCATGTGGAAATCTCAAACCTGCAAATTTCTTCTTGGACTGGTGACACTTGGGAGAGAGGTTGGTTTGGTTTTGTTTGTACAAGAGCACAGTGCTTTATGAAATCCATCTGCTGGATCAGCACAAATTTCAAGCTCTGGATCTGTAGACATATTGCCAAGAAATGCAACCTGTGTTGCTGAAATATTCCCTTTCATGCAAGTGGATATGGGTTTATTACTCCAGCAGCTCTTTTGAAGAGGGTCAGCCAGATCAATTGAAAAATATCTGTATAAAGTTAAAAAGGCACATGCAGATATATAAATCTCATGTCTATTTTCCTTAACCCTTTCACTCCTAATTAATAAAGTGAAGGACTAATGAGATCTTTTGTGATTTTAGTGCCTCGGCAGGTTCTGGTTGTTGGTTCATTGTTAACATGGGCAATTCAGGAATCATTATGAAGTAATTCTTGGATATGAGATGCAGGAATGTCTCAGCTTTCCTCCCAGGGCTTTGCAGGAATTCTTGGATGAACATGTGGCACTAAAAGTTCATAGTGTAGCCACAGTCCTGTTTGTATCAGTTACAAAGGGGGGTGCTGCTGCTCTTATTTGCCAATTAAAACCGAATTTGTCTGTTTTTCTGCAGTATGACAAGGGAAACTAGAGGAGATCTAATACTCTTCTAGTCTGAACATTTGACCAAGTAACTGCTAAAATGTCAAATGCTATTCAGGCATGTTCTGCAGGAATATGGCATTTTTGGATGTTTGTGTTAATGCATTGTAAATGTTAACAAAAATAATCATGATGAGCTATTGAAATTTCTTGTACACAAATAAAAAAAAAAGTCAGAGTAATGCAAGTAACTATAATACTTTAAAAGAATTTTAAAGGTTGGTTTTAATATTAATATTAGCAGGGTCTTTAAAAAAAAAGTTTTAAACAAGTGTCTCTTTGCGCTGCGCTGTGTCCCTTTAAATTCTGAGCCTCTCTGTTGGGGTACTGCTCCTTCTCCTTCTAAACATGGTGCTGCCTTCATTGTGCTTCATCTCACTGTGCCACCTCTGACCATTAATGCAAATTGGAGGCCAGATAAGAGTTGCTCTGGATTTAAATTGGTGCAAATCACAGCAGAATCTGTCTCCAGTTCATATTAATGACTGCAAGTGGGAGAAGCTGCCTGAACAGAGAGGAGGCTCTAATGAGACCATGTTCCTTCACCCGTAGCCATATCTCTGCCACCTAATCTCTTTTCTGGACTGTCGAATCAAGCTCATTTAATTGTATTTTCAGTTAAAATCTGCAAAGTACAAATATGGGAATAAACAAGGAATCATGTTTGCATGTTCAAGTGTCTTTCTCTTTAAATTCAGTGCTTACATTTTTCTTGATAATTGCACTGGAATTGTTCTGTGCATGCATGGCTGCTCCAGGGGGTGGGGGAAGGATTTTTAGTCCTGCTTCTTGGAGCACCTGGGGCATTGCAGGAGCCCACAGTCACTTGGGCCTTTTCCTCTAGAGGAAGTTCAGATAAAAACCAAGAGAATATTTGTTTGTCCGTGGCTGCTGTTAATAGCAGAGTGAGATTTCTGTGCTAAGGCACTGTCTGTCAGCAAAGCAAACACAGCGTGTTGTGATGTTTGTGTGCCTGACTAAGGGCAGTATTTATTTCATCCTTGGAGAGCTTGCATGGAGGACAGAATTCCCACTGTGTCAGAAAGGATCTGCAGCAGATACCCTAAACTCCCTTTTTGATAAAGTACCTTTTGTCAGCAAGTGTGTATGTTGAAAATTAGCAGTTCCTTCAGCACCAAAACCTTGACATTGAATATAATTGAGGAGGTTAGTGTCGGCGTGTTCCTAAGTATTACCTGTCATTTGAAATATGACAGTGCTGTAACTGCAGGACCTTGGGGACTTCACTGCTCTGGCACTGCCATCTGACTGCCTGGGAGTCTGAGACAGCTTCCGAGCACTTCGACCCTGAGATAATTAACATGGCCCTGGAGGCTTCTGCCTTTTGCTTTTCTGCACTTGTTGTTTAATAAGATGTTTGTTGCTCTGCTTGTCTTTGCTGCAGTGGTGTGCCATTAGGGACACAAGGTCCTTCACATGCTGTCTCAGTTAGTGGGTTTAGGTAATGCTGTCTGGGCAGCCATTCCTTTCAATTCCAGCAAATTAAAATATTATCATCAATTAGCCAGCTATGCCGGGTGGCTCGCTCTGTTTCTGAGGGGATGCACGTATTTGTGGTGTGTGAAAGCAAGGTGACATGGAGGGAGAATATTATACAACTCAATTGCCAGGGAAAAAATCAGGTTTTAAGCAATGTCAAATGCTAAAATGATATCATAGGATGCAGAGATGAAAGGCAGCACACAGCTCTTCAGAGGAGGGAGGGGTGGTTGCTGTCTGGGAGGTGCAGCCTTGGGGTGGAAGGTTATCAGCTGTCTGTGGTCAGAGAGACAGTTGTTTTAATCACTTGCATTAATCAAGATCATGATGGTTTGGTCCATAAAGTCTTTTTGGTGTTCTACTGAAAGAAAAACATGTTTTTAAGGAGAAAAGAAAGAAAGAAAAAACCTGAAAAGTTTGGAGCGTCTTTGTGTAGAAAAGCTGAGCACAACTGGTTTTACTTTTCCACTCTGTGAAACAATGTTTTAAAGGGTTGTGAAAAATTCAGCTATGTTGCTCCAGAGAGATTCACACTAATACTTTGACAGCTCCCGTGGCTAAGTTGCTTTTTAAGTGCTGGTAGAACTCAAAGCAACGTTAAATCTAAATAATCAACTCCAGTGGATGGCATGGTTGAGCCAGGGTGCTCCCACAAAAGGGCATTTTTTGCCACAACAAAAGCTTCACAAAGTCATCTTGTTTCTAGGGAATTGTCTGTTTGAAGGAGAAAAAAAACCTTAAGATAGTCTCCTTCAGTAGATAGTCTTCCTTTATTTCTTTTAAGCAGTTGTCCTGTTTTGTGTGTGTTTATTTCTGAAGGAAACAATAAATGAGCATAACCTGGAATGTGCAACGTGAGAGAGCCATAGTTATAGCATTTAGCTTTTCATTTCTTCTTGTAAGAACAAATGGAACTGGAAACTAGTCTGTCTTGCTTGTGGAGAGTATAATTTATAAATTAGAACTGTGAAACAGTGCCAGATAGTATTGAACAATGAGTTTGGCTGTTTTAGAGGAATGCTTTGAGTGGAGAAGCTTGGAAAATGCCATCAGATGAAGTTGCAGATATTGAAAAGATTAATTTATACACCACAATCCACCCATAAGGACTCACAGTACAATAACATCTTTCTAGTTCCTTAGTGTATTATTTCCACTGTCATGCTAATACAGAGTGAAAGAGGGAAATAGAGCAGTTTTCTTCTAATAATCCAGCATTAGTTCAGGAGTTAAAGCCAAGATGACTGAAAGCTACAATATTCTAAAGACTCATTCTCCAGTTCCTTTACATTATGAATATAAATATCTTCTCAGTTATAGACATTAGGCTTTCATTGTATAGCCCACCATTAGGCATAAAGCCTATGAGAAAGCTGCCTGCATTAGGCTATTGAAAGAGCACTGATTTACAGCTCTTCTGTAACCTCACTTTGCAAATATTAAGGAAATAGTAAAGGAAAAAGGTATTGAGAATTCTACATAAATACATTCATCTTTGACTTTCATGTAGGAGTTTGGCTGACATAGACCTTTTTTTTTTCTCTAAAAGACAAGTCCAACATTTGTTGTTGAGTCATAACCTGGCAGAAAGATCACAGGAGTATATGAACTATTCCTAGTTGATCCTTTTCTCCCTTAGAAAACCCTGTTATTGGAGGGGAAGAATTATTTTCTCAGTAATTATAATGAAGTGCAGGATGTTGATCAACTCTGGCTTATAGTAATTCTAGATAGAAGACCAAGGCCAGCAAGAGATGTGATCCAAAACCTCGCTGGAGTGGCTGGGGCTGTTCCTTGGGTCACAGCCAGCAGGGCCTCTCCAGTCACTGCTGCTTTCATTCTGCCTTGGCCTCTGCTCTGAGGCTGCAGGATTTTGTATGGGAATTGTGGAGATAAATATTGGAGGATGTCAGAAGGCTTCCAGTGGTGGTAAGAAGCATACTCTACACATAAATATCCTTTTTAACAAAGCCATTTAACTTTTATTTATCAGAAGCCTGTGAAGTTCTGTCAATTTTCCTAGTGAATGGTAGAAAATAGGTAGAATTAAGTGAGTAAAATTAACAGTAATAAAGTTAGGGGAGCATGAAATTAAAAAAGTGATTGCAGTAATAAGGTATAAAAGTTTTTCAGGAAAAATAAAACCCTTCTGACTTGGTGAAAAACAGTATTAGTACTACTTATTAAAGAAGAATATATTTAGGTGATCAAAATTACATCAATGAAGTCTTCATACTTTTTGGTTTTACCTACTCTATTCTATTTGATTATCTCAAATTAATGTACTTTACAACTGCTAATCAATTTGTTCTTCTCATTTTAATGATAGGTAAGTATTACCAGCTTGATTTTGAAAAAGAAAAAAAGATTGAAACTGAGACTTGTAAGTGGAAAGAATCCATTAAAAAAGCTGTAGTTTCAGATTCTTGAAGGTGTGTAGCTCAAAAAAAGGTACAGAGCTCAGTATTTGCTGATACCTTCATGTAGCATTCAGGTGCTTCAGTCTGCAAGTTTATGCAGTGGCAACTCAGTTCAAAATATGTATGCAGCCCCTGGAACAGCAGCTCATTGCTCCAAGGGAGAACGTTGTACCAAGAATGAAGGAAATAATTATTTCTGCCTTTTTTCTCTTTTGCCTCACAAATTTTCATATGCTCTTCACAAATTTCTCCAACAAGGGAATGGAAGAGGAGTGAGTGTGAAGGAACATGAGTGAGGAGGAACACTCCGGTTACACATTGCAATATCATCATTATTCTAAGAGATGGATTTGGATTTCCATTGTCTTGGTAATGGAGGCTCTGTTGAATTGCTGAGATGATGGACTTAGGGTAAGAGAGAAGTGGACAGACTGAGGGAGATGATCTTCTCCAGACAGCATTTGGCATAGCTCAGTTTTCTCTTTACAAGGTCTTGCATGTGAATCCCGCCTTGACAGATTTGTCCACATCCTCCCTCTCCACAAATTTTCAAGTTTAGAAGTGCAAGGATCAATAAAGCCCACTAAAATCTCAGTGTAAGACTGAACAGCAAGAACATTGTAGTTTGTGCTACACAAACACAATGTTATGACAGTGTGATACAGATGTGATTAATACCATTTCACCAAAATAATATATTTGAATAAATGTTGAGATTCTTTCTCCCAAAGATCTTCATTGAAACACAGATCCTCGAAAATTTAGAGAGAAGAGATATTCAAAGGAATGTCATTTTAATACACTTTTCACAGCAATAATACTTCCTGGCAAATTGGTAATCAGGTTCCTGTGAGATGCTTTGCTTTCACAGCTCTCCAGTGGGTTGATTCTTTAGGTGTTAAATAGCTCTAACAGGCCTGGATAATCTGAAAACCTGGATAAGGTCAGAATGGGGAATGACTGCTGGAGACATATCTTATTCACAAAACACGCATTTAGTTCTCTGAGTTCTTTTCAATTCATCTTTTCATCTCTGTTTTAGTTTCACATCTTCTATAGAAATGTCAGCGCATTATTACATTTTTTATTATTATTATTACTGAGCTTTGCAGAGCCGATCTTTGTTATTTTCTTGATTCTTGCCCTTTTAATAACCTTTAAATACAGGTCCACTTCTTGCTGGCAGAGCAGCTACTTTGCCGTGAGGGTTTGAAAAGGGACTCTTGTAGAAAGAAGAGTGTGTGCTGGGAAGCGTTAAATTTCCCTGTGTGTTATTATCTGAGTCACATCAGCTCAGTGGCACATTAAGTAATGGGCTGTCATGGTCTGTTGTTATGGAACAGTTCCCATGAACCAGCGTTGGGTGTATCTTATGTAACAAGCCTATCTTTAGGCTGATGTACAGCATTTCACATCCAGCGCCGGGCAGGGATGGAGCTGATGTTTCCTTTCTGCCTCTGTCTGTGTTTTTTTAATGCCCACAAGTAGCACGTGGAAAGTGGAGGCTGTTGCATTTTCTGCCTGCTAAAAGGAGATAACGTTTCTTCAAATAGCTGTGTTCTGGAAAGCAGAAAAGATTCTGGATCTATGATTTAAATGCTGTAGCCTGCTGCCGTGCGAGAGAGAATTTGTCCTGTGGCACAAAAAAGTGCATCTGGGGAGAGGTTGTTTCAGTTTTGGTGACATTTTTAAGACTCGCTTCAGGGCCCAGATCAGATGTTTCTTAGATACCTATTGGCAAATGCCTCGTTTTTGATAGAATTGTTTAGGCTGGAAAAGACATTTTTAATATTATCAAGTCCAACCATTAACCCAGCACTGCCAAGGTCACCACGAATCCGTGTCCCTAAGAGCCACATCTATGTTTCATTTAAATCCCTTTAGGGCTGGCACTGCACCACTTCCCTGGGCAGCCTGTTCCAGTGCTTAACAGCCCTTTCCATGCAGAAATTTTTCATATATCCCATTTGTACCTCCTGGCATGACTTGAGGCCATTTCCTTTTGTCCTGCTGTTTGTGACTTGGGAGAAGAGACCAGCACTCACCTGGCTCCTTCCAGGTGCCTGCAGAGTGAGGTCTCTGAGCCTCCTTGTCTCCAGGCTGAGCTCCTTTCCCAGCTCCCTCAGCCCCTCCTGGTGCTCCAGACCCTTCCCCAGCTCTGCTCCCTTCTCTGGACACACTCCAGCCCCTCCATGTCCGTCTTTGAGTAAATGGCCCAAAACTGAACACAGGATTTGTGCACTGGAGCTGCTCACCTCAGCAGCGGAGAAATATCACACTCGCAGGGTGACCTTTGAGGAAAATCACTAATTTCTTTGTTTAGAGTGCAGAGGGCACAGGTGTCACACAGCAGTTGGTGGTAAATGGAGTGTATTATTTCTATATCAGTGTCACACTGTCAGAAAGTGGCACTTTGTTAAGATAATGTGACCTTTAGAATAATCTTTTAGTCTTCTCTTCTTTCTCTGGTACTGTGAATCTCTACTTTTAATTCTTAATGTTTCTTGATGAAGTAGAAATAACACAAAATTCAGTTATTCATGTTCTTTCCTTTCAGCTATATTAGATGTCTTTTTCATAAATGGCATAGGTGCCATTTTATCCATGAAAAGCTTCTGTTTGCTGACTGTAAAATGTACATCTGTTCTAAAATGTAAGTTTGGTAAGCATTTACATATTTTATAAAGGAAAGAAACTGATACAAGAATTGGGATCAGCTGCTTTCCAATGGTTTCTGTGGGGAAAGAAGTGGATCAAAAAATGCTCTGTGAGCTTTGTGCTAGGTTGTCTGTTGCACAAACAGAAAGCCGCAATGGTGGAGGCATTATTATTTAAAAGGGAAAATATGAGACTAGGTTAGATAATAACAATTTGAATATTAGCAATGCTACCTGCTAGTGGGGTTTTTTTTGCATTAAGTTCTCAATATATTTTTTGAAGAGATTCCCCAGCTTCAAAATTTTCCTTCTCAGTCTGATCATCCTTATTAAGCACTTGTTGAATTCAGAGGTTCAGCTTGGTCTCTTTCCCATCTCTCTTGGAGCTGCTCTGTGAAATATGAGTCATACAATACACTCTGGGTCAAGGAAACAGGATTCCCTGCTTCCACAAATATGTCCCAGTTTTAGAAACGAAGTTTGGTGATTTTTTTTTTGTTTCTTTGTTTATTTGTTTCACCAAAAATGTGGGTGAAAGCTTTCTATCCTACAAAGCTGGTTTCCAACAATTGCTGCTCTTTGCTTTCATGTCATGAAGCCTGTGGTCATAGAAAAAGATCCTGCTACTCAGAATAGGAACTGGAGGTCTGCTTGTTTATTTTTAAACCTCAGTATTGTCATTTGAGTAAAAATACCGTAGCAAAATACAGCTCAGTAGCTTCATGTGCATATTTTTTAAATTGAAGAAATGTAGATTTTTTTTTTCCCTGGAGACAAAAACATTTTTAGAATAGAGGCTGCCTGTTAAAAAAAACACAGACATATAGCAGTGTTACAGCAATTTGTTTGTTCTAATTGTACAAAAGTCCTTAAAAGTATGTGAAAGTATGCACTTAAATACCATTCTGAATTATCCTTGAATTTCCATATAAAATCTCAGCATTGTTGCTGTACTTGGATAACTGAATAAAAATCAGTGCTGATACAACAAATGTAACATATATTAATATTTCTAAGAAAAAGAAGGAAATCCTTCTTTATTTTGTTTGTGCTTAAAGATTGAAAGTTGGATTCTGCGCTTAACAGCAACATCAGCCTTGTGTTACTTGGAATGAAAAAATAACTTGTTAATGGCAATATTTAGCAAGAATTCAGAGAGGTAGGAATTTAGTTTCTAAGATCGGTTCCATTTTGAAAGTGTGGAGAGTTATAAAAAAGTTGTATGGGGATTACTTTTGATACGTTTTTTTAAAATGATACATTTCTATTTTTTGAATCAGAAACCTTGATTTTGAATTTTTTTCCAAAGGATGGTTCATCATACAATCCACCTGAAATAAAACCCAATTTTTCATAATATTTTTGTATGACTGTTACTATTAGCAAACTTCCAGATCTTCCAAGTTGTTAGAAAAAAAAAAAGCAAAAAAAAACCCCCAAAAAATCCCAACCTACTGCTGCTTGTGTTTCCTACTATGGATGCATTACAGGACTTTGAAAACTGCTGGAGAAGAAGAAAGCACAAATAAGGAGAACATCTCCCCATAAACTTTTATAATAGTATTTTAAGCAGATACTAGACAGATTGTAGACGTGTCAGGTTTGTTAAAGCTAATACTTCAGCTCAGGGAACCCATTTGGCACTTGAAGTAAATCTCCCAGATGGAACAATATCATTAAAAATTAATTGTATAACCACTGGACCTGTCTTTAAAGACTTTTGAACTGCTGAGGCTTTCTAATCAGATATTGTTGCTCCAGTTCACCAGTGAAGCGAATCCGATGACTTTTCCGGCCTGTGGCCTACTTCTGTTAATGAAATTACAATTTATTCACTTCAACATACAGGCTGTAAAACTAATCTCCTGCTTGACACATTATTCTCTTCCACGTGTTTAACTTCTCTTCACAGAACCAAAAAAACCAATATATGGTAAATCAGAAGGGACACATCAATCAAATTGGCACCGTTTAAAAGCCAATTAGAGTTGGGGACGGTGGTGTTTGATGCTGAGCCTGGCTCTTCCCTGGCCTGCCCTGTCTGTGTGAGTTATATCAGGCATGTCTGGCCTCTTATTCTTTGTAGGATCTTCAGCATTCAAGGGAGCTTTTAAATAACCCAACTTTTTATTTTTTTAAGGAGCTTGTTTAGTACTTTTGTCTTCTGTTCTTCTATCTGAGCTTTCTCATGGCTACTTACCACTATTCACTGCCGTGATGTAACTTTTGGATGATAAATGTTCATCAGAAAACTTAACAGCACTTTCATTTGCACCGCATCTGTTGCAGTTGATGGTGGACAAAACAGACCAGCTGGCTCTTGCTTTACTTTCTGCCCCTTTTCTGAGGCAAACTCAGTCAATTTGGTGCTCAATATTGGGCAGGGGTGCCTTGAGGCAGCCACTGAGCTGCTGCTGTAGGCATGGCCTTGTCCCACTGGACACCTGGATCTACCATGTCTGTCTTTATATTGATATAAATGTGGACATCTCCTTTAGGTAAAGCTCTTACACTTCAGATTGTTTTTGTTTTTGGGTTTTTTTTGTTTTTTTTTTTTCTGGAGGACAGAGCAAGTTGTTTCTGAGATGGCTGTCCTTCTAGCAAGAGCTTCCCTCAGCTTGTTCCTCACACATATGCACATATATATATAAATCACTACTTACACTTTGTTACTCAGATATTGTGACTCTTAAAGCCATTTGACCTTTCCATAAGGAAAAAATAACACCCTTCTATGACAAAATTAAAGTATTATGTATAAACTTGTATTATTTTGGAGTAATTTCACAAGCATTAATTCTACCTTATACCAAACACTCCTTTTTTTCTGCCCATATCTTAATGTCTCACTAGAAGACATCCTATAATGCCAGCAGGGGCTGGAACGTGCTGAGTCTAAGTGACAATTTGCTGATTATTCAAATTCATTTGCATTAGCTTCCTTACACTTTTATGCCTTAATTTATGCCCACAATGCAAATGTTGATGCATCACTGATGTAATTTCACATTCTTTAAGTTAGGATGACTCAGCACCACTGATTTGAAATGCCAATCAAACCTTGTGTACCTCAGTGTTTATCTCATCATCTTCAGCCTCTTTGTCACAGAAATTCCTTGTTTAAAACATGAAGCTTCCATAAGAGCTTTCAGGAGAGCCTTTTTTCTCTTTCAGCCTTCATAGGTGTTATGTAGACAACACAACATTAGGCTGTCTGTTTTTTTTGTTGTTGTTGCTTTTTTCTTCACTGCTCTTCTCTCATCTTCATTCAGTTGCTCAGTTCAACTCTGATATCTCATCTCTATTGTGCTGCTCCATGTCCATGGGGTTCTGTGCTTCTGCATGAAATGAAGAATTAATGAGTAGCATTTCTTCATTGCTTTCTCACTTCAGAAGTATCAGAATTCTGCATAGGAGCAAGAGCAGATGTGTGTGTCTATCTTTCTGACCTCTTTATACCTGCAAAATGAAAGATAAGTTTTCTTTTTTGGTGTTGCCGTTATTTTCTTGTCTACAAGGAAAACTTATACTTTATCATGCTAATTTTTATTCTTTCCATCTTAAATGTTGTGTTAGGAGTAAAACATGGTATAGAACTTCTTGTTTATTACTCTTTCCAGCTGCAGAATATCAGTGCCTATGCAACAAAAGCTACTGCACTGCAATTAAAAGATCAGCCTGAACATTGTTAATTCCCTCCCTCTTTCTGTGGGTTTTTTTTGGGGTGGGGAGGGAGTTTTGGAAACATGTTCTAGGAGCTGTAATTAAATTATTACCTGCTGTATCACCATCTGCTTACATGATTTTGAAGTGTTTCTAACCTGTGTGTGTGTTCACTTCATGGCTTCAAGGAAGTGCCAGAAAAGCAGTGAATGTACTCAGCAGATGGACTGAGGGACTCACACCCTCCAAGCAGTCAGTCTTGATTGTTCTGGGCATAATTAAGCTTATTTTATCTAAATCTAATTATTTAGTTCCAAAACATGGCAAAAATGTTTTTATTTTCAATAGTGAAATATTCCATATGGGATGAAGACCTACTCCAGATCATTGCTGTGGATAAACATTACTATTAGAATATTCCTGGTAAGATCATGTAAGGTCATGATTGTTTTCAATTTAGCTCAATACTTGTATCATCTTTTAAAAGATTTAACTCAATCCTTGCACTCTACAGCATGCTGCAGGTAAATATTAAAAAATAACTAGATCTGGATGCTCATAGTAGAAAAAAGTGCCAAAAAGTGGGATTTGGATCTCAATGCTTAAATACTTCAGCTGTGTGTTTGCTTTCAACCCTTAATGGTATTTCATTCAAAGCAATTAGAATGGTCAGAAGATTAAGGTTGGAGTGTGTTGTCCAGCAAAAAGCCAGGTATCATTTTAATTTAGAGAAGAAATCTGCAGATGGGAAATCTTCATGGAAGAAGGACAGTAAGATCTGGCTCTAGTCGGATAGTAGAAGAGCATTCTGCCCAGCCTCAGTAGGTTATTAGAGTGTGTTTATAGTGTTCATGGACATCTTTGGAAATATCCATGGGATCCAGGTGTGGTGGTGAGTGGCTTATAGTTTGTCGGGATGTTGCTCCAGAGCCCCCACCCCTACCAGGGAGCCCTGCTGATTGTGCTGCTCTTGGCTTACAAAAAACCAGAACTTCTGGCCAACAAACTGGCTTTGAGCTCATCTCAGTCCAGAACTGTTCTTTATCATTTATTAAAATAGTGCCAGTAAATAGTGAGATATGTTGATGATCACCAGTTTGAGTTTGAACAAACAATGAGGCAAACTAGAAAACAACCACCGTTATTGTCTCGTAATTCAGGGTATGTTGTGGGATGGAAAGCTGCTGCTGGCTCAGTTCTGCTGGACTCAGAGCTCAGTCTGGGGTAGCTGACCAAACTGATTTCCTTTATACTGATGGGAGTTAAGCAGCCTCTGCAGCCTACAGGAGGAGTTCATTGTGTCAAGACGAAGGAAGTGATGATCCTCTCAAACACCTGCAGGCTGGGAATTCCATCGACTGTTGCATTCATTAGTAATCTTAACACTTTCACATCATGACTCAGGTCTGATGGGCTCATTAAATGGGAGTCCTTTCAGGTTTTATTCAGCTGTGTGAAGCCTAAGTTGTGATAGGGCTCTAAGAAGATTTTGCTTACAACCATTTAATGTAAGTTTTCCAATTTTTTACTCATGTTGCAGTAATTTTGACCTTGGTAAACCAGATTCAAACTATCTTCAAAGGCATTTAAGTAGCTTTTTCCAGTGCTGTATTCAAAAACTCTTAAGTTAATACTCTCTCTACATTTCATTCCCTATATATTTATTTTTCTGGTTCTCATTAATTTAATAAGATTGCAGTCCTCCTTTGCTCTTTTTCTGGGAGATTGCTCTGCTGGATAAATCCATTTTAACTTTGACGGCTTGTGCTAGAGGTGCATCCTCATAGGTATCTACTCAAATAAAAGTGCCCAGGGTATTCTCCTTTTTCCATAAACAAAATTCCCAATACAATCAGTAAAATTACTGGTTTTGATTATCTGCATCTCTAATAACAAAGCCATCTCTTTACTTCAATGATAGCTACTTCAATGATACATGAAAGGGCTTTAGAACAGTGCTGTTTTTGTTTTTCAAATCACCCAGCAGCTTAACAACCAGCTTGGATATAAAATTCAGTTCTCCAATTGTTTGTAGTAGTCTGCACTAGGTAGGAAAGTTTATGGGCATTTAGCCAACTGCCTTTTTAGATGTTGCATCCACCTGTTTTGACATTAATCCATAAAAATAAACTCCATATGTAGCCCAGGAAATGGTCTTTGTGGGTCCCAAGTTACAATGGCAATAATTAAAATGATTGCTTTCATGTCCCAGATGGTGACTGTGGTAGATAATTGTATTCTCTGCAATTATTTTGGACTAAGTTTAGCAGAGGAAGGTAAAAATCCGGTGTGGTTTTGAGACACCACGCAATATTTTATTGGTTTCACTGAAGGCTTAATTATTTCCAGGATCTGAAAGTAAGAGAAAAATGGAAATGAATTACAGGTCCAAAAGAGATTTATGAAGTATTTATGTGTTACTTACATAGAGATGTGGCACAGTGGTCACTGTAGGGTTACTGTCTTCACATTCGATGTTGTGGGCTTTGGGCATGGCCTTGTAATGGTTCTATTTGAGAATTTTGTAAAAAAGTCTGAAAATGGGTAATGGAACTTGCAGCTTTTGGCCGTATTCAGACCAAGCCCTTTGTAACGTGTGGCAGAGCAGCTACAGCCTTTGTATCTGGGTGAAGCAGAGTCATGGCTTGATATTTTTAAAAGAGATTGGAAAATTGAGTAATTAACTAACATCCTGATAGCCAATGGCATGTTATGCAGTTGTAATGATTTTATTTGTGTTATAACAACCCTGGTCGTTTCAGGCTGTGTTTTGGTAATATAAATATTTTGTGATAGAGCAGTGCTTTGTGACTCCCCAAGTTCTGCATTTTCATGCCATTTGCCTAACATTTGGTCTCAAAACAGCTTTACTTTTAAGTGCTATTGAAGATCATTTATTTTTAATAATGCCCCGGTTCATAAATAAATTACAAAAGCTATGAGACATGCTTAATATAGTTCACTGTGTTTCTAAATACCCTTAATACATAAAGAAATTACAGGTATGTCCTATATGTAAAATACAGAGAATTCTGTGAGTTTGCTGTTGGGAAAAAAAAAAAAAGAAGAGCATTAAGATTTTCAGTCTTGAATTTCTGTTAATGTATGAACTGTTTTCTAATGTCATTTCTTGATTCATTTTAATTATAAATTTAGTCACTCTAAATTTTTCATGAGCTTGGGTGACTTTGCACTAGAGACTGATTTGCCTCTTTCCTTGCTGTAAATCATGAAAAGCACTGTACTATGAAGCTCAGTGGGAGACATTTCCCTGTAAAAAAAGTAGTAGAGATAAAGGAAGTGCTGCTGCTTTTTTGATTTGCAAGTCCTTATCCTCTTCCTCATGGGCATCTTCTGACTTCTCTTTTTTTTTCCCCCCCCTTAGCTTAGAATTAGGTCATGTATAAAAAAAGCTGATTAAGTTGTTTTGTGAGGGAAATATTCCCACTAAAACCCCAAATTTAATAAAAATGCACATTTTTAGTGAGGAATTGTTTATTTCTAAGAGAAATAATTAACATGTAAGGTAAAGCAGAGCATGCTCAGTTTTGAATGACATTTCTGGGGAAACTGAAAAATTTCATTTTCATTTCTTCAAGTCAAAAAAAAAATACAGATCCTTGTGGAGTTTAGAATCTTTATCCCTATTTTTATATTTATTTATTTTTTAAAATTTGTATTTCAAAAGGGAAGAAAGGCAGAAGAGACCAAGGCCATACTGAGAGTCACTATAGTGGTCTAGACAATTTCCCAGGGGCCCGCAGAGAGACAGAAGCTGCATATGAATGATGGTTGATTATACATTTGTTTATTTTATGAAGTCTTCTCTTCTTCCTTCAAGGAGACATCTAAGTATTGTAGGTAGAAAAAAGAAGGCAGGCAATTGGACTGTAATTCATATTTTGAATCAAAATTATCTGTATAATGTTGAAAATACTCATATAGTACTTTGCAGAATTTAATAGTTTGTATTATTGAGCGTCACTAATAGCGTGTTTGTTTCTTGGGATTCCTTTTCAGAGTCAGCTGTGGATAATATTTTCATGAATATTGCCAGGTTATGTTCTTTGGAAATTAGCTTATTGATTCCCTTCAATTGAAGGGTGACTTTTTGAGTCACTGGTCTCTTACTGATTCCTGGCTCCACACAGACAGTGTGAGCTGGTGACTGAGATTAAAATTAGGCTGGGAATAAAATCAATAAAAACCTTGATAACTTTGAAATTTCCACAAAACTCTCGAACCAAGTGTTTTTAAAATGAAGTTGTCTGAGGTAGCGCAGGTTTCCTTTTGTTTGTGTCCCTGGAATGATGCAGCAGATGAAGCCCAAGCTAGGAAGCAATTAAATGCATTAAGTGCCAGATGAAGGAAGGAAAGCCTGAATCCAGATGGTTTTCCTGCCTCAGGCTGAAGGGTTCAGGGAACAGAACCTCTTAAAAGGAGAAGTCTGCCTGGTCAAGACCAGGTCCTGCTGTCCTGCTCAGCCTTGCTCTAAGTCCAGCTGTACTCACCCAAACCTGCAGTGAGTCCTGGTGGGAGTTCTTGAGTTTCCATCCTACTCCAACCCAGCTGCAGTTACTGAAGGGTTTTTTGGACATGTAGGGTAGCAGTAGCAGGGCATTGTGCCAGAAGCATCTGTGACACAGAACCTTATTTGTGTGTTTATTCTGTGCTTTCTAACATAAAGCTGCTCCTGAGAAAGAAGTTTTGTCCACGTTTTGGTGATGTGGGAATTGCGTCAAAGGCTGCAACAAATACGAGACAAATAAATGAAATGCTTCATTTATCAGTAATTCAGCAAACCTGCATCATTCCTGTGCTTCAAGGGTTACAAGTCAAGCAGTTTTTAGCAGGCTGCTAATCTGCTGTGCTTGCTCTATAGTTATAGTTGCTTGCTGTCCCAGGAGTTTCCAGCAAATGCTCATACAATCTGATTAACATGGTTCACATACAAAGGGCGCTGGCCTGGGGACTACCACGTCTCATTAATGGAAATGAATTTTTCATGCCATGGCTGCTATGTCTGTGTGTTAAGACTTTTCATTTCTTTTTCCAATTCTGTCTCTTTTCTGTATTGTATTTTTTTTTAGGCAAAAATGTCTGTATGAATTTTAACAACTGGTTATATTACAGGTCTGAGAGTTTTTATTTTTGCATACTGATGCTATTTTTACTAAGAAACAGATGTATTGGCAGCAGAGGAAAGAAAGGGAGTGCAGTGGCATACATTTGTGTTTATATTGAACCCTTTAGCTCTGATTGAATGCTTGATGAGTTCAGCTTAAGAATGAGGTGACTTGATCTGTTCTTGGCAGCAGTCCTGCTTTGTGTGGGAGGTTGGAGCAGGTGACCCTGTGAGGTCCCTGCCAGCCAACATTTTCATGATTCTGTGAATTGTCAACTTTTCAGAGTAACTTTCCAGAATTAATTCCAGTATTGTAATTGATGTATCATCCCATTTTTAAAGAGGCTGTAACAAGTTCTGCTATGACATGAATATGGACATGTTCTGGTTTATAGCTGAAAGCAGGGACAGAAGGTTTAGTCTTCTCCTAGCACTGTTCCTTGGGGTATTTTGGATTAATGGTGCTTTTAAAAGAAAATTGGAGAGGAAGCAATTGTACATATTAAGCCAGTAAGCAAAGTATGCTCTGTGACTGATCATCCACAACTGCTTTCCTGTGGCATTTGTTATTTAACATTTTTTGCTGTCAGCAGATTGTCATTTTCTGATTGCCGTTACTTTGTTGGAAGGTCCCAAACATCACTGGCTGTCGTGTCCAGGGTGTGTACCTGGGCCTCCAGCATCTCCCAGGATCATCAGCCCACATTTATCTGATGGTATAGAGTTGAATTAGCAGAAACCATCAGCCCTTCTGTTGATGCACTGTTCCCACTTTAGCAGGGAATTGCTGCAATACCTCTAAGCATCAGTTACATGGTTTATAGCCTTCTTCAGCTCAGTGTGCTAAGCTATATGTTTCTTGAATATGTCCTCTTTGTTCTTGTCATAATGCACACTTTGCTTCTCTTCAACTGCTAATGCCTCTAAATCAAAAGTTCTACAGCATCAACATTTTAAGTTGTAATAGCTATGCACAGCCCTGGCCAAGTATAAAGAAGGTTTATGAGAAGTTTTTCCTCTGCAGTCGCTGATCTGTTTTTCTTAGATTATAAGGTGTGTATCATGCTCTTCTCTAAGTGGTCAAGAAGTGTTATGGTTGCTTTTTAAGAAATTATTCCTTGAGAAATATGTATAGACTAACAGTATTAATAAGCTCAGTCTACTGGCAGTCTGTGATAAGTTGTGCATAGATGGAAGTTTGACTGTCAACTTGAGTGTGTCAAAAATGACCAGATCAGGCTGAGACTGAAAATTAAGGTAGTCTTTAGGATAATGGACTTATCCAGTTTATTTCTTGCAATGCCCTCATCTCCATACAGCAGAGCAAGGCTGAGAGATGTCCCTAAATAATGATTGGGAGACCATCAGAGAGAGGCTGAAGATTAAACCACAGGCTAAGCAGCTGTGTCTGTTCTCCCAAGGATGTGGTCACGCTTGGGTAGGACTTGGCTGAAAACATCATCAGATCTGGCTGCTTTTGTGGCTTAGTTCCACAAGGGCTTAAGTGAGAGTGTGAAATTCTTCTGGAGAGCTACTGACAGCACATCCATTGCTGATATGTGAATCTCTACGTGTAGATGTAGTTCATCACAGATCTTAAACCTGTGGCAGAACTGCCAGAAGATGGGTGTGCAGAAGAAATGCAGAAAGAAGAAGGGGTGCTTCCTGTAATTTTTATCCTCAGGAATCCACTGAGGATTCCTTTGTTGACCTGAACTAACACATCTCAGATTTTCTTTGTAAGAGAAATCATAAGCTCATTTCAGCGTGTAGACATTGGCGGACTCAGGATGCTGAATGTCACACCATATTGACTATGTGTGAAAAAACATGTTCTGATAAATTCACAGGAATTGTATACCATGCAAAATTACACCTCCAGGCAGACTCAAATGACCAAACTCTGACATTTCTCAAACTTGACAGCTTATTTCAGAGGAGATTTAGGAAAAAAAAGGTCAAAGGACACCAAACATATTACTGCTCTACTCCGCCTATAGCTATAGCAACACTAAATCTTCTGATATTACATCTTGGGGCAAATGAAGGCTTTCTCATTTAGGCCCTAGAAGCAGGAGTAAACAAGGCTTAGGAAGAACAGCTGGGGGAGATGGTGTTTGGAGAAAAGGAGGCTTAGGGGAGACCTTATCTTCTCTACAGCTTCCTGAAAGGAGATTCAGCCAGGTGGGGTCGGTCTTTTCTCTCAGGCAACAAGTGGTGAGACAGGAAGAATTAATTGGCTTTAAGCTGCACCAGAGAGGGTTTAGATTGGATGCAAGGAATCTTTCTGCACTGAAAGCCGTGGCGCAGCTGCCCAGGGCAGTGGTGGAGTCACCACCCCTGGATGTATTTAAAACCTGTGTGACTGTGGCACTTGGGGACACGGTGTAGAGGTGGCCTTGGCAGTGCTGGGTGAATGGCTGGAGTGAGTGACCTTAAAGGTCTTTTCCAATGTAACCAAGGTTGTGATTCTGACACTGTATGGATCATACGCAGGGTTGTCACAGCCTGATGGCTCCAGCAACGTCCCCTGGCCTTGCCAGGAGCAGTCTCGGGGCTGATGATGCTCTGAATTGCCTCCTGTCAGGAGCCTGGGCTGTCCCTGCGCCTCACAGGTGTGCAGGGGACACCAGTGTGCTTTACAAACACGGGCTCATCTCAGGTTGCCATGGCAACACCACTCCGTGTACTTGAGCTTTAACATTTGAGAGTTCACCCAGAAAATAAATTTGGCGTGATTATGAAGTACACTTGCTTGTTTTCTGAATTCTTTGGATACAGATCGTTGGAAAGAGCAGAAAAGTATGTTATTGCCTCACTGTTTTCTGCCATAAACCATGCACAGAATCATTAAAGCTGTCATCTATCAAAATATAGTAAAATTCCAATAAAGCTAAATTGTAAATGTTGCCATCTTCAGCTCCATAATATATTATTTTTAAGGGCTCCCTGTCATTGTTGAACTTGATAAAACTGAGTAAAACCCCACTGAGCAAGAAATGAGAAAAAAAATCTAGAAAATGTAGTCTTGAAGTAAGGATTTAATTTTTTTATACAAGTACTGACCTATTTTTCTACAGCAAGTTGGAATAGCGCAGGATGGTGACAGCAGGAACATTTTCATGTGTGTCTATCAGTATTTTGAATATATCATTTAAAGTCTGGTTTTATCAAAAAAATTACTCTTGACATGAGACATTAGGGCTTCATATTTCCTCTGTATCTCTCATTTCCATGTGAAATATTGCTAATAGGAAGATTAGGAAGATTTGTCTTCTGTAAGCAGCTAAGTCTGAGAAATTGATCCCAAACTCTGAAAACTGGAGCACTTGGAACAGATTGCATGCAAAGAGTGTGGAGTCTCCTTCACTGGAGGTGCCCCAGAACCATCTGGGTGCAATCTTGTGCTGTGTCCTCTGGGGTGACCCTGCTGGGGCAGCAAGGTTGGACCAGTTTTAGATAAAATTGTATCCCAAAAGGTCCAGAGTCATCAGCTTGTTTGTGGGTTGTGGTTTCTTTTTTTGGTTGGTTTAGTTTGGTTGTTTTTCTTTCCCTTAAACAGAATGTGTTAATATTTTCACTGCAAGGTTTTTCACTGATTGTTTAAAATCAGGAATGGAGTTGATGCCTATGATGAGGCCACATTCCTGTTTTTCTTGTTTGTAGCTCATCCATAAAAGTGACCTTTTGAGTTTGGTTTTCTTTTGTTTGTTTTTGTTGTTAGTTGGCTGGTTTGTTATGATGGGGTTTTTTGTGGTTTTTTTTTCTTCTGGTTTGTGTTTTTTTTCATTCTTTCCAAGATATGGGTTGAAACCACACAGTATTTTGCAATGTTGCTTTGCATCTTTTGAAGTATAGCAGACTTCCACTAGCACATTTTATTACAATGTAGTAGCTTGTAAATGTACAATTTCCAAATTTTCAAAGTTAAAATTATTTAATTTTTAAAATAATAATTTAAATAGGATTGACTGTAATTAAAGAGAAAAAAAGTTTGAAAAATATCAAAGTGAAATGTTCCCAATCTAAAGATGGGCAATGTAAAAATTTCCGAAGCAGAAATGAGTCATATAAAATTAACTTTCTTAAGAACTGCTATGGCCTGTTAGTGCAGCTATTGCTGTCAGCATTTTCAAGTTAAACACCATTCACAATGATTTTCTTTCACATCAAATTCAACTATAAGCTTAAATGCAAATGCCCCAATAATAGTTTTTGTCCTGGTAAAGCTTTGTATTTTATTTCTTTCAGAGGTAATTATAATGTCTGGGGGAATGAAATGAAAAATATATAATTGATAAAACCTTGAAGTTGGAAAAACATATTTGTGCAGGCAGACTGGGTATCAGGTTAGTGTACAGAGAGTCTTTGTGAGGAAAAATGGGAAAAGGGAAAGACTGGCATTTTGGAAGAAGAGCTTTGGGTGGGATGGGCAGGAGCTCAGGCAGGGTTTTGTGTAGGTAAATGGTGGGGATGTGGTTTGGGCAGGCGGTGGGCAATTGAACAGAGATGTGGGACAGAATTTCTTCCCCTTACACCCAGTTTAAGAACAAAGTGTAAACACACATACACAACACATCCCAACTAGCCCTGGAAGTCCTGATTGTCCATCTACTTCTTGGCTTTTAGAAACAATGAAATCCTACTCAATGCCCTTCTCAAGGAGAAAGATCTGAGTGTTGATTGCAGTGGAAAAATGAGTGATTAATTCATGAACTAAGAAACTGGAGTGTGTGTGTTTGTGTGTCTTCTCTCTCCTTGTTTGGCGTTGTCATCCTGATGCTTGCAAATGAGCAAAAAGGAGTGAACAGTGAGAGAACTGAGCTGTTCCCACCCTAATGGGAGAAGAGAGCTGTCCTGGAAGCAAAGCAAAGGCAGCAGCACAGCACATCCCACAAGGAATGCACAGGCTCTACCAGAGCCATTTATAGTGATCTGATTACACCACAGTATTAATAAACCCCCTCGGCAGACTCTGCATCTATCACAGGTGCTGTTAGCTCCTATAAAGTCAGTAAATATATCTTGAGTTTTGTTTCAGGCAAATACGCGTTTGTAAACTAAACATGTTTGAGAATGGGAAAAATCTGTGTTAGTAATACATGCCCAGCATATTAGAGACCAGCTAAGGCTGCCTTTTGTTACCTGGTCTACTGTGGAAGAAGGAGCTTTCTGCAATCTTTCTGTGAGTCCCAGAAATTCAGAGATTCTAAAAAGGCAGCAGGCAAATATATCCATGTACCTGTGCACATCTGGATGGCCCAGGATATTACAGCTCAGGTGCTGATGCATTTGTTTGTAGGCAGATTAATTCCTGTTCCAGCTGGGCATCATCCTGCACAAGTCTTATCAATCAGGGTGCACCACAGACCCTGTTCCTGTCATGTGCTCATCCTTTGTGGGGATATCAATGGTATCTTGGTCCACATGGCTGTGTTATAATGAAGTCAATGAGAGATTTTGAAGAGGTTAGATACTCTATCATTTATCTGTGCCAAAAAGGACTTAATAATGAAGAGACAACTTTAGATTCAACTTAGCTGTGTTTTACAGACCTTTCTCCAGTCTGATCTCTCTGTTGTTTCTGCTACAACACTGCTCAGTCTTTCAGGTTGCACTCATCTTCCGTGAAATGTGAACAACTGGTGAGTTTTGTCATTTGTTTTTATCTGCTGGCTCTATGCAGTGACAAGGTCCTTAACTGTCCTGCTGCAACTGAACTGCTTGCCAAGCCCATATCCCAAAGGTGAGGGAAGGGAGAAATCATTACTGCACAGAATTAAGGCAGCGGTGATGGAAATATCACATTATTATTTTTGAATTACAGAGCAGTGTAACGTTGCTGTTGACAAGGACATAATAATCTCTTCTGCAAACAAGTTTTGTCAGGGATTTATAACTCTGAAGAAATTTGTCTAGGCCTGAAACTTGGCATCATGTCATTTAACAAAGTACTAATTTGTTGTCATACATACTTTTAAGCCTTGCAAGTGTAGAGGGTGTTGAGCTCCATGATAAGCACAGCTGTTGGCCCTTTAAACAGGTGATATTCCATCTACTTTGGGGTTTCCCAGGCACAAAAAGATTACAAGGACTTAGAGGAAAAGCACTCCATATAGAAGATATTGAGAAGAAAATAAAAAGGAAAGACCCCTTCATAATGAGATGATACAACAGCCCTGGAATTTTGGATTTATGACTGTACAAAGAGGCCCCAATGCCTTTAGGAGCATTCCTGGGTGAATTTTGCCTTTTCAGTGGCCTGAGAAGGGCTCTCTGTGGGCAGCCCATTAACACTTGCCAACACTTCCTGCTGGGCATGAGCCTGCTAATTGTCTCAGCTATTTATGAGCTGCGTTTAACAACTACAGCACCAGTCACAAACAATTTACAGTGCTATGCTCATATTGCTTTTTCCTTGTTGGTTTCATAAAATGTTCATGTAAACTCACTTTCCTGTTATGGAGGTATTGGAGGGTGACCTCTAATGAAGATCATATTCTATAGTTTCCAAAAGCTTTGCTGGTAAGGGATTGAAGCAGGGAAAGTTGTCAAGAAAAGTTTCTGGTGGTTCCATAACAAGATGTTCCTATCAGGCAGGATGTAAATGTGTTATTTTTAAGGTCAAAGCACAGGCAGAGAGTTTTGAAATGGGCTCGTTAAGGCAACAACAATCTGATAAAGCTGACTCTCCTGATTTCTCGTGTGTAGTTAATTGAAAGGATATTCAGCTTTGGTTTGATACCTCTCTATAAACATTCTCCCCACAAATCAGTGGAAGTATAGAAATGTACATCAGCTTTATTGGTCATCAGCTTGGCTCTGTCCAGTATTCCAGAGTTTATGATCCCCTTTGCTGTCCCTATAGAGTGGCTTTAAAGCTCACTTGGTGCATATTCAGACTTCTGGCATTTTGCAGTTACTCTTTTATCTTCATAATAAAGCATGTATTTAACAACAATTAAATGTTGAAACAGCTTGCTGGCAGATGGGGTGAATTTTCTATCTCCTGAAGTTTTCAAAAATGTCTTTCAAAAATATGTTCATTTTATGGTCTGTGTTATAGAGAAGTCTGAACTAGAGTATTGTAGTGTTTTTTTCTTGACTTCATTTTTTCCTGTATTTCTATTGTCTTTTTCTTTCACAATTCACTATTACTGTGAATATGTAGTGTTTTCTTTCTCCTTGCAGTTCCAAGCCAAAACTACATTTAATAAATAATGTTTAAGTTCTGCCTACTTCCCTAACTAGCTAAATATCAAATACTAAATAGAACAGGTAATACAAATTGGATGGCACAAATGATCTGTGCCTTAAGAACCAGGAGACCCTTTGTAAAATTACTTTTGGAATGGTTAAATGTAGTGCAGGCCCTGATCTCAGATACTTCAAGGTGAGTTGTGCTGGGTCCATAGAGTGGAACAATGAGCTTAGAAATATTAGTGGGAAAAGTGAATTTAACAACTGCAGCTACTCTTGCATTCTTTGCATTCTTTAACTAAAGGACGTGTGTTGCTAATAAGATCCCATACTCCAAAGACTGGTCTCAAATATAAAACTGAATTGAATATTGATTTTTTTATTTTAGGTCATTTAGCTGCTTGCGTGTTTGTTGGTTTGTTTGTTTTTTTGTTTTTTTTTCCTGAAGTGAGGAAACTGGTTTTGGTGCTCCGAATGAAAATTGAATTGCTGAGATGTTAAGCTGTGGAAAGGGGTTACTACTCATTTGCATAATAACCATTTCAAGAAATTTCATATGAATTTTTATTATGCATTTATATGTAGATTTAAATAACCTTTATTAATACACTCCATTGAACAATAACACAATTTTTTTCGTATCATAAATACAGGGAAAACTTAACTACCACAGATAGGCAATGGTCAACATTTATAAGCTCAGCAAGATTAATATTTGCCATGAAACTCCATCTGAAAAACTTCCTTAATTCTGGTTTATGGCTAGTACTGTAGTAATCTGCCAAGGGTTTACCTATTTGCCTAAACCAGTTTGTTAAATGACTTCAGAATTCTAGAGCCAAAATTACCTGTTTATGAAATGCAGTGATGATTTGCTTTGCTTTAAAGGACAAAACATCAGTCTTTAATTTCTAATAAAAAGCGATATTAAGTGGAGTTGGAAAGATGAGGTTGTTGGGCAGGTGATATTACCTAGCAATGATCTCTGTCACTGATGGTTTGCAAGTTAATCCTTCCACTAACAGAAGAGGAGACAGAGTGAAAGGGCAGATAAATAGCTTGAAAATGAGTTATCTCAATTTTCCAAAGAATATTAATACATGGTTTGATGTCCCCTTGGCGCTTGGCAGGGAGCTCAGTACAGCAGGCATCCTTTCTGGGGCTGGCATTATTACATATCTTCCTGAACAACCTGGATGGAGAGGCAGAGTGCTCCCTTGGGAGATCTCCAGGTCATTCACAACCATGGGGATTGTGAAGTTCAGAGGATTTTTCACAAACCTGAGGGCTGGGCTAACAAACTCCACAGAGAGCAGCCACAGCAGCTTTGCAGGTGTTGGACTTTACAGCCATTTGTGGACTCTGCTGGAATTTAAAGACTAAATTTTCAGTCGTTATTTAAATAAATTATGCAGGCTTTCATGCTAATTTAGGAGGCTTTAGCTCAGCTCACTCTAAACTCTGTTGCTCCCACATCCTCTGGAAGGGTTTGGGCTGCAGGGGGAGAATTGATTTGCAAAGGGACTGGGATGGTGACTTGGAACATGTGGGGTCTCTTGGCTGTTCCCTGGCTGCCTGACAGTTATAGGTGAGGGATATTTATATGGCTGTAGGGGGAAAATAGGCGCTGTAAATTGGTATTGTATAGAGGCAGATAGCCTTTCAGGGGACAATAGGCTGTTTCATTATATTGGAGCTTGCAAGCAGTTTGCTCTCTTCAGAGAGCTTCAAAAAGCTGAATTCCACTTTGCCATTACAGTGGGTTCCTCTGTTATGTGGTAATGTTATTTGGAGGTGAATCTTAGGGAGTGAAAACGCCTGAAAACATAAAAATGAAGTGGTAATGTAGTGTTGTAGGTGTCAGTCTAGTGTTCATCACTATGAGAGGTTTCATATCTTTATCTTCATTTTATTCTAATTGAGAAGTGAGTCTGATGTTTGAAAAGCCCTAAATTACAGATGCGTATGTGTTGAAATGGCTATTGTCAGAGTGTGGGGGAAAAGGCACCCTGTTGTTGCAGTCTGTCAAAGATGATTTGTTGAAAATTGACTTTGAGTGTTTGTACTGGAGGTCAGAGTTCCCTGTAGAGGGCTTCTACTTCATAGAAATATCTAGAAGTGCCACAGTTATGCCTTGCTATTAAAAGAATTATTTTGTTACAAATACTTACCTGGAAATGCTTTTGATTCATTAAAATGGGAAAAATAAGTGGAGCAAAACAGCTGGGACAATTTCTAAGTAAATTCATCAGTCATTCCAGAACTATGCATTTAAAATACCTATAAATAATAGAATGCTCCATCTAAATGGAAGCCTTTTATTGATATGTAAGTACAGTGTCACCCTGAAGTTTCTTTTTTAATTTATCATTTCCATGTGTTTAGAATCAGATCAGGCAATTCATATTATTTCCAGCTTTTCAACTTTATTTTAGCAGCATTATTTTGTATGGTGTGTGAAATGAAATTGTTGCACACAGTTGTTAAGCTTTAAAATTACTTTCAGGTAACAAATAATTGTTTTGGAAACTCTGAGCCTTCACTCAATTTTTTAATATTATCTTGAGGACTGACAAAATAATTGGATAATTTCAGTGCTTTGCCATTGGCACTTTTAAATTCCTTTTATTCATATTGTTACAATATATTTCCCATGATGATGTTTATGGGACTGCTGATCTGACAAAAGAGAGGACAGTGGAAATGGGGAGAATGAAATACTGAGAACCCAGTTTTTGGGCTTTATTATCTGTTTCATTCTTTCAGGTTTACAAAGAATAAATAAATTATTTAGGTGTGCATATAGAAACAAACATTTCGGTTTTAAATTTTGTTTTAATAGATAAAAAGATGGCCTATCACAAAGTGAATGCAGACCAGAGAGCACAGGGGCACTCTCCATACCTGGACAACGATGAGCTCCAAGCCACAGCATTGGACCTGGAGTGGGACATGGAGAAAGAGCTGGAGGAGCCTGGCTTTGACCATTTCCGACTGGACAGCGCAGCCCAGCACCACCTGGGCAACTCACAGAGCCCTGACCTCGACCTGGAGCCCATCCAGCCTTCCTCTTCCCCAAAGGGGAGATTCCAGAGGCTCCAGGAAGACCCTGACTACATCTCCCACTACACCAGACAGGCGCCAAAGAGCAACCGCTGCAGCTTTTTTCGAATACTGAAAGTATTTTGCACTGCTTTGATTTTATTTATTTTTGGAATTGTGATAGGATATTATGCACGCAAGAAATGCCCTTCTCCCCCAACATCTCAAGAACCAAATAATCCTCAGATCTACCATGAAATTCTCAAGGAAATCAAAGCTGAAAATATTCAACGGATTTACAGGTACGTACCTTGGCAGGTTTTTTGTCTAAATGCTCTCAGGTGCCACTGTTAAGTCTTCACCTGATTTTTTTAATGTGGAATCTTACTTACAAACCCTGACTTTTTTTTTAATGTTCAATTTTATAATGACACTTGGGAGATGTTCATAAGCGTGTACAAAATTCATTTTTTAATAATGCAAATTTGTGCTAATCATAATATGTTTTGCTTTATTAATGTTCTATTGCTAAATATATTATTATCTTTAATGTAAATGAATTGAAAAACACAGATAATTAAAATTGAATGAAAATACAGACAATAGAGCAGCTGTCCTAGATCCAGCTGAGTTCCAAATAACACTATTGAAAAGCAAGGTTGATATGATGTTTTGTAATATTTGGTGCTTTAAAAAAATCCCTATCTAATTTTTGTCACAAAAGTGAACTCTGGTTTTTTTTGGGGTTTTTTTTCCTCTATATGGTAAATTAAACCTTTATTCTCTATGGGTTTAGGATGGAAAAATTGACCTTTGCACTCTGAAAGATGGTGATTTGTTTTTGTTGTTTTTTTTTCTTTATTACCTGTTTTAAGAATGTAAGTTTTTTTAAAATACCTGGGTTTGATTTTATTAGTTTTTCAATGTGGAACCCTTTCACTTCTTTGACAGTCTATATAACATGTTTGTGTCAGAGTATAATCACTTTTCTGTAACAGTGAGTGTGAAAGAAAATAGGTTTTCCTGCCAACTTTTGAAAGTTACTTCTATATGGGGAGGAGAGATGAGCTTATTTTTGGCTTCTGGAATGCACAGTTCCTTTTTCATGATAAAGGTAATGAATTGCAGATTTTTTGATCATTATCAATTCAGAAGCATCAGAACTCCCATACCTGAAGTTGGAAAAGATTGTTGTCATGGTCATCCAAAGAGATGTTACTGAGTAGATCAGAAATACACCAGAAGTAACCACATGGGTGTTCTAATAATATTTGTATTTTATCATAATTACTTAGCCAAGTCTTAAATCCCGTGGGTAATAGCATGTTTTGAGCCAACACTGTTTTTAAATGCAAGAGAAAAAATAAATGGGAAGGGTTTCATGTCAGTTTTCATGTACTGAACTGATTCTACTTCATACAAATCTAATTATTTTTACAATGGGATAGGGTTTAGGTCATGAAAAATGTTGATTTTTTAATGTAAGAAGATAATTTCTTTGCCTTTCAGAGAGTAAATAGAACTGAGTTCTGTCATTAGGTTTCGTCACAACTAAAGTATTGGAGTGAGCTAAGCCCTAAGATTGGGTATTACACAAATTACAGCAAATTGCTGACATGTCTGTCAGACTTAGGATAATACTTCAGTCTTTGGGGACTGGGAATCTCTTGCCATTCTACTGTTTCAAAGGGTGGTTTAAAACCATTCCTTTTCAAACCCTTTATCAGTTGACAAATGATTTCAGCTTGCTATTAAGACACTAGTGAGAATCTGGATTTTGGGTAAAATGAATTATATAAATACTTTGAAACTTAAAAAACTTCACTAGTTGCCATCCTGTAACATAATTTTTAATACTTGTTTGGGGTTTTTTTACCTTTTTAATAGTATGAATTCAGTAAAAGCCGTCAAATATTAATTCAGCTACCTATCAATTCTGTATATGAATATATAATCAATGCTTTTAGTATGCTGTATTACCCACATGGTTTTCCTAACCCAGCATTTTGGTCTGAGACAGCTTTTATCCCGTGTTGTGTTCATTGCTATCCCTCAACATCTGTTTAGCCGGAGTCAGAGGGACTGCAATGAAACATGTGTGTGTGTGGGAATAAAATTGGGAGGACGATGGGAATAAAAATTGGGGAAAATTTGGGAAAAAATAGGGAAAGAATTGGGGGAAAATGGGAATAAAATGGGAGAAAAAAGGGGGGAAAATTCCCTTATGTGGACTTTGCCCTACCCACAATTTCCTTATTTGGGTGTAGCCCCGCCCACATTTCCTTATTTGGGATTTAGCCATGCCCACATTTCCTTATTTGGATTTAGCTCTGCCCAGACTTCCTTATTTGAGATTTAACCATTCCCACATTTCCTTATTTGGTATTTAGCCACACCCATATTTCCTTATTTGGGCTTGGCCCTGCCCACATTCCCTTATTTGAGATTTAGCCTCACCCACTTTTCCTTATTTGGGAAAAAGAAGAATAAAATAAGAGGAAAATGGGAATAAATTTGGGAGGAAAATGGGAATAAAAATTGGGAAAAAATCAGAATTAAAATTGGGAAAAAATTTGAATGAAATGATGAAAATATAGGAATAAATTCGTGGGGGGGGATATGAGGGAAAATTGGGGAAAAGATGGGATTTTTGGCGGGAAGAAAATGGATTTTTCTGAGAAAAAAGGAGTTTCTGGATGGGTAGAATGTGGAAAAAGTTGGGGGAAAACTGGGAAAAAATGGGGAAAATTTTGTAAGAAACAGGGAAAATATTGAGGAAAAATGAGGGGGAAAATGGGGGGAAATTGGAATAAAATGCAAAGAATTTGGGGGGGGAAATGGAGAAAAAACATATGTTGCTGGGGTAAAAGGAAAAAAAAAAGCCCAAACCTGACAAAATCAATATATGTTATTTGAAAACTTCCTTCAATAAAATACTTTGAGTTACGAGGAATAAGTGGCAGCTGCTTAGCTTGCAATTTCTAAATGTTACTGAGCATGACATTAATTTAATTTTCGTTGTTTACTCCTTAGATCAGGCTCAGATGGTATGGGAGTTTGCCAACAGTCCTGTGAAGGAATTAGGAGGGAAAAATCCAAACTGTTTAAGAGGCACAGAAATGCCAATCATGGTGCTGGAGCAGACATCACCTTAATGTGCTTGAAGGTCTGGGGTGGGAGCTTTCAGTTGGGGTGAAATCTGTTTGTGGTGGATGAAGCTTTGAGGATTTAATCCTTTGCGCTTCTAATGAGGTGGCAGAAGTGCTCCAGGGAACTTGTGTTGGGTTTGTTTGGATTAGGACTGGATTCTCTGTGAGTTGAATGAAGCCTGACAATCCCTGTTAGGAGTCAAAGTGGTTGAGTCTCCATCCCTGGAGGGATTTAAACGATGTGTAGATGTGGCATTTAGGAACATGATTTAGTCACCTTGCCACTCAGCTGCTGGCTTAATGGTTGGACTCAATCTTAGAGGTATTCATGTTTCCAATTTAAACATTTCTGTGATGGTGTAGGATATCTGCAGTTTGTGTTCATGGGTTGCTGAATTGGGATATTAAGGTTCTCCACTGGAGGCTCCTCCTGGTGGGCTCCTCTTTTGTCAGTGCCATCCTGGCTGTCTGCATCATCCCAGCCCCATGTTAAGGTTGTTTGGTGGGGTTTTTTTGTTTGTTTGGTTGGTTTTGTTTTGTTTTGGTTTTGTTTTTTTCCCCAGCAGACATACTAGAAATCATTAGATAAGAAAACTCAGTGTGTTGGCTTTTATTCCTTCAACTTTGCACCTTGTTCCCTTCGAAATGGGAATGCTACAGGATTTCTGTGCAATTCAGCACAGTTGTAATTACTGGTTTTTGGCCAAGTTGCTTAATCAATGGTACAGCCTAAATCAACATTATCTCTGTGAGCCTTTTTGGACACCTCTCCCCACCCCCTGTGAGGAGGTGCTTGCATTGTTCACAATAAAAGGCAGAAATCAGTTCATTCCTGATGTTTCAGAGGTTTCAAGATGAGTTGTCAGAGGTGCCTGAAGGGGAAAAGTAATTGCCACAAGAAAAATGAAGAGCTTTTCCTCACCTAGCATGCCGCATTTTAAACTGGGACAAAAAAGAAAAAAGGGACCAATATTCTTAACAGGATTCAAACAATTCAAGAGTTTAAATACTACATTTGTTCAGATATATATTTTTGAAGATAAACAATCTGCTCCACAGTACAGGCAGATTCAGATCTGGTAAAATCACTCTCGATTCTGCAGACATCTCTGGGCTGATGGGAATCCAGTAATTACATCTGTTTGTGCCATGAGTGTAACTTTTCACAGTGCTCTTCTGGAAGACATATGACAAAATTTAAGTTCAAGGTAGGTGTAACTTGTCTCCAGAAGGCCTTCAGGGTGGGTATGAAAAGGACATAAATCCTACATCCAAAAGAGGAGGAAGTTGAAACACAGAATCTACTTTTTTAAAATGACACTCAGATTTCTGCTATCACTTAAGTGCTTTTGAAAATTCTTCTGGTTTTTTTTTCTTTCTCACTCTGTATGATGTATATAAAGTATTTCAATTTAATTGCTCCAAAACCAAATCAAAATGAAACAATCTTATTTTATTTGGAAAATGTGGGGCTATCATAATTTTTAGGAGGTATTAATTTTGGGTCTGGCTTCTGTAAATTAAATGGGTAAACAAAGATTGGTGTTGAATAGTAAGAATAAAAGAAAGAGGCAGTTGTGTTGATGCCAGTGATAACACTGGCTGTGCATTATTTATCAGATTAGCTGATTGCTCTTGTATTTTTAAAATTCTTGTAGCCTTATTGAGCTTTACTCATAATTTCTTTCCAAAATTGTACATCTTGGCTGATATCAGATCCACAGGTTTTTTAGATAATCTTCCCATGATTAAAACTGGGATGGGGGCACAGAGGGAAGCATCTTTGGTTTGCTCTCCAGCCAGTCTACAGAGAAGCTCCTACATTTCAACTCTGCTTTTCATCCTGTGTATTCTCACTCAAATGCTCCCTTCACTATCATGTTTTCCCCCCTGGAGCAACAGGGAGGTTTAAATCCCTTCATAATACATCCAGTTGTAACTAACTGTCCTTCAGAGGCATATCTGTTCCTTATTCCAGCTGGTGATATCACCTGCAGGATCTCCCAAATCCATCTCTGGCAAGAATTGATTTGTCACTGGTGCCTGCTGCCATCCATAACTTCAGCTTAATTCTTCAAAGGGCTTTGGGAAGAGCAGGCAGCAGCTGCTCTCCTGTGTGTCATGGCCAAGGAATAAAAGTGCCAGTGCAGTGAGAAAAGGACTTTCACTTGTTTCTTTTTCTCTTTTTTTTTCAAAGTGAAGTGAGAAGCTTCCGTATCCAAGTGTTTCTTGTTCCCTGATCAGTTGTAATCAGTGATGTTAAAACCTTGGGGCTTCAAATCTTTTTCCCAGGTAAAGCCTGTGAAATACATACCTGAGGAGCAGAGAGAGCCTGGAACTTCTAGGATAATTGGAGTTTTGGAGACTTGGACTAAATGAAATTTACAGGCTGGTGCTTGGTGAATTGCCTTTTTCCAGGAATGAGGGATCCCTGCAGGAGCAGAACCTCCTTGGGAAGGCTGTGAGGAAAGGGGTGCTCTGGTCACTGCCTCTCTGGGTAGAGACACATTTAGTGCCCACTCCTATTAACAGCTACAGCTAATTAACAGCTACAACCTCTCCATGGCTGCTGGGAGCAGTGACCTAGCCTAGCTCACTTCACTCATGACCAGTTTTGTCCCCTGTACACAAATTTTGGTTTTTGTCACACCAACAGCTGAAAAGAACATTGAAAAAAAGGAATGGGAACTTATCCTGTTTCCTCCTGGATATCAGTTTTAGGTGTTTCTTGTGTTGCTATCAAAAATGCAAGCATTCAATCTAGTTAGGCTCACTCTGAAGCCAGGCCTGCTTCGTCTTTGGGAATGGATGTTGGTGCATTCCCAGGTAACCAGGAGCTGAGTGAGCTCCCTAGATCCATTTAATTCCCACTGTGGAATCGCTTGGGACTCTCTTCATTCACATGATAATTTTGGATGTGTATTTATAAAGTACAAAGTCCTTTTTGAAAGGAGATGAGAGTAATATCAGACAAGGGAAAGTTCCCACTTTTTCCCCTGCCACCTCCCCATTGAAGAATGGCTCTGGGAGCATGGGGAGGTGGCTTTTGTGGAAGAAAGATGCCCTGTGTGACCCAAGTGCTATCTGTGGAACAGAGACTTGATAAATTTAGGCTTCAGATACCCACTTATGTCAAGTATGATTTCTTTTTAAACCAAAAAATAGGTTATATTTGTACTTCAGAGGTGTTAATAGAAAGGCTTGTCTGTTTTATAGTTTTCCTTGGTTTCATTATTTTAAAAATTTTATTTCTTTTTCTTTAGATGAAAAAAGGATACAATATATAGATATAATGCATGAGAAGGATGTGTAAGTTTGAGCCTGTTAGGGTCAGCTGCAGCATAAGCTTATAATATTCCTTTTCCTTTTTGAAGAAATGCCTTAGGTTATGGTTTACTTACATTGAAAGGACGTGTTTCAAGTCCACCTTGTGTTTTCACTGAGAAAAATTTTTGTTTTCTGTTGATTATTTTTTTTAACAGTATCCATCAAAATATATCGATTTTTAGATGTTTGATTTGGGAAATAATATACAGTAAAATCTGATTTTTTGTATTGTAACTGTATCCTTTGTAAATTAAGTACATAGTGTTGCCTAAAGTAATTTTCCTAAACAATGCATGTTTGATTTCCTAAGCAATTAGTGTGATATGTTAATGAATTAGAATCAATAAACTATATTATGCCACATCAGCATAATAAGTAAAGTCCCTTGATAAATTTACTGTCTGTCACAGCTTAGATGAATGGCATTAGTCCTGCTGCTGTACAGTGCCTCATGTTTTCCATGAGAAAGTGAGACTGGTTTTTGGTAGGCTATAAAGTATAAATGAATTTTGCTCTGATCACTTATTTTTGAATTGCATAATCTTACTAATTTTAAAGATTACCTTGCTGGAATTGCCTCAGAGTCCTCACAAGAGGAGTGTAGTTAGGGTTTAGAGAGAGAACCAATTTCCATGGCCATTAGCTATGAGCTGCTTTACCATCACTGCCTAAAGTGTGGGGCAATTTAGTCCCAATTAGAACAGCAATTCTGAGTGGTGACAAGTGCTGCTTTCCCTAATAGATGATGAAATGAGCTGTGCCAACGTGGCTCAGGGAGTAATTTGCTTTTTGAAGGTCTGGCATTCCACATTCCTGCCTGTTTGAGGTAACAGAGGGATTGAGGAGGGCCTGATGATGCCTTGGATCCTTCTGTCAGCTGGGCTGCCCTGGGACATCTTGCTCTCCCCTTTGTCTGGAGGTGTCTGGTGCTGTTTGATGCTCAGATTTTCAAGGGAGCATTTCTGTTTCAGGGACAATCTGGAATGGATGGTGAAACATCTATGGATTTTAAAAATCCATCCATTTTAAGAAACTTTTGGTGAGTGATAGGCTCTGTACTTGACTTTACCTGAAAGACAGAAATACTTGACTGGAGATTTCTGAGCAGCTCTGACACTAATGCTGGCTAAAAGGCAGCATTTAGAAGCTAAAAAGTTATTTATGTTGCCATCTATCATTTTTATAGATTGAACCAAGCCACATTTTTCCTAACAGAAAGAACCTGAAGGAATAAAAGCCACACAGCCTGCTGAGATGACAACCAGTTTTCATTGTAGGCCAGGTGCTTCCATTTGGTAAATACCACAGGGTGAAGAAATTGAACAAAGTTGTCTTTCATTGTCCAGTCCTTGAAATTCAGTTCAAGGAGGATCAGCAATTTTGGCTGGAGGTCCCAGGGATGTGTTTATAACAATACTGAGGAACAAACCTTGCAGAACCCCCATAACAATTTAATAGTGACACATGGACTGCCTGAACAATGCAGGGGTTTCTCCTGTCTCTGCTCTGAACTCCCCAGCGTTACTGTGTGCTCTGAGGGTGGATTTGTCCTCAGAGGAGGTGGTGGCAGAGGGCATTCAGAGAATCCCTGCAATTCCTGAGGCACCAAGCCCTGGCAGGTTGCTGTTTAGGATGCATCTCTCATCAGCACGGTGTGAGACTGAACTCCATGGGTACTCCTGAGCTCCAGCCTTTCAGTGGGATCTGCAGTTCCATGGTAGGCACTGCAACAATAAGCAATTAGTTTCCTGCCTCTACACATAAATCAAATTAACAAAGCCCCGAGGGGAAGGAGTTTTCTCAGCCCTTTCTTGGAGGTGCTTTGACAAGCAGTTCCCTGCCATCAGCACCTATGACAGCTATTTGCTGGAAGCCTGATAAGCCAGACTGTTGCTGAATTTAACTAACTGCAATTTGCTGTACTGCATTAAGTTACTGTTCATGCAGAATTTGTAACTGAAGGTTGCTGGGGAACATTGCTCAGGATCGATCAGGGATAATGAAATTGATATTGTCTGAATAATAATCAATTTTAATGGTGGTATTCTGCAGTAGTCTTGTGTTAAGGGGCTTCTATTCTCAGTTCAATTCTCTTTGAAAGCTGATGAGTTTCTGGAATGAAACAAATATGGATTGCATTGCAAAGTTGAGGCTTTCCCTGGCAATATTGGAACTTGTGGAGTGTAAGACTTTTCAAAATTAAAGAAGTTGGCTTTTTTTAATTTCTACAGTACTGTTCATGGACAAGAAGTTAAATAATGCCTCCTGCTAATTTCTCTCAGTCTCAGTTATGGGTGATCTTTAAATATACATTTTCAAGTCTCATCCTTCATAAAGGCGGGTGTTTCCTTTCTCATCTTTCAGGTAAGCTAATGTAGCCTTTGGACACATCCAGTTGCCACAAATTTACGTATGTTCCTGTACAAGTTAAAATACCAACTCATACTCTTCTTAGTTTATGAGTGTTTCTTCAAGGCTGAAATGGCTGTAATTTTCCAGTAAGATGGAATTTTCTCTTTCCACTCTTTTTTTCCTTTCTAGGGAAACATGAAAGTTGAAAAGTGACTTGAAATGTCACTATCAAAACAGAATGTTCGAATAGCTCAGAAGCAAAATTGTTTGGAAATCTTTTTTCTTGGAGACCTCATGATTTTTGTTCCTGTTTGGGGAATTTGGGGGGTGTGTGCTGACAGTTCCTCACAGAGCAATGTCTGGTCCTTGACCAGCTTAATGTTTTTATTTCTCATTTGTGAAAATTTGTTATTTAACAGAGTAGAGAAGATAACAGAAACAAAAATGAGCATTGCAAATAACACTTTAAGATCTTATTTGTTTTACTTTTTTTAATGGGTGCTCAATCTTAATTAGCCATCTGGCAAATTAATTGGGTTGTGTGAGGCTTCAAGAGAAAGGTCACTGTTGCTGAAAGGGTCAGGACCCCATCACAGATTGATTTCTCTCCAGGAAATTTGTGAAATCTCTGCAGAGATAAGTTTGCAATAATTGTTGTAGTTTACTTAGATCTGGGTCTAGAGAAAGAAAGTGATTTGGAATGTCTTTCCTGTGGAAGTTGGGACATGGCTGCAGATCCTAGTCCTCTCTTGTGATACAGAACTGATGAAATGGCCAGAATTTCAGAGCACATTACCTTGCCTCAGCAGTCAGAACTGGTGTGATGCTCCAGACAATGTCACATCTTGCTGCTGCTTCAGGTGAGTAACTGAAGCCCCCAGACTGGAGAAGGCCAGGGCTTGATCAAAACTGGGAGAGGTGAGACAGTGAGAAGAAGGATCAATAGCTGAGAATGTGTAAGGAGCCCATGGACATGTCAGTGTGCCTTTGATGGACATTGCTCTCTCTGTTCCAGCAGAGAGCTCAGATATTCACAGTTACACTTGTGGTCAGGCTGGAAGGTGTTCCCAGTGCTTCTGGACTCTGTTTGCTGTCCATGGCTCTGTGAGCCAGGGCTGATGCAGTGCAGATTGAGAGCATTTAATTATTGAAATAGTTGGCTGAGTGCTCTTTGTGAGTAAAAGGTGGTAGCTCTGGGAAGTCACTTGTTTTATGGTCATTTGTTAGTAATTGTTATTGAATGCTTTCATTTTCAATAAATGCCAGCCTGGCTGATGGACCTTGTGATGTGCATTGTTAAATAAATAGGCAGGCTTCAAAAAAGGCCATACAGGTCATGAACAAAGTTTCTGTTCCCTGTCAACTATTTAGGGAACGAAGCAAGGAGCTGAATTATTCATAACATGGTTAGTGCAAGGCAAATGGAACCTGCTGCTGTGTTGCTAGCAGTGCAAATAGTGACCTCAAATATATAAAAATGGTTTTCTTCTGTATTATAACGCCTGTTTTTCTTTACTAATATTTCTGGAGACTATTTAAGAAAATTAAACCCTGTGGCCAAAAAAAAAAAAAAAAAAAAAGATAAATCTGCATGGGTTTTTCAGGATCCTAGCAGGAAATATTGTTTCTAAATTATTCAGTGTATGTGATAAGAAGATAGATAAGGCATGGTGTTAATACAGGTATTCATTTTGTTCTTGTGGAAAATGTGTGGTCTTTTTTTTTAATTATTAACTTTTGTAAAGGCTTTTTTCTTACAGTCAGAAACATATCTATTTGTATAGCTGTCCACTTCTATATGGGGCTTTGTGCCTGTGTGAGTACATAGGTGTAATTTTGCATAATAGCTGAAGTTCTGTGCTTTACCCAGCACTTCTCAAAGCTGTCATATATTCCAGTGCCTGGCACCACTTCTCCCTGTGGCTGTGGCTGAAGCCTGATTGCCTTCTAATCCCAGGGCCACAAGGACTCCTTGTGTTCATAGCTCCTTTGAAGGGATCAAAACTCAAAGTACCATGATGGCTGTGTTATAAATGCCCAGAGAGTTATTAAGGACACAGGCCTTACATATAAATACAGCTTGGGGGGCTTATCTCATTCATATCAACACAAGTGTTATATAGAATGTGAGATGAAGTTAGTTGATTGCAGTGCAGCACTATTTCCACATAAAAAAAAAGATACCTGGGGGAGAATCCAGCATTAAATTACAAGTAGAAGTACACAGAACAGAAAAGCTGATGAATGGAACCAACTCCTTTATGGCTTTGTTCTGTTGGTGGATATTCTTTAGCCAAACTGTCCTAGGGTTCAACACAAGGCAAAATATGTCTGTGGCATAGAAAAGGTGAGATGACTTAATGATTTCTGGTTTTTTCCCCCCTGATCTCTGTGTTTCATCAGTCTTTTCAGAGCTTGTATTGAAGCATACCAAGATGAATAAACTTTTTGAATTAATGCTTTTTCCCCCTTTGTTCTTGAGCTGGTTTTGCTAGGATGCCTGAGAGGGCTTGATATTAAAGTCTGTCCTGATTAACAGACTGAGCTAAACCAGAGGATTTGGGCTCTGGTGGCTGCAGGAGCTGGGGTGGAGCTGGGTGCTGTCACAGAGCTCCTGAAAGGCACAGGGAGCTGTTCATGGCACAGTGAACAGGCTGGGCATTAGCTGCGATTTGCAGCTCTTTGCTAGCAAAACTTTTTCTTTTCTTTTCTTTTCTTTTTTTTTTTTTTTTTTTTTTTTCTTTTTCTTTTTCTTTTTCTTTTTCTTTTCTTTCTTTGTTCTTTTCTTTTTCTTTTTTTTTTCTTTTTCTTTTTCTTTTCTTTTCTTTCTCTTTTCTTTTTCTCTTTTCTTTTTCTTTTTCTTTTTTTTCTTTTCTTTTTTTCTTTTTTTTTTTTTTTTTTTTTTAAGAAGCAGACTCAGTTAAAACAAAAATCATTTGGTATTATTCTAGAAATACAAAGCTAAATAAATTAAATCCTCCTTTAGTCTTGTGGATTTGGAAATTGGTTTTACATGCTTGTGTTGCATCCTGCCTGGATTAATCTAACTCCCTTTTTCCAGTTTTTGCCAGCACTGCTGCCTCAGCAGCCGTGTACAGATCACAGATTCCTGAGGAGGAATGAGGCTCATGGAGGGCTGGGTCTCTCTTCTGTCTCTCTTATTTCCTCCTGACTCAGTGTGTCTTGACATTAAAAAGGTTTCTCTGTGTGGGAAACAGTTAATCAGATCAGGATGAGTCATAGCAGGATTAAATGTTGGCGGTAGGATTGGATCCCTTCCCCTCAGTTAACGTAATTAAGACTGACATTAAAGATCAAATTATCCTGTATCAGATTAGGTCTAAGTGAGAAACCCTTTGGTGGCATTCCTGCACAGTGCTGGCCCTGCCTTGCTGAGGAGGCTTGAGGTCCCCAAGGTGCCTCCAGAGCTCTGGGTCTCCTTGCTGGAAGGTTCCTCTTGCAAAAGCAAAACTGGCTTTGGGGGAATGTTGGAATTTTTCCAGCAGGAGTGTGGAGTTGTATGTACCAAATCTAAACGCTTTGCTGCTTGGCTGCCTTTCCTGCACTGCCTCAGGGAAACCCCAGGGTTCTCCCAGGGCATCTCAGCTGAGCTGGGCCCAGCAAAGGGTGTGATGGCACCAACATCTTCTGACCTCTGGGGGACTTCATGCGATCCCCCTTTGCTCCTGTGTTTGGTTTCCCCAGGACAGGGGAATCTCTTTGAGATCTGGTCCCATTTGCATCCTTGTAGACAAGAGCAGCTCCTGCAGCACATGTTAGCGCACACACAATCACCAGCTTGAAGAGACCTTCCAGATTATTGTGTCCAACCCAGCCCTAACACCTCAACTAGACCATGGCATCCAGTGCCACATCCAGCCTTTTTTTAAACACATCCAGAGATGGTTAGCATAGAAGGATATTCTCTAATGGTTGCCTTACAAACTTGCTCCAACTTTCTATTATCCTTCAAAGAATTCAGAATGTTTGCGCAGAATTTTGGTTATCGAATAACTCAGTCTGCCCCAAAAGAATTAACTGCAGCATTAGTTATATACTGGATCTCCTGGTACATAAAGACATTTTAACACTTTTTATTTATTGTGTGTTAGACACTGGTTGCTGGCTGCATTATATTATGTGACTCAGTTCAGCAGAGGTAGAAAACAGATTTATCTAAAGATGAGTGTTAAGTATTTGTTATGTGCTGTTGTGCCACTCATGAAGAGTGACTTTGGGACAAGAATGGTGATATTCCATCAGTAACTGAAGATCTATTACCCCAAAGTAAAAAGAGGTTTTTTTTCCAGGATGAGAGGAAAGCAATTTCATACATAGAGGGATGGCAATAATTGCAATAAGGTTTCCTGTAGCCACACACAAATAGTTTCAGGTTTTTATGCCAGATTGTGATACAGGAAGTAAATAGTACTTCATAAAAGTAGTAAAAAGATAACTTAAAAGAAAAAATGTGACCTTAGCAAGAATTGCTGGGGCAGCTATTCCAGAAGCATCAAAAGTATATTGTATTCTGTTTGTAATCCTTTAGATAGATGAGTTGATAGTAATAGAGAATTAGTGTTCCTTGCCAGACGGTTAGGAGATGTCTTTATGGTTTTTTATTGTGTTACAAACAATGTATTTACTTCTCCTCAGCTGTAAACATTATTGAAGTGTGTCAGAAAAATCTCTTATTTTATTTTGCCCACACCAGCGTTTGAAACCTTGGAAGGATTTGTGTGTGCTCAAGATTGGTTTGTTGTTATTAGAGCTGGGAGGGAGCTGATGGATCTCTGTTAGCATGGGTTTGAGACAGTGTTTGAGCCACCCTGGGAATATGTGAGAATACAGTAAAATCAAATGTTTTTTAGTTACAGCTTTACTTGAACACTAGCTCTGTGAGAGAGCACATTCTACTGGATGTGGAAAATTACAGTGAGTACTTGCAATGATCTCTGGTTTTATGGAATGGAGGAGTCCTGGTTTGATCTTGAAGGCAATGTAACAAAGTTTTCAGTTGCTTTTCCCTGTGTGCCAGAAGAATTTTATACCCACTGGAAATATTGTCTCTCACCAGCCTTGAATACACACAGATGTTAAAGTACAGCATCACAAAGTAGTTATCTCTTTAGCTGAAAGTCTGAATTTTCAGAGAAAGTATAATTATTTAGAGAAAATGAAGATGGAATGAAGACAAGAAAAGCTCTTTGATGATATTCAATTTGCCTTTCAGAGTGTGCATTTTATAATAATGTTTTGATTTAATCAAATTAATTATCTGTATTTTATTTTTCCTTAAAAAAAAGAACAAAAAATCTAAACAAAAGACAGACATGAATTATTACACTAATATTATTATGCACTGGGAATCAAAAAGCCTGAGCTAATGCTGTTTAGACCCTTCTTTAAAGAAATAATCAAATACATTAAATTAATTTTTCCATGAATATCATGTGAAATTTTTCTCGTCTTATATTAGCAGATCTCACCAGAAGGGACTAGTTGACTAAATATAGATTCAGTACTTCAGTAATTTAAAAATTCAGTAAAATACTATGGTTCCAGTCAGAAAGAACTCAAAAAAAAAACCTAATAAAAATAATTTGAAATTAAAGTGAGTTATAAGTATCATTTTTAAGCAGTATGTTGATAGTCATGGAACTGGAGCTCTGTTTCTTAGAGGAGGATAAAGCCACATGATGAGCTAAGGCAGTTTGTATTCTTTTTTAAATGCTCCTGAACTGTTCTTCCTGGTTTTGCCACTGAAAGGAGCCCCTTTGTAATGGTCTAGTTGTATGACTAATTATTTAACTAATTAAGTCCTCTTTCAGATCATATTTAAAAATTTTTCATTAGTCTTTTTTCAGGATGCCTAGTATGCACTTATTTTCCTGAATTTTCCAGAATTCTTCTGAGTTTGTAACTTAGCTCCTTTATTTAAATTTCCATTATTTATAGTTAACAGTGGGAATATTTCAATATTTTAACTTTGTTAGGTGAGATGTCTAGCATGTCTTTGCACTCTTGAAGAATATGGAATAACACACTGATTTATTTTTTTAAACTCATATATAAATAAAATAATCCTGATTGTCCATAGTTTCTCAGAGACAAGCCCCAGCGTGATTGAGTTAGCTTATTTATAGCATTGATAGGCACTTGTTTTTTGAAATCTTTTTTCAAATTAGTGCCTGTGTGGTACAGAGGGACCAGAATAACTAAAGATCATGAATGTATGGATTTTAAAAATCTGGTTTATCAGGTGTCTAGGCTTGGAGCTCTCTGGGGTATTGAGTGGTTTTATTTGCTCTCTGTACAGTGGCTGGTCTACTGGAGCCTTGTTGCAAGCCACTAAAATGTCAATAACCAGTAGTAACACTGCCTTTGTTTTCCTAAAAATTAATGCCTGCCTGTGTTGCTTATGCTCCTCAATTTTGAATGCAGCCTTTGCCATAATTGTAGAAAATGAGAAAATTGTGAGCACAGAGTTGGAGAGAGGGTGAAGCCTCCGCTGCTAAGGAAACCTTAATTGTTGAAGTTCAAGTTAAAAGGGTGAATATTCAGAATTGGATCAGACTGCAACCTCCTAGAACTTACTGCGAATGCCATTTAAAAATGATTGGGCACTTCAGTTTAATTTGCTTGAAGGTGAAGAGCTTATGAGACATATTTGAACCCAGAAATAATTCTGACAGCTAATTTTTACATGCATGAAGAAGAAATTTTATAGTGGAAACCTTGACTTTTAGCGCTGTAGAGCTGTCATAAAGGCCCTAATGATTTCTGACTTAATTACGTGTCTGAACACTTAGGTTGATCTGCATTCACTACCCTTTAGAGATTCATGTCCAAGTACCAAATACTGGATGCAGTCTTTGGCTGTGAAACCTGCTTTGCTTTACCTCTCAGCCTGCCCAGCTCTGCTGAGATCTAGCAGACAGATTCTGTTCTTGTTGGTAGTTTACATCCCGTTTTAGCCTCCACTCACGCCTCCCTAATTTATAAATAAACTGCACAAGCACGTCAGACCTCACTTGCTGCTTGTGCAAAACGTTCTGGGGCAACTGTTAGGAAAAGCCCATCTGTATTTGTAACAACACCCTCTGTGTGCCCATCGGTGTGTTGGGTTCCCAAAATGTTTTTGCAGCCCTTGGGACCCACAGTGGGTTATTGAGGAGGAAAAGAGGAGCTGGACCATCAGCAGTGCTGGGCTGGAGGGATGCTGCAGCAGCTGAGCTGCCTCCTTGTGCCTCTTGTTTCTTATCTCAGTCCTAGGCTGAGATAAGAAACAAAAGAAAGTCTGGCCACATAGGATAGGGGGTTGTGAAAACAAAATGGTGAAGGAGTCATTAGTAGAAAGAGACTTGTTCTGACTTGGTATAAACCAGCTGCTTTAATAGTTAAGAAGTGTGAAATAAAAAAAGTTCAGCATCCAAGGGCTTCAGTCACGTTTATGAAAGATTGTTACCCTTTGGCTACAGTTAATTCCATTTTAAATATGTTTATTTTCACTTAGAAAGTTCAGCTGGAGTTTGGATTGCTTCCCTGCTGAAGATAATTTGATTTCAGATTGCTGCAGTTTAGATGTACATAGACAGAAGAAAAATTCTTCCATAAAAGCTGCACTGTATGTAAATCACCCTGTACAGGCAAAGAGTTTGGTGCTAAGATGCCACTTACGTGTTAGGAGTGAATGATGTATGGGTTTGAGATGATATTTTAGGATTCTGCTGCCCATGCCTGTTTTTTAATAGCTCGTGTGTCATCCAGCTGGCACATACTGTGTCTGTGTGTGAAAGTCAATGTTAAAGTTAAAAGAACTTAATGAAACTGAATTTTCAGACAGAAGCATGTTGTAACATTACAATTTTTTGTGTCAGACATGCTAAATCTCATCTCAGTTCTCCTTGGCTTGGCAGAAATGTCAGTCCCAGACTGCACCGAGCCTGTTTGGGTATGATGCATTATTTGCTGATGCCGTTTTCTTGTTTACACAAGTGGATTTGCATGGCTTGGTGCTCCAAATATTGGACTACTGAAAACCACCTGCATCTGCTGAGGTATTGAGACCAAAGCTCTGGAGGCTGGCCAGGTTTCTGCAGTGCTTTTGCTTACGTGGTTGACAGTAACATCTGGTAACGCAGATGTTGAGTTCTGGAGAGCCATAATTATTCTGAGAGCAGGGAGAAGTTGTCACACATAGTTATTATCATGCTACTATCACAGGTATTAGTATCAAAGAGATCATTTTGTTCTTTGCTGACAGCATATGTTTTCTCAGCTTTGGAGATGTGCTAGTTTGATGCCATGGAATATGCAGAAGAAAAATTATCTTCGGGTTTTTAAGCAGTTTGAAGGTTAAAGAAGACCAAAGAGGCTGTAAATGCAAAATATTTTGTTTCTTCAGAAAACCAGTTTCCCCGAAACTGTAATTGCTGCCAGAATATGTTTCACACTGTGCCCTGGAGCTCCTCATAAATAAGTGGGATGAGGGAATAAGGGAAGTGCCTTAGCTCTGAGCATCTCAGGTGTGTTAGGGTTTTGGTTTAACTTTGGTTTGGTTTTGGGTTCTTTTGGGTTATTTGTAAGTTTGTGTTTTTAAACCCCAGACACATTTTCAGGCACAGGAATATTGGAAGGGATGAGACAGCTGAGATGTTGGGAATTTTTGTATTTACAGAGGTATTACAGAACTAATATTTGAATCTCTACTAGGAGAGAGATTTAAAGTCTGCTAACAAAATAATTCTTGAAAATTTAATTCAGTTGGTCAGCTTGATATCAAGAATTAATCTCTTTTTTTTAAGACATACCTTTAACTGAAACAGCAAACAATTGTTACTTTTTGATTTATTATTTTTACAGTAAATACTGAGTTTTTATCTAAAAGCTTTATATTTGAACATCTGCACACATGGAACTGTGCCTCTTGTTAAATCCTTCCAGTCAGTTTGATACACAGTACAAAGTTTATGTTTGCAGTAGTGACATGTAAAAATTACTTAGCCAACACAAGTTTCTAATGTGGTTAGAAACAAAAGTTTACATGAGACCAATGAGACGTGTTCAAAAATCTCTGCCCTATCTAGGACAAGTTTTTTTATCTTACATTGCATATGAGAGGTGTGAAAAGAATTTGAGTAAGAGGGACCAAATGAGTAGGAGTCCCAGGCTAAGAATGTGAAGAGCCATGAAGTTGTCTTAATGTGTTATTCTGCACAGTCTAAATCTGAAATTAGTAGAAGGAATTTTATAATAATGTGTATTTTTTCAGCATTAGAAATGGGTGGATTTTTCTCTTTAAAACACAACTTTGTTCAAATTTGACTAAAAATGAGGATTCTTTATTTGAACATCTGAAGTTACTTTAAATTGTTCTGGTATTTTCCAAATTCATTAGTGCTCCTGTTGGCATAGCTCTGCAAGTGCTCAGGCAGCCCAGAGGAGAGTGAGATCACAAACAGGCCATCGTGGAGTTGTTTCTCACATTGCCTTAATGTGCTGCCCAGACGTTTGCTCTTCTCACTTTTGTCCTCAGTTCACATTTACATTTGAGGCTGTGCTTAGCCCTGGAAGAGCACGGGGAGCTGCTGACTGTGCTTGGCAATCACCAAAATGACAGAACACTCTTTGTCACCTGGGGTCATAGCTATGTTTAGGTGGTTTAACCAAGCCCTCTCTGGTTCCTTGCTTTTACACAGTAGTGCCTGTACACTGCTCTGCTTTCTACTCACTTTGTGGTCCTCACACGGCCATTTCTTCCTTCACGTGCCACCATTTCCCAGGCTAAGTCATTTTTGTGGGTTCAAATTGACTTTGGTGGCAGCAGTTATTTTGCCCCGTGTTGCATAGGAATGGTTACCCTGAGACACAGATTTTGTAACTCAGATACGGTTTGTTGGTGCAACAAGCATAAGCGATTTAGCGTCGTTTTCTGCCCTCTGGTTTTACTGCTGCTGGATGAAAAGGGCTGTTTGCTTTTATTCTCGTGTTTTATTTGTTGAGCACCATGTCTTTGAACTGTACTCACACAGTGCACTAGGTCAGTGTTTAGTTTCAGATGCTTCTCAGTTTCCCTCGTGTAACTGCATCAGTCACAAAAAACTCGGGTCATTTTGGCATCTTCCACAGAATGTTTTTCCCAGGATTGTGTTACTCTGTGTCACCAAGGGAATTCCCATGCCGCCGTGCTAGCTGACATGCCAACACCCTTCTGCCTTGGTCCTTCCAGGTGTTTCCTACCAGCTTTTTCTCCTGGAAAAACTGGTGGCCAATTCTCACTCCTTTCCAGAAAAGAACAGTTACTTGTGATCCCGACCTTGCTGCTGGACATCACCATGGGAAAATCTGATTTAGAAAAGAACCAGAGCTCATCAGAGCTTTGTTCTGGCATGTACTTAGTGTCTTACTGATGACTTTCAAAGTAAAGCAGGAGCTCCTTCTCTGTAAACTTTTCTGTGTGTGCCAGAGACCATTGGAGAGCTGTTTTTACAGAGTGGATTTTGCCGGCCTTGCTGCAGCGGGTCTGCACATTTATCAGTTAGCTTTCCTCAGGGGTATAATTGCCAGATGCTCTCTGATGCTCATTAAACTGGAATCAACATCCCTGTAAAATCCATAAAGATGGACTGCAATGCTCCTACTTCAAACAGGTAAACAAACCCTATTGTCAGCACTAAGAACTGCAGTGGCTGCAGCAGCACAGGAGGTATCTCCATTGCAGTGGGCTTCTGTGGGGGAAAAGAACCCCAAAATAGTGAGGAAAATTTAAGATTTCCAAGCTAACAATATTTTTTCCTACTTCTGTACTCATAACACTTCACACTTACATCACATTGATGATGCAGAATATTAAATTCCAGAAAACATGAATTTATATTTTCAACAGCAGCAATACATTGGATACAATGGTAAATTCTGCCCAGTGAGCATTAGTCTTGGTGTTATGTATAAGAGTACTATGTATTATATATTTCATTATATATTATACTTGTAATTTCTGTTTCAGTTAAGGAAACTGGGTTCTGAGGGTGTGATAGCAGAGCAAGCTCTCTTCAAGCCAATTTTTCACTTTCCTCATTGAAAAAATGTTCTGATTTCAGACAAAAATTGGTGAAGAATCTTAAAGCTTAAAATATAACACAAGGTTAAATTGTGTCAACAGGAAACACTTTTGAAATATTGTACTTTTCACATGAGAAATTAAGAAAATATTGAAATGTGTATTTCATAATTTAACTCTGCCATATTTTGTAAAAGGCATGGACTGCAACCCACAGCCCTGTTAATTAATTAAAAACAGCAGCAACAAAAAGGCAAGAAGGTAAACAGGAGACCTTTTCAGCATCATCTGAGTTTTCCCAGTTAAGACTTAGCCCTGCTTCTGAAGATCAATAAGCTTCACAGATCAGGCATGTAATTGAAACTGCCTCCTGTTCTGTGCCAGTGCCAAATGCAGCTGAGCATTCTCTGGGAACTCACAGTCAATAATTACAGCTCACCTAATGGTTGTATTGTGCCTTGAGGTGTTTCTGACTCTTCTACAAAAAATAAATCTGGGTTGGTTTTTTTTTTTGGTCAGGAAAATGCATATTTTCATTAAGCACCTAAACACATAATTCCTTCTTAAATGTTGCCTAGCTGCTCTTCACAATATTTTTATTAAAGGAGAGGGGAAAAAAAAGCTTTCATCCATCATTTTTGTGATACTTTGGCATGAATTGGATGTTTAATTGGGTGGAGAGGGCAAAGAACACAAGTTTCTGGTGGTGGCAGATGTGACATCTCCTGGCCACCTGCAGTGGCCTTTGCACCATTTTCAGCAGCACTGACCAGGCCACTGAAGCCTTGGAGATGCTTCCTTCACACAAGGAAGTTTTTTCCCTTGTAGACTCCAATATTGGTTTTCAGTCACACAAAACCTTTTCATTTTTGTTGAATCTTTCAGAGCCAAACCTGGACTTAGCCTGGGTGCTGATGGAAGCTGTTGGTCCATGTAGCTCTTGCAATTATTTATTTCCAGAACTTAGTTATTTCAGGCGTTATTAATGATACTGGTGTAGCTATTTCCCTCTGCTTTCGCTTGAATTGCAAATCATGTAGAACCATAATTTAATACAGAACTTTATTTAATGAAACAAACCTTTTTTAATCGCTGACCTGTACTGTGCTATTCCTTTAATAAGCAGCTGTTCCCTTTTGAATTTTTAGTGATTGGTTTATTACTGCTTATTTTAAAAAGATAGCAAATATGTCTTCATATTCTATTTAAACTCAGCTTAAATTCAAACAGACTACTTAAAAAGCAGATGAGAAGTTACTGCATATTCAGCTCATGCAGTGAGTGCACAAAGTCCAAGAGACTGCTTGTTTTGACAGAAATAACCATTAGACACTCATTTGAAATTTTCTTTAAACTATTTCCTTTTATCAATACACATCAGATTTTTGTGGATTTCAGAGGGACTTGATTTTTCTTTCCAGTTGATAACGTAATTGCTAAACTACCTTTGGTGATCAATAAACCTGAAAATGAGAAATCTTTTCTCTCCTTTTCCTGCCTTTAGCCACATTGACGTTATTAATTAAAAAAAAACGAAACAAACAAAAAAACAAACCAAAAAACCAAACTAACCCAGACAAAAGCAAAAAAAATTAATGAATCAGTTGTATTCACGTGAATAACGTGGAAAATTATCAGCGGAACACATGTATAATAATCCGTTGATGTGCTGTCATTGTATTATGGAAATTTGAACTTTACATGGTGGGGATAACACCTGGCTGGGTTGTTGCATATCCTCTTCCACTTTTAATCCTTACCTCCTTGTATGAGTGTATATAAGAATATTATTTTCTTCTGGTTTTAGTGTTAATACCACTTTAAATGAGTACTTTAAATTTTTTTTTCCCAATTTCTAATCAGTGGTATTGAATGTGTCATATTGGCAGCTTTAGAAAATGACAGCCTCTGTTAAAGCTCTCTGAAAATGTTTATTCCAGGTAACATTCTTGCTTTTCTCTGGAAGATCTCTTAGTCACCAGGAGGGTTTTGGTAATTTTTTTCCCCTGCTTCTTGACTGACTTCTGATGATGCTTTTGTGAACTTCGTGGGCAACAAAAGTAATTTTATGCTGAATTGAGAGAGCCATGCTTTTTTACAACTTTTTGATTGCATACTTATATTCCTAAATTCTTATTTCACTCTAAGTTTACTCTGGAGCAATTATTAACACTTTTGGTAGACTTTGTGAATACAGTGTGGGGTTTTGGGTGCTTTTTTTTTTTTTTTTTTCTTCCAGGTGTGTTTTTCAGTTTGTGTTCAGGCAATGCTGAACTGAAATGAGGAGCACTGGAACTCACCTGTTAAAATGGTAACAGATGTTGATTGTTCAGCTCCTCTTGGATCTCCTGGGTTTGGAAGTTGGAGTCTGGATTTTGCTGGAGTGTCTGACAGGACTCTAATTGCACCAAGTCCAAGAATAAGGACTGTGTGTGTCAGAGTGATTGACCTTGATTTCCAAGTGATTCTGGGATTGAGTGGAAACAATGGTTTTCCATTATTTTTCTGCTTGGGGAAAAGCTGATAGAAATTTTGAAAAATGACATTTTGGAGGGTAAAAGACCTTTTAAATAATACTCAGTTGTTATTTCCATTTCAATTTTTGACTGAAATTGAGGCTTTTTGCCCACCTTTTGCATCTGTACTGACTGACTCACGCATTCTGAGTGCATAAAATTCGCTGGCTCATAATTTGTATTTAGTGAAAAGGTCACAGTGGAAATCTTCATATGAAAGGAAGAAAAGTTTTGTTTCTCCTGGCTGCAGAGTCCTTGGGCTTGCTCAGCTGCAGTTTTTTGTATCTGTGGTGGCAATGTGCTGTCAGCAGAGGTGTCATAAAAAGTGAGGCCAAACCTGTCAGACACACACGTTGAGGATATATCTGCCTTTGAAACTATCAGTCTGGAGGAGGCTGATAAGACAACCAAAAGTAATCTTGACTTGAGAAAAGAGAGAGAGAATAGCAGGATTTAAGCTGATAGGGGAGAGGTGAGGTAAACAAGAAAGGAAAGCTTGGGGATGACAGGTTTGTACTTTTGGTGTTAATAAATAACATCCCACCTCACACAGCAACGTCTCTCCTGGTAATCCATAGTGGCATCCCAGGAGCCCAGTCTGCTCCTGTGTGGCCTTGTCCCTGCTGGTGGCTTTTTGTCCTGCTGCCAGCCTGCTCTTTGGGAAAGGGAATCCAGGAGTGGGAATTTGGGCCACCCTCTTGCTGCCTCACCCTGAGTGTAGGGTCCCTGCCTTTCCAAAGGGAAGAGATGCCACAAGACAGGCTGATCACATCCTGCAAACCAAACTATTGTTGATAAGTCCTGATCGGTCCCTGACTTGGTTCAGACTGTCCAGCCCTAGAGCTCGGGGCATAGTTTGAGTCACAGCTGTTGGCACAGTGATGTGTGTGACCCCTGCACCAGGATCTCCAAAAATCAGGATTTTCTTGGCTGCTTCCTTGCAGATCCTCCACCTCCATAATGGCTTGGACTTGTGATGCTCACCTGTGGTTGGGGTTTTGGGCAGGGCATGAGATTATTTTATTTTACTAATTGATTTTTATATTTTCCTCCCTATTTCTTACTTGGTGCTCAGAGTATTTCTCTTACATTTCCATTTACTGGGTAGTGATGAGTCACTGTCTAGTGCTGTCCTATCACACCTGTTAAAAAATTACACCTGTTTCTTGTAGATAAGGCAAGAAACAAATTACTCTGAGGTGCCTTTCTCTGACACTTCATTTGTCTTCCAGACTGTGCAAGGGTAGTTACCTTCATGCCAAAATTAATTATGGGCAGCTCTGGAATTCTTAATCTGTCAGAAGCAACAGGAGAAGAAAACATTTTATTCAGTTCCGGAGACTGGGTGAATAAGAAAGAGATGGAGTTTTCCAGACATAAATAGAAGCTTTCTCACTCCTATTTTCAGCTGATTCTGAGTTCTCACTGAAGTTGTAATAATTTTTTGCTTTCATCAAAATCGCTTTCCTGTGTCTTAAATTAGCAGGAACATGCTATAGCAGATGGCTGAAGAGTTAAACCATTTTTCCTTTTCCTGCAGTAACAATGCTTACAGCAGAGCTGTGCACTCCTTTGCTTGCCCTCTGTTTCAAGAAAGAAATGCCTTTTGAAAGAATAAATCTTGCATTGGCTGGCTATCACCTCCTAATCTAAAGACTGTAACTGGTAACTACATAAATTACTGTTATATTCTCAGCACAGTTTCAATTGAATGGCTTTATTCCTCATAAAACCACTGCTGTATGGCTTTTCCACCAGGAACGGTGTGTGAGGGACTTCTCGCTGTGTCCTCATGCTGCTGGCCCAAATATCCCTCCAGTCCCAGTGCAGACAGTAACTTCAAGCTGTATTTATTTGTTTGGAATGAGTCAAGAGCCACAGGAAGGGTTGTGGCTTTCCCTGCTCGTTCCCCTGCGAGTGCCACATGATGTGCCCTCCATCTGGTGGCAAAGAGAAGGACTGAGAATGCATTTACAGGGTGAAGTAAAAGCCTTTCACTGACTGTTGATTTAACAAGGTAATATCCCTGCAGTCAGAAATTAAATTGTTAGCCTAGGGGTTTTCCAGAATAGGCTTGTTTAGAATAGTTTTCTTTATATTATAGTGAGCAAGAGAGGTTTATCCATCTCTTATTATATCCTTCTCCTCCCCTCAGTGTAAATCAAAGGAGGGTGTCATGGTTTGACCCTGGCACAGAGCCAGTGCCCCCATGAAAATGCCCCACCCTGGTGTCTGCTGTGAGATGTGACCAGGAATAAGCAAAACAGGCTCCAACTTAAACATAAATAACACTTTATTACCTAAAACTACAGGAAAAAATAGGAAAGACTATAAGGAAAAGAGAAAAAAAATTGAAAACCTTACAAAAACCACTTTTCCTCCTCCCCACTCCCTGACTTCCCAATCCAATACATTCTCTCAAAAATACCAACTGCCCAGTCCGGCACGACACTTTAGTATACTCAAACATCAGTTCATGAAGAGGGAAAGGAGTCCTTCTTGTTCCATAGGCTTCTCGTGGAGACACACTGAGACCCTCGTGTGCTTCCCTGTCACTCCGGCACCGCCCGGAAAGTCCATTTGCCGTTTGTGACACGTTCCTTCCATGCTCAGTGCTCTCACCACCGAGACATGGCCAGAGCTGCTTTTAGGGTGGTCTTTCAAGGATGCCTTGTCTCACTCCAAAAAGGCACAGTCTCTGCTTTTGGGACAACTGTCCCCCCCATATATTTCCAACCCCCTGGGGCCGGGGGGTCCTCACAAATGAACCCTCCTGGTTTTGAGGCACTGCCTCCCCCTAAATGCAGTCTGTGTCACAGGAACAACTGAGTCCATGGCTACAAGAAAAGTCCAGCTAAAAGGCCACTCCAAATCATCTCTCCCCATCCAATCATCTCCACAATCTCCGGGCCAAAGTCTTTATCTCATATCATCTCTCATCTCCCTTCTTATTCAGCTTCGAGGAGGATTAGCATTTTTGTAAGGCCCCAATCATGCAAGAAAGGGTTAAAAGTTTTCAGTCTCTGTCTGTCGGACGGCTCCCACGCACGCTGCCCACACGCTGCCGCTGCGGCCGGGCAGTCCTCCCCCCCTTCTCGCTGGCTGCTCTCCTGCTCTCCTGGGGGGGGGGTGGCTGGCTGCCCGATGTCTCTTGGGGCTCCCCCACCCTTCCATCCTCGAAGCCCCCTCAACACCATCTCTGTCCAGACCCCCAGGCCTCACCGCATGGCTGGCCCCTCCCCCGCCCAGCAGCAGCGGGCCGGGCGAGGGAGAGAGGTCTGAACTCCTCGGCCGCGATGTCCAAAAAGAGGAAATGCCAGGGCAGTGCCCTGCTTTTAACCCCTGTGTATTCTCGGAGGTGTGTCCAAACCCCACTGGCTACACCAGGTGTCAGTATGAAACTCAAAACCTTCATTGGTTTGACCACAGCTTCCCAGAATTCCCACTCCTTCCGGGTCAAACCATGACAATCCACCCTTCACCTCCGAGAATACACTTTCTAAAATTATCAACAGGACTACAAAACACTTCTACACAACAATACCTTAGATTCACTATGACTATTTATCTACCTTAACTTAGTACATGCTTTCCTTATTCTTCTTGGTCTCATCTCACAGCTTTACCTCATCATTCTCCCGTGATTCGATTTCCCGGTCAGGGAACCAAAAAATGTCATGGTTTGAGCCTGGCACAGAGCCAGTGCCCCCATGAAAATGCCCCACCCTGGTGTCTGCTGTGAGATGTGACCAGGAATAAGCAAAACAGGCTCCAACTTAAACATAAATAACACTTTATTACCTAAAACTACAGGAAAAAATAGGAAAGACTATAAGGAAAAGAGAAAAAAAATTGAAAACCTTACAAAAACCACTTTTCCTCCTCCCCACTCCCTGACTTCCCAATCCAATACATTCTCTCAAAAATACCAACTGCCCAGTCCGGCACGACACTTTAGTATACTCAAACATCAGTTCATGAAGAGGGAAAGGAGTCCTTCTTGTTCCATAGGCTTCTCGTGGAGACACACTGAGACCCTCGTGTGCTTCCCTGTCACTCCGGCACCGCCCGGAAAGTCCATTTGCCGTTTGTGACACGTTCCTTCCATGCTCAGTGCTCTCACCACCGAGACATGGCCAGAGCTGCTTTTAGGGTGGTCTTTCAAGGATGCCTTGTCTCACTCCAAAAAGGCACAGTCTCTGCTTTTGGGACAACTGTCCCCCCCATATATTTCCAACCCCCTGGGGCCGGGGGGTCCTCACAAATGAACCCTCCTGGTTTTGAGGCACTGCCTCCCCCTAAATGCAGTCTGTGTCACAGGAACAACTGAGTCCATGGCTACAAGAAAAGTCCAGCTAAAAGGCCACTCCAAATCATCTCTCCCCATCCAATCATCTCCACAATCTCCGGGCCAAAGTCTTTATCTCATATCATCTCTCATCTCCCTTCTTATTCAGCTTCGAGGAGGATTAGCATTTTTGTAAGGCCCCAATCATGCAAGAAAGGGTTAAAAGTTTTCAGTCTCTGTCTGTCGGACGGCTCCCACGCACGCTGCCCACACGCTGCCGCTGCGGCCGGGCAGTCCTCCCCCCCTTCTCGCTGGCTGCTCTCCTGCTCTCCTGGGGGGGGGGTGGCTGGCTGCCCGATGTCTCTTGGGGCTCCCCCACCCTTCCATCCTCGAAGCCCCCTCAACACCATCTCTGTCCAGACCCCCAGGCCTCACCGCATGGCTGGCCCCTCCCCCGCCCAGCAGCAGCGGGCCGGGCGAGGGAGAGAGGTCTGAACTCCTCGGCCGCGATGTCCAAAAAGAGGAAATGCCAGGGCAGTGCCCTGCTTTTAACCCCTGTGTATTCTCGGAGGTGTGTCCAAACCCCACTGGCTACACCAGGTGTCAGTATGAAACTCAAAACCTTCATTGGTTTGACCACAGCTTCCCAGAATTCCCACTCCTTCCGGGTCAAACCATGACAGAGGGTTTGGCTCAGGGTTTGCAGTGCTCCAGACACCTTTGGTTTTCTCTTCTCTTTACAGAAACACATATCCTGTGGTGTGGCATGGAGCAGCACTCCAGGAACCATGAGGTGTAGGGGAATAAAATATTATTCCAAATACTGCTTTTATTTTCACTGAGCTCACATGCCCAGACCTGAGGAGTGTGGCGGTGTTCACAGGGGTCTGAGGAAGAGGGAAGAGACGTAGATCTGATTCCATGTTACAGAAGGCTTGATTTATTATTTTATTATATATATTACATTAAAACTATACTAAAAAGAATAGAAGGAAAAGTTTCATCTCAGAAGGCTGGCTAAGCTAAGAATAGAAAGGCAAGAATGATAACAAAGGCAGCTGCCTCAGACTCTCTGTCCAAGTCAGCTCTGCTGTGATGGCCATTAATTACAAACATCCACATGAGACCAATCCCAGATGCACCTGTTGCATTCCACAGCAGCAGAAAACCATTGTTTACATTTTGTTCCTGAGGCCTCTCAGCTCCTCAGGAGGAAAAAATCCTAAGGAAAGATTTTTAATGAAAAGATGTCTGCCACAGAGGAGTGCAGCCATTCCTGGCAGCATCCAAAGCCCTGTGTGTATTTAATGTCTCTTGTGGCTCTGTGCTCTGAGGTGCCACCAGGAAAGGGACCCCAAAGGCAGCAGAGCTGGGTGGCAGTGGGTGACACTGCTGCTGGGACCCTGCTGTGGTGGCCCCAGAGCTGCTCATCACTGGCAGAGCAGGCAAGCATCCTCACCATGGCCCTGTGAGACTGCCTCACCACCTTAGTTTTTGTTTTTAATCCTGCACAAAGCAGTATTGTCAACACCACAAGGCAAAATGATTCATCTGCTTTCTATTGTTACTTGCTCAAGCAGTGAAAGTAATTATATCTAAATAGAAATACTTTTTAATTTGTTATCTGACTGCTGAGTGTTCTGGGTTCATTTCTGTTATGGTCTCTTTTGTAATCCTAACAGCTAAAATATTTTTTAATAGAAGCTGAAAATCTGACACTGCCACAGTATTCCAGGAGCTAAGACTTGAGAGTAAATGCAAAACAGATTTGCATGGCTGGAAACTTCTTATTTGTTGCTGTAGGCACTTCTATAGGAATTTGGGAATAAAGCTGGGGGAAAAGGCTCCACTGTGAACCATGCATGACATTTCAAGTACTATTTGCTTGTCTGAGTAATATCCTATAAAAATCTTGCTGATAGTTGGTCACATTACATGGATATGCCTAAAATGAGACTTGGTAATGCACAATGGGATCTTAGCAGCATGTTGTGCCTTTTGCTTCCTCTTCTCTTCTCCAGCTTCTGTTTCTGAAATTGCTTTATTTTGTATAAAAAGTTGTATTTTATATGTTTGAAGCACTGACTGGACCTTTTTTGGGGATGTACTAAACTCGTGCTGGGTATTGTAAGGAATAAAAGCATTGATATAGTCAGGGATCCCAAAACCCTTCTGAATGTTTCAGTTACCAATTCTTCCTGAGTGTGCCTGGACTAGGAGCTGGAAAAAAGTACAGTGTTAAAATTCTTGTGTTATTGATAGTCTCCCACTCTCAAAAAAAAGAAATTATGTATTGACTCCTTGTGATTATATGTGTGATGCCACATTAACAATGCACTCATTAGCTGACAAGTGCAACCTTTCATTTTATTAATGTTTCTAATGATAGAGTTAGCAGGAATGATCTGATAATGCAACCTCTTATATGAAATCTTTGATTGGATGTGAGTAATCAGATTAAGTTCACCTATTGGTGTATTTCAGGCTCTTTAAAGCTTTTTATGTAAGGGGCTTCTATGGTTTTGGGTGTATTTGTCTTTTTTTAGTTATGTAAGGAAGATGTCTAAAAATTCAGTAGTTTTCTACGGCTTGAGTCTGCTTAGAAGAAAATATATTGTACATCAGTGATCCGTCTGGTTTTGGAGTAAGGGCAAAATACTGGTTAGGTTGCTTAATATACTTTTGTACATTAATGGTTCATAAATATATTTTTGGTAGAAACTAGTGTCTCTGAATGGATCACTTCCTGTAAATACTGCAAAGGAATTACAGTTGGTTTTGCATTAGAATATTTTTGAAGCATATGGCAATAATGCTGTAATTTCTGGAAGCATTTGATGGGGTTTTGTACTGTGAATATCTCTGTCACATTACACAACTGATGAGTGTAAAGATAGCATGTAAAATGACTTTGATTAATTTAAACTTTACCCTTTGTGTGGTACCATAACTTTGGGGGCTTCAGTACGGGGGCACAGCTTTGCTGTGTAATTAACCCAGAGAGACAGAGTTCAATGTATGGGAGGTGATCCTGTAATTTTGTCATGTTACGAGCTTACATTAAGTTTTTGACCTTGTTAGATATTGGATTTTTTTTTTTTTTAATTTGATTAAAAAAAAATTTCTGAAAATTCCTCTGTAATCATCTATCAGCAGCTGAGAAGCTGCTGTGGGCGTCTCTGCCAGGCTGTGGTGAATGAGGCTGGAGCAGCCTGGGGTAGCTGAGTCTCCTGGGGTTTGAGCTGCAGCTGGCGGGAGACAAGTGGAGCTGCAGCTACAAGTGTTCAGGGGCAGGGACAGCAGGTTGTGTTCCAGACATCTTGCTGTCATCCAGGGCTGCATTGAAATCTTCTGGTGTTCTGCAATCTGCCTCAAACAGGAAAACAGCAGCAGCAGATGAGGCAGGTGTCAGGCTCCTTCCAGTCCCAGCAGCTGATGCTGTGTGCACACACATGTGCATGGGTTACCTGTTATTCCTGGGCGAATAATTTATGTATATTCTACGTATCCCCATGACTTCTGAACTAAGAAAATGCAGTTGTGAAAATTTGTTTTTACAAATGTTCATGTAAGAGACCTGCACATTTGTAGGAACAAAAGTAGGTATTTTCCTTTTATATGTTCATGTAAGAGACCTGCACATTTGTAGGAGCAAAAGTAGGTATTTTCCTCTTGCAGTCAGTCTGGTTTGGGGTTTCTCCTTAATCTGGCAGCATGTGCAAACCTGTATGTTAGCAGCCATTGTTTCATGCATGATTGTTCTGGAATACAAATGGATAGAAACAGGGTGCCTTTGACTGCCTTTAAATGCAGGTTTTGCCTTTTCATTTGCCAATGCAGATGTATCTCTGTATTTTAAAAGCAGATCTTGGCTATTGGAAACTGATTCAATTTTAGGATATCATCTACTTCATTACACACAGACCACTTGGTCTCATTTCGTGTCTCCTGGCTATTTACTGAGTTTTTAACCTGGTTGCTGGAGTCCTGCAGTTTATTTTATCTTATTAATAGCTGTGCTTTACAAAGGTCAGGCCCATTCAGCTAGAAGGTTTTGATGTGCTGGTTTCATTTCAGGAAATAGAATAGCCACTGCCTGCTGTGCATGCCCCAAAAATCCTGGAAGATGAGTGATGTTAGATTACAATTAGTCTTAGGGAGCAGACTTGCTACACAAAAATGTTTTTCTATCTGGTGGATTAGCTCAATTAACAAATATCTAGTGTTTAAATTGTGTAAATAATCCCCCCAGACTGTCCGGGTGAGGTGGGTTTTCTGTTCCATCAGCAGAGCTGAGCAAACAGGAATTCTCAGATGGAGGCAGAGGGGTAGGGAAGGGCTTGGGACAAGGATCCTTTTAGGGGGCTGAATTTATTGGGTAGTTTGCAGTACTGATAAGGCAGCAGATATTGGAAGGAAGAGCATTTAGGCTCTTGAGACTTAGGGCTGAGATCTTAGTGAGCAGAAGAGGATGAACCATTTGGGGAGTGTTTTGTCCTTAGAAATGCCTGATGCTATGGAGTTGCCAGTGTCCCACGGGAAAATGTTCTAACTGAGGAGGAAATAATCTCAACTGTACTTAAGTCTTTAATAAAACTCCTACGTAGGTGACCTAATTTTCAGTGCTCATCATTTTTAATTCAAGATTTTATTTATTTATATGTCTAAATATGGATCTGAGATTCTAATGTTAATCATCCATTAAAAAAAGTAAAAAGAAATCCTGGCTGTGGATAATGTGATTAATTCAGTCTTTCCAGTTGCTGAGAGGTAGACTAAATGCATAGCTAGAGAGGGTAATTTTGTTGATGATTTAAGAAATGCATCCTAGCAATGTAGTGTATAGTAAGCTATAAAGCTGTTGTTGTCTTCATATAAATATGTCATTAAATCACATTTCCTAATATTAGTGGCCAAGGTGAACAGAAGATGATGCAGAGCAAGATTATTCTCATTTTCCATCTCTGAGCTCTTTAAATGTTCACATCTGCCTTGCATAACAGAATTTACAAAATCTTATAATGACTTCACCCCAAAAAACCCTATCAATCCAAACCTTAAATCAGCTGATATTTGATTCTCCAAATGAAAGGTGCTGTGTTACACATGAGGACTATGAGTAATACTCTTAATTAAAATTTAGGACCTGATTATTGATGTAGAAAAAGATTTTACCCAAATTACACAAATTTGTACCTCGTGCTAGCCTAGAGAGCAAACCTGTGGGCACAGACTGCCAAGTCACCTCAAGTGACATCACTTTTATCTAAAACTTTCAAATCTGAGTACAAGGTGGGAAAACACTTCCAGCAGCCAGGCTACTCCTCTCCCCACTCACCATCTGGATATTGTGAGTAAATTATTTTTATAAGCCAATGCTTCTGGAGTGTTTCTCTGGTGATATGCAGGATGAAAGGCTGGGGGAGGCATACGTGGTCCAGCTCCCCTGTCAAGCTGAATTCTTTCTTTCTTTCTCCACTCAAGGTGTGTTTGGCTCATCAGTCATTTTTTCAGTCCCAAGGCTCAAATGCATTATGTTATTTGTTTGCTGATCCTGTCAGCCTAGCACACAGAGGAGTGTGTTATAGGGGAATAGTGGGCTGGAGCTGACAAGGGACTTTTCAGGAGTGAAATGTGGTAATGCAGGAGAGCAGATGTGAGGCCATCAAAGGCTGGGGTCACCAGAGCACACCTGCAGTGAGAAGGGGAGGATGGTGAGGAGAAGTGGTAGAAAAGCTCCCATGAATGGAAAAAAAATGTGTGTGACATGAGGTGACCCTCCTCCACACCCACATCCCAAAGCAAATCACAAAACCTCAGAAAGAAGAGAAGGTACAGGCAGGGTTTGACAGTCTTGACATAGCAGAGTTCACTGAGGAAGATGCAGAAGAAAACTTTATCCTAATTCACAGTGACTGGCACATACTTGGGTGACTGGAGCCTTTTGCACTCTGTGTGTACCCAGACTCTGCATTGATGCAGCATTTCCACTGATTGCTAAGGAAATTTGCTGTTTCAAAAGTCTGTAGAAAAGATGATCCCACATGCAATTCCAAAGAGAAGCTTAAGTATTCTAGCTTTCCTAAATCCTGTTGGTGCTCTGGAAGATATTGCTTACATAAATATCATAGCTAATATTGTATTTTGTTGACAAGACTATTAACTTCACCAAAAATATGCTTAACATCTTCCCTTGTGCTCTCTGTTACAATGATTTAAAAAAAAAGAAAAAGTTTCTAAGGCTTAACCACATGTGATACTTGTTTAATTGGAGATCAGATTTAATAAAATACACTATTTGTATCATTCAGTATTGCATGCATTTCCAAATTGTATTTTCTTCAGTGGCAAGACTCACAATAATGCACTTGTCCTCCTTTGTACCTTCTAACATACCCCAAGTTGCTCGGGTCTCATAGTGGTGTTGCTTGTAGAGTGAAGTTTTAATGCCAAGTAATTTGCTGAAGCATCCAACCAAAATTCAGAAGTGAGTGCTGTCCTAATTGTCCTTGCGTCCGCTCTGGAAGAAACTGAAGAAGTTGATCTAAATGTAGGCATCTGTATTTTAAAATGAGCTTCCTTGTGTATGGTTTTAATTGTGGTTGGGGCAGAGCTTGCAGGGGTGAGGTGTGTCAGCTCTGTGGCCGTGGAATTCTGGACACTGCTTGTGGGGATGTTTGCAGCCAGCAGAAAATGTGCAGAAAGAAAAGCCTGCAATGATTCCTCATTAAACAGAACAACTACTTCAAAATAACACCCACGTATGGATTTGCACTTGTACAATTCCAATCAGCTCATTAAAGTAAATGTGTGCAAAATCCAGAACGGGCTGTTTCAGTGTGCTGCTCTCAGGAAGAAATGCACAGGAACTGTTGAGTCTTTTGCAGTCCTGTTTTTCTCTTTCTGGCAGAATTCTGCCTGCAGTGAAAGTGCCAGGGAATAGGCACAATATGGGCTGTAAATCTGAACCACTTTGGGGGTGAGTGGAAGGAGAAGTTGAAGAAGGGACACCATGTCCATTAGGCTGCAGTGAAACACTCACTGGGCTCCTGCATTTGCTAAGTAAGGTAGATTTGTTTTCTGAAGGTTTCCAACAAAACACAAAAAATTCAATTTATCTTCAGTTTTTCCAAAACACATTCTTTACAGATACCTCTGATGTAGTGTCTGTTGCTTCAGGTATAGCTACAATTTTCCATTTTTTTTTCTTTATTTTTTCCCCTGTTCATACAGTTTGGATTGTGGCTACACTGCAGAAGTTGTGGTTTGATGGTTTTTTGTCCCCTGCTTAAAAAGTCTGATGCTGCTCTGATTCAGCTTGATTGAATATATTTAGACTTTGAACTCCTTACTGTTTTTTTTTTCATTGTGATATTTATCCTTTTTATATGCCAGTGAGTGTGTCATATGTGTTAATGTCACAGATTTTTAAGAAACATGGGGGTGAAATGTTGTGTCTGCATAGTCCACGTAGGTAGTTTGTTACCAAGAATATGAGTAGTCATGTCATGCTAATAACAAATAGACCATCTGCCTCCCACAATTCCTCCAGCTACTTGATAGTTTAATAGATGACTTTGTCCTCTTAGTAGATGTAAGAAGCAGTGGAGATAATTTGACTTTTTTTTTCTGCAGTAGAGATAACTTGACTGTGTTCTGTATATGAGTACCTAGTAAAAACCTGCTTAACTGATCAATATCTGAATCTTGTTTTGTGTTGTCTGTCTGTGACTTCTTAACAAGAGCAAACTCAGACTCATATTTGCAGAAAGTGAGACGAAAAAAATGTACAGAAGTTTTCTGTTGTTATATAACAATTCTGCTTTTATTTTTTTGTTGTTTTTCTCCCCAAAGATTTAATTGACCTTGCAGCTTTGGACTAGAGCACTTTTACTGTTTAGCAACAGCCAGTCCACTCTGGCCTTTGGGTTGAACCATCATGGCATTACAATATCCATTTCTCCTGGCAGTTCAGGTGATTGTGCATCAAATTGTGCTGAATTAGGGGACATTTTTCAACCTGGATTCCAATTCCTGAGCATCTGCATATTGCTGTTGTCTTGGTCTTTTATTTGTGCTCTGTTCACTTAAAAACAGACTTTGAAATTTTTGTTAGATCATAAGAGAGGCTAAATGTGAGTTAGACCGTGTAAGTATTACTCCTTGAAACCAGCACCTGCTGTTCTGGGGACACTTTGTGGGGTTTATTTTATTTTTAGCTAGAGAAGAACCAGAAGTCTGAGGAAAGTCTGCAATGGACAAGGAAATGTGGTTAAATTTGGGGGCTTTGGGGGCAGTGAGGTACTCTTGGACATGCCACTGTCAACAGGGAATGTTGCATACAAAATGTGCCCAAGGAAGAGGTGGAGAAGGAGCAGATCAGGTCCTTTCCTATCACTTTTCTAGAAATCTCAACCCTGGAAGGGACAGAAAGGACCTTTTTGTGTGGACCTGAAGTGGACTGTGCAGATGGTTTCAAGAGATTTTCTGTACCGTGAGCAAACCTACTGGATTCTCATTGCCAATGGAGTGATGATTTTGGAATCCAAACCTCTGATCAGTCCCAGACTTGACATCAGTAGAGGCTTAGAACTGACCAAGCAAATACTTTGAATTTTGCCTACTTTAACAAGTTTATCCTTCTATTTTCCACACTGGTGTACAATGAAATCGGGTGTGGGGCAGATAGAACAATTCTGGAAGTCTAGCATTTAAGCTTAGTTGTCTTTCAGGGAACTTTTTCATTTGGGGTGGGGGGCAGGTGAATGCATTTTAAACAGTGGATTCTCAGCACTTTGAAAGCCTGATCTGTTTTATAAGTCCATGGAGATGTATTCAGGACCATTCCCTCCTGAAGCAAATGAGTGATGAAATGATGAGACCCCTTTGAGGTCAGCAGAGCTGAAGGAGTCGATGAACTCACTGCAGAGGTACAGAGTTGAAATCAAAATAAAGGACAGCAGAAGGATAATAATTGAATTTTATGGAGGCAGACGATAATTGGATAGTAATCCTTCATTTTCAGTGCAAATGGCATATTCAGAATGGCCTTTTGTCGGATTTCTGCTTCAAGAGGAGTGGGGACAGGCTGGAAAGGGGCCAGACGAGGTGAAGGAAGGCAGTTGGAGATATCAGGAGCAGAAGCTCTTAGGAAATGGATGAAAAGACTGAGGAAATTTGATTTTAAGAGAAGATCAGTTGAGGGAAGGCCATGAAAGCAATCCTTATACATGTAAAAAAACTTGCAGAGAGAAGAAGAAAAGTCTGTTCTCAGCATGAGTGGGGGGAAAGGAGAAAATGCAGCGTATCTAAATACAGCAGGGTGATTATTTAGGATGGACAAGAGGTTTATATCTTTGGAAAAGGGCAGGAAAACAAATGCCTGGAGTGGCAGTGGGGTGAGCTGAGCCTGCCTCAAACCAAATGATCTCCTGTGGCCTCTTCCCAAGCCTGTCTTTATAAGATTTTATGCTTGCTCCTTTGGAGAGAGCTTTTAGTTTATCCACAAGCAGTTGGATTTGTGGTGCAGTGTAAATAACTTCAGGACAGTGTTTTGGTTATCAGTGCTGATTTCCTCAGCTGTATATTAGAACTGAAGGGTCACTTGGAAGCTGTCAGTGTTTTCAGATAAAAACAAATGCATCTCAAACACAGTTCAGCTGGTGAGATGGAGATTATCAGAACTAAGCCATGTGATATGGCATTTGTGATAACACTCTGCTTACATAAGCATGTGGAGATGGTATTTTAGCTTTTCTCCTTCTTTTTCCTTTTAATTTGCAGTTTTCATTTTAACCAATACGTTCTACTGAACTTTTAAATATTTTTGTAAAATATCCAAGCTGACATATCAGCTAGGAATCTTTGCAGTTCTGTTAGAATTGCATTGGTAAATTAACATATGCTGATAAGAAAATGAGGCTGATAACAGGAAGGTTACATGGCATCATCTTGTGGCTGCCTTAGGTTTTCCTGTATATAAGGTTAACTTCTTGAAATTAATGAAAGGAATCAAAGTTTTTTAGATTCTTTTCAAATTCTAAAAATTAAACATTTATTTAGGGATTTATCTAATTCAATCTTTAAATAATAGGTAGTTTTTCTAAGCATTGCTAAGTTGTTCTGGTTTTAAGTTGTTGTGGTTTTAGTTGGGTTTTTTTTTTTTTTTGGGATTTTATTTGTTTTGTAGGGTTTTTTGTTTGTTTGTTTTGTGGTCTTTTGTTGGGTTTTGTGGTTTGGTTTTTTTGAGGTTAGCATGCCCTCTTTAATTCCTCATTGTCCTTTGAGAATTGGGGAATTATTTAAAAGTTAAATCATACAGTTCCAATAAAGATGTTCAATGCCATCAGAATGACACATTCAGTGTAATTACTTCAGAGTTCACAGTGTAATCTAATGATTGGCCATTGAAAGGAATAAAATACTGCCAGTTGAGCAGTATTGAGATTTTTTTTTTTCATCTGCAGATTTCCTGTATAAAAAGCAAGGTTTCAAGTTTTTGGTGGTTTTTTTGATCAATAGGTTTTCTGTATAGAAAAAGACCCATCCAGTGCTATTCACATCCACACAGAAATGGTCTCTTGCTAGAAGTAAACCTAATTGTCTCCGACAGTAAAAGGAACCACTTGGACTTGATTATGCAGCTGGTCACATTTTATTGAGACACTGACATATTCCCTGTGGTCTGGGAAGAAAAGGAGATGATCTGGTTGTGAAGTTTTGCTGGGTCAGTGCTCTGCAGTGAATGCAGGGTTATATGCAAGCATTTCAAGGTGAGGGATTGTCTTTCCCCCGTCCTCCTTCCGCTGTGGCTCGACATCGCCCTCGGCGCTGTAACCTGCTGCAAAATGCAGGGCACAGCTGCGTGGGGCTGCTGCTCCCCTTCCATTAGGAGAAAATAGAGTAAAACTCTCCATTAAATAATCAGATCTGTAAGCTTTGAATAAAATTATCTATTCCCTTTGCTGTATATAAAACAGAGGCTAAGATACCCTCGTATGCCCAAAATAAAGGTTTAGGTTAAAGCATGCAGCTTATTTAAAATGTTTTAGATGGAATTTTACAAAGATACAGTTTGTGATGTTATGCAGGCACACTATCATCTGTACCATAGAGGAAAACCTGTCTCTTGTGACTGAAATTTAACAACTGTGAAAGTTAATAAGAAAACTGTAGTTATGGGCATGTTACTGATTGTGAAAGAATTGAGAGATCATCTTTCAAAGATGTTCCTTTAATAATAATGAAAAACTTACAAACCCTAATGAAGCGAATTAAGAACTATTTAAAGGGGGTGCAGCTCCTTTAAAAAAGAATACAATCTCTATGAGCAGATAAATACTGATTTCAGAGTTCTTTCAATAATAATAAAAAAGGTTTCCTTTGTAGGTATCTTCATTGTGTACATATTTTGAAAGAATTTTTTTTTACCAACAGCCCATCTGTTGAAAGCCATTTTTTGTAGTAAATAGAATAAATGTGTGAGGAGTAGATCAGTCCAGTTTGTGGTAAGCATTTGAAGTTTTGTGTTAGGGACAAGCAAGGTCTCCTGGCTTTGCTAAAAGGAAAGTGTGTCATTCTTGTAACCAAAGGGAGCAGTGGAACATGGCAGTGACTTCTTTAGAGCTGAAGTGCACAGTGTAAAAGTTATTTTCTCTCTCTTCTTTCCGTGGAATTTAGTCTTAGGATCTGATAAAATAGTCCATTTGATGGACTGGAGCTGTCATTCTCCATGTTAAAGGTTCTGTGGTTAATTTACTGTTCTTAAAGTGGATAGTGATAACCATCTGTGTGTTGTTTGGGGTTTTTTATGTTGTTGAGGTTTGTTTGTTTGTTTGTTTCTTTGATAACTGAAGCCACAAGTGTAAATAGCCAGTCTGGTTTCTGTTCCTAGCTGTGTCTCTGCCTACCTGTTCCCCCTTGAGTGATTTCCTTATCTCATATTGGCCCTCTAATGTTCTGAAGTATTTGGAAGATTTGGATGCTGGCTAAATGTCACATAAAAAGCTTTGGAAGGCTCACCTATGGCCAGTTCATGACTTTGCAATGTTTAGTGTAGGGGAACAAAGAATTGCTTGTTTTCCAATAAACTCTGGAGTCAGAGAGTGAATCAGTCATTTTTCAATGCCTTCCACCATCTGCCTTGAATGCAAGTTTGTCTTGGATCATGGTGTTGGAAAGTGAGATTTGAACTGTCCCCATGAGTTTTATTTAAAAGGTACAAAGGCATTTGACTGATGTGATGGGTAGGAGCAATAAACTTGGTAGCCCTGTAGTGAAAAAGCATAAATGTGCAAAACAGCGAAGCTTGGGAGCCAGCAGGGGCTGAGATCTGAGAGTGTTCTTCGATCCCATGGCAAAGAACCTCTCAGGAAAATGAGAGGTTTGCCCTGGAGCAGTTCTGCATGAATTTATACCATGATAGGAGAAGATACAGATGGTCAGGTACCCCTGTGAAAGTCTAATACCCAGGTGGACTTAAACACAGTGCAAAAATGCTATAAAGTTTTGTTTAAAAGTATTTCTCTGTTTTCTCTTAGTATGACTTTCTAGAGAGAGAGCATGACCCTTTTATTGGAAATACCTGAAAGCCACAGTACACATAATGTTTTTTAAAAAATAAAAATTACAAAAAGTGTTTTTTTGCTAGAGAACTGAACGACCAAATCTAGAGCTGGCATTCTGTTTTCTGACATTCCTTATTTTTTATTATTTCATGAATTGAATTTATTCTGTGTCTGTGAGAATAAAAGCTGCCATGAATCACAGTCCTTTTTGTTAAAAGCCTGAATTGTACTTCTTTATGTTAAAGCATGTTAAAATGTATATTGTAAAATATGTAAAATCTTGGGTGCAGATCTGTAAATATTCCCTTAGACAGCAAAAGCAGTAAGTTGTTACCCAAGAACAAGCAAGGGTTAATTGTATTATTATCATTATTATTATTAGTGTTATTATTATTATTATTGAAATATGCCCAGAGTATCCAGAATGTATGAAGACTGATGGTAGATGTGACAGAGGACATTTCATAGCATTTTTCTGCAGCAGGTGCAGGTGATCTTGTAGTGTAACCTGAAGAACCTGAGGTGCTTCAGGATCCTGCATGCACCTCTTTGCACTGTGAGCATGTTTCTCTCACCTCCTGGTAAATATTTATCCTCTCTTGGATCTGAATTTATTTATTTCTGTATTTTGGGAGCAGCAAATTTGTGGCCATCAGTTCAGACCATGGGAAATCCAAACAGGCAGGTTGGAGACCAGCCCAGAGGAGTGCCCTAATTAACAGGAACATGTAATTAAAATTGAAGCAGATGTGGCTTGGGCAGGTGGTATTTCCTGAGCGTTTCCTGTGTGTGCACACAGTGTGTGATGGACACAAATAACTCCTCTTTCTGCAAGTGTGGGAAATGCTGCTGGTGCATCTGCTGAGCAGTTGGTGTGTGTGGGTACCACAGCTCGGCTCTTAATGGACTGAAACGAGCTCTGAAATCCTCAACATATGAAAACATCTTTAAAACTCAGCCTGGACAAAGTTTGAGGTTTAAAAAAAAAAAATATATATTTGCATGAGAGGCTATAAATGTAATAACCCCATGTGATGCATTTCCTGCATTCTTCTGTGATTATCTGCTGCTAGTTACTGTTGGGAGCATCATGTTAGACAAGAGAACACTTTGATCTGATGCAGCTTTACAAAATATGAGCAGTCATTGCAACTCACAGGATCTGAGAGCAGCTACTCAGCTGAAAAATCAATCTGTAAAAATTCCAAAATGGCATTTGTTGTTAGCTCTTACCTAAAAAGTTGCTTTATGAACAATTTCGGTGAACTGGAAGAGAACAGTGGAAATTTACAGTCAAAATATGGGAATAAGGCACTTTAACATGTAACTCTGCAAAACTGGAATTCAGATTATTTTTTCTTAGTAGGCCAGGAAGTGTAGGCAGTTCCCCATGCTCAGTACAGGTGGTAAATCTGAAAAGAAAAAAACTAACCAAACCAACCACAATGAAGTTTTACGTATTTGTGGGGAATTTTGATCCCTGTAGATCTTTCAGATTGAATCTGTAGAATCCTTCTGCAATTCCAATTCTTTTTCTTGGGGTTTTATAGCAATTTAATAGGATTATCTGAGAAATAATTGTGTTTTACAGTTAAATTATTCCATCTCTTGGTTGTTAGAGCGACCTGTTGTAATTTTTCAGTATCTGTTGAGTGGTGGTTCAGTGTCCCAGCTGGCTTGTTTGCAATACCTTGTTCTCTCCTTTGGCAAGCTGTGTCAAAAAATGCTGTTCTAGCAAATGACTTTCCATTAAGGCACGGCAGGTCTGTGTTCCCCATGGTTACCAAATTGAAAATGAAATTTGTATATTTTGTGTGTGTGTTCATTTATCTTCTGTAATCTTCTGGTGAAGAACAGCCTTTTGATGCTGCAGAGGCTGCAGAACACCTGGCATTATAACAGATGTATTTTTGACATATTTAAAATTATTATTCTAGGTTAAGGACTTTGAATCTTCAATAGTGGTGATGTTTTCATCACATGAAAGTGGGAAATCTCTACCTTATACAAGTGAAATCTGGTGAACTTTCTAGGTTTTAAGTGCAATTTTGCCTGGTTTTTTTTTTTCTGGAAGCCTTTTGAGATGGAGAAGAATGCTCAAGAATGAGTTTATGTCCTGTTCTGACATACATTAGTTCCATACTGATCTGTATTAGAAAGTAAAGGTCAGGAATTTATGGAAATCTCTGAGAGCATCCTATAAAGGCACAGGAGTGTTCAGACTGGCATTTTCACATTTATTAGTGTTGATTCTGACTTGAGACCAAATCTTCAGTCTGTGGTGGCTCCACTTCGCTAGATTATGTAAATTTACAGCAACAGAGATGTGCCCATAAACTTTGTTGTTATTCCCATTGAATAAACCTGAAAAAATGCCTGAATAAAGTATCTTCTTAATGTGACCAAAGGGAGTCAAAAATTTGGCTGAAGTTCTCAGAGGCAGTGTTGTAAATGGAAATTGGCAATTGCATTGGTTTTGGTTCTTTTGAGCATGCAGTGGCTTGGGAGAACATCCTCACCCCGAGGGGCTGCTCCTCCCCACTGCTGAAATCCACTCTGGGAATCTCTGAGCCCTGTAAATTCTAGGAATTAAATAATTTGAGCATTTGGAAAGAAGAACTGTGAAGTGCATGTGAAGTATTGATACTCTTCCAGGCTGAACTGCTAAACTTGATAATTTTCTGGATTTGACTGGGTTTAGGAAATACTGGTTTTGTGTATTTTACTTGTTATGCAATTAGTATGTGAAAAAAAAATAATGAGTTCAGTTTCCTCTGACTTTAAGTTCATGCAGTCAGCATCAAAGGCAAATGCAAGTCAGCTATTGTAATAAGTCTGGGAAGAAAAAAAATCTTTCTGGTGTTTTTCATAAGATTTATCAAAGTAGTCTAATATGTGCTGATTTATTGTAAAATAATGTATGCTCATAATTTGCAATTTGATTTTAACATGCTATAAAGACATTATGGTGTAAATAGTGAGTGGGATAATTTCTGTAACTTAATCAGAAATGTTGTCACAAAAGTTTCAAAGACATGCTGATTTAATTATGAAGGGGAAAGTTACTTCTATTAGTAAGGGAGCAATTTGCTTATTGTATCTTCCTCTTTCAATGCTTAATTCCTTTTATTGTGACTGAATACTTCTGGTTACAATGTGCCATAACCCTATTGGCCTGGGATAAGTTTCTTTAATTATTTATTCTAATAATGTTTCTATCACCTGAGGGAAATGCAGCTATTCCATTAATGATTGTGTTAATCAAACAACTTTCTGTATTTCTGCACTGCCCAAGTTTATGTCATTACATTAGCAGGCACAGGAGATGAAATTGGAAACTTGTAATATACTGCAGATTGGATTAAGTCATCTGTGTGGTCTAGACTGCTCGAAGACTTATTTTAGATAATTTAAAAACATTAAATCTGCAAGACAGTTATTGTTCCTGACAGGATCCCTGAAGTCCCAACATAAGGCCAGTGTTGTTGTAAAGATTTTGAACTTTGTGTGTGAACAGCCTTGCTGGAGCAATGCAGCCAGGGATACAACATATTGCTTTGAATAAATATATTTTATAAAAAACAAATTTATACATAGATTTGTCTGTTTAAAAAAAAAAACTTTTGCATGTTGGAATAATCATTCTGCCCATATAATGTGATGATGGGCATTAGGCATTTCAATGGAGTAGGTAATTTTTGAGCCATTTCTAGATGTAATAGGTGTTATAATTTTACTTTCTGCCCTTTTAAGGCCTTGATGCTGTCTCGGCAGTAAATGTTCATTTTTCAAACTTTCAGCACAAGATGAGTGGAGAAGGGAGCCCTTGTGCTTGGCTTCCATCATAAGCTTTGTTTGCTGGGCTCTCCTGGGGCAGGGCAGACCCTTCTAGAAGCAGAGCCAGAACCTTTAGCCAGGAGCTTCCCACCTGCAGCACTGCAGCTGGTTTTGGATATTCCAGGGGTACTTGGAAAGCACCTGGTGGGATTCTCAGATACCTGTTGCTTGCTTAAAAATACTATACATTATTCAACTGTTTATTTTTTGATGTGTGCAAGACAGCCAGGGTGTTTTTTTTAAGTTCTGTTGGAGACCTTAAAGTAGTTAGGTTTAGTGGCCTTTTTTGTGAAGAGAAGGTTGTGGACAAGGCTTTCAGGCAGTGTCACTATCTCTTCACTCTGTGCTTGGAAATCACACATCTGTGGTCCTTAATCTTCTTTTCACTCCTGAGAGCTTTGTAGACACACAAAAAAACCTCCAAAAATCCAACTTGACAGAATTCAGCAAATATTCCATAAGCTTTTTGTGCTGCACGTGGGTAGTGCTTTTTATTTGAGTAATGAATTTTATTCCTGTCCTTTGCTTACATGACTGCTTGTCTGCATAAGTAGGGGAAACCTTCAGTTGCTCCTTCAGCAATCCCATGCTCTGAAGTTATCATGGCAATAATTTCAGCATCTGGAATCCTTTGGCATGTGCTGGGGAGGAGGGTGGTCCTTTGGTGCCTTCATCCTGTGGCCCCTGTGCCAGCCACTGTTGAAGGTGATGCCAGCCCAGACCAACCCGAGTTCCCACTGACCCATCAGTGGATACTGCCAAAATAATTCCCACGTTTGCCTCTTCTGCTGGCCAAGCTGGCGGCTCAGGTAATCCTTCAGTGCAGGTAGGAAATGTGAAGAACCTGCTGACAGTGAGCACATCATTTGGGGGAATGATTCCATTCTGCTTAGTAAATTTGCTTTCCTTGATGAATTTAAGCCAAACATGTAATTATAACTATATAATTACAACGAATTTTCAGCATCATGGCTTCTCTGACATCCTTGAGATGTTACTTCGGATTGGCTTCTCCATGTTTAAAGATTGGTTAAATTTATGCTATTTTATAAATTTGATAAGCAAATGATGTGTGAATTTTGAAACAGTTACTGTGATAATTTCTGTTGGATTCTTTATTTCATTTGGATATGCTTCCTATACATACATTTTTTTCTTATTTTTATTTCCCAAAAAAGCAGTTGCCTTTTTCTCATACTTAGTAAGAAAATGGGAAAGTTGTATGGTTTTTTTGCATGTGTGATGATATGTTTTTAATAAAGTCCTGCAGTGGTGCATACTAACCTACAAGAGTCCTGATTGGGAAATAAACTAAACTTTACTTGTGTGGTTTTTTTTTTCAGAGATTTGTTAGAGTTCCCCAGAGGAGATGATGATGCAGACCTTGCAGTGAAAATCCAGGGTCAGTGGCGTTCCCAAGGCCTGGAGGATGTCCGGCTGGTGAATTACTCCGTTCTGCTTGACCTCCCAGGCCCCGCTTCAAACACAGTCACTCTGCAGAGCAGCGGGGAATGCTTTTATCCAAGTGGACAGCAGTGCAGCACAGACCCCAAAACACTTCACAGCCCAGACCTCCTGTACTCCTACGCAGCTTATTCTGCCAAAGGAACTCTTGAGGTAACGTGGCCATTTGTCTCTGTCACTTATGGTGAAATAGAGTTAGGAAACAACAGATTTTACTGAGCCTGACTGGAAAATTACACAGAGAATCACAGAGTTATTTAGGTAGGAAAAGACCTCTAAGATCATCAAATCCAATTGAAAATATGCTGAAATGCCCAGCCTTAAAATAAGCATATTTATGTGAATTATGATGTGGCCAATCGTACTTATCTTAATTAACCTTAAAACCTTATGTCTATGAATATTTCATAGGAGATAGATATAGATATACACTCACATATATCTATGTGAATCTAATTACACAGTGTCTTTAATTTTTTAAGTATCTGTTTATGAATTGGCACATTTTGCTTGTGTGTAAAAATCTGGTAGCTGTGTCTAGAGTTTCACTTTATCCTTGCTGATGTATGAGTGCTTCTGGTTTGAGGGATGCTTGTAGGAAGGATGAGACTGGTGGGAGTGCTGGGCTAATACCTGGAGCCTCTGAATTATGGTTGTGGATCTCACATAGTTTCTTCTGTGACAATTCAGTTGACATATCTGCTCTGTTTCCTCTTGAAAACACCGATTTGTGGTTTTATCTTACTGCAGTTACTCTAGGAAGTTTTGTCAGCAAAAAGATTCTACCTATTTGGATTTGTTACTTGCCAAGTGAAATAAGATCTTGGATTATCTTGTTTTTTCCTGTGTACTGTCTTCCCCGTCTGTTTTCCTTGAGCTTCTGACTAAATATTTTGAGACTGCACAAAGGAGCCATCATTTCTGTTTAGCTTCCTAGCTGAGATAGTGTAAATCTTAAAAAATATTTCTGAAATTCAAAAATTGCAATTTCACTGCTAATTGCATTATTGTTATCTTCCTCCTTTCAAAAATACTGTATTATTCCACTGATGCTGGGGGTTTTTATCTTGTTTTCTGTCTTATTTAAAAGACATGTTTGTTCATGGCTTAGAACACTTACAGACTGTAAATGAACAGATTGTGGACATCTTAATATTTAAACATGTCTCCTCTCCAGGCTGAGTCTTGTCATCCTCGTTCTGGGGCTCTGTCCACTTAAAATTTGTTGCTGAGAAGCAAAATGAAGTAGGCAAGAAGAGGTCCTAACTTGCATGATACATGCTTTAACATGTAATAATGAATGTGATTGCCTTCTCATATCACTTAAAAAACTCCATATTTAATATTATTTTCTCATTGTAACTTAGTAAGAGTACCTGTAATCAGAGAGAAGAATGGTTGTGACCTTTGAGGTTTTATTTCATGAATGTCAATGCGGTGCTAACAAATTCATCAGATTGAAGGAAATCCAATGTTCCGGGAAAAACCGCTGCTGTTATTCCCAGCAGCACGGGCTCCACTCTCCATTATGTTCCAGGGCAGTTTGCTTTTTTGAGTTCAGCAGAAATGAGGACCACACACACCATCCTCATCACAAGGGCTAGACCTTGGCTTTGGCAAAACTCCAGCTCTGCACTGGAGCCAAAGAATGACTCTCTGCATGGTTTTACATCAATTCTTTGAGATACCTCAGCACCATTACAAAACTTGAGATGTGTTCTTCTGTTCTTCAAAAAATCTACCTGAAATGTCCTTGGATGTAGAGTTTTTGCCCAAAAGGGAGATTTCCCTATTTGTTTAGGCTATAGGTAAATTGGCACTATCTAACCTTCCTGACTTTCAATCCTACACACTAATCTCTACTATTTAAACTAATGGAAGTAGAAAAACTTTAAATGAGAAGTAGCAGGTGGTGGCTGTTGCTGGGCTCAGCCATCAGAAAGTGACTTGATTGCTTGCAGTGGAACTACAAGTCGCGTATTTTGGATATCCTGCAGTGGTTTGTGATTGCAAAATCACGAGGGTTTTCCTGTGAACAGGTATTTTTATAACAGCTACTCATAACGTGAATAATTTTCTTTCAAATGTGGCACATCCTTAGCAGAAAATTCCTATTATGTGTCACTTAATCAGGCTGAATTGCTAATACTGCCTGGATGCTGCTGCTTCATTGTATCTCATTTGTCTGTTTGGTTTGCTAGAAGTTGAAGCAAATAAAACCATTAAGCTATTGCAGTCTGGCTACCAGCAGAGCTACAGCTCCACTTTGATGTTGACAAGGTTATTTGTAGAACAGCAAGACTCATTTTCTTTGACCACCTGTCATGTCCATTCATCATACGGCCATTGTATATGAGCCATCCAATTTGTGCTTTCTGGTAACAGTCTAAACAGCATTTGTGAGTAAAAATGTGAGCATTTGTGATCTGAAATCTACTTCAAAAACCTACTTAGTGCCATTGTGATGGATGGTGCACTTTACTAGTTCTCTATATTTCATTGGACTGTGAAAAGGTGACAGTGTTTACCCATCATAGTGACAGGCAGGGCAGCTTACAGTTCTGGAGAGGGCTGTCGAGTCACTTTTGAAATAGATATTGCAGCAGTTATGTAAATAATATATTGTAGGCTAGGTCAGCCTAAGGAAAGAATGACATACCTGAAATATATTTTTATTAAAACTTAAATATCAGCCACCTTTTATAGAGCTTAAACCTTTTGTCTGCTTGATAAAAACAGGAAAGCTGCTCTGGCCAGCAGAGTGCACATATAAATGGAAATTACATTGCTTCAAATTTATGCATTAAAGCAAAATGCATTGTCAGACAGTATCCAGCCAGTCTCCAAGTGAGGGTGGTGTGGTGAATCCGAATGTGCTGCTCCTGCCTCCTGCAGCTTTGGGATCCAGGAGCTGTGGGGATGCTCTGTCCCTGGGGAGTGGAGGGGGCTGAGATGGGGAACATGACCAGGAGCTGATGAGAGAGGGCTCAAACCCCCAAAATCTGGTGTCCCCTTTCAGTTCCACTTTAGTAAATGGTGTCAGTAGCCCATGTGTGACAGGGGTGTGGTGATCCCTGAGTGGACCAGAGGAGAATATATTCTCCTTTGGGGTATATTTGGGCTTGCAGGAGCCTGGGTGGCACTCAGGGCACTGAACAGTTGGTTTCAATCAGTTCTGCTGAGTGCAGCAGCTTCTGGAACAAACACATGTCCACAATGTTTGTCTGCTCTCTCCACTGTTTCTTTAGAAACTGGAAATAGTCCTAGCAGATGTAATGGTTGGTGTGTGGGAATAACGTTCAAGGACGGCCTAATTAAAGCAAAATGTAAATGGTATTTGCTTTGTATTCATGCATTTTCTGAAATTCTGTTTGTGTGACCTGAAGTTTTCCCCACTTTCCTTTCACCTTCTCTCTTTACTTTACAGAAGTGTTAAGGAACTTTTGGCAATCCTAAGTCTGCTTTCATACTTTGAACTGAGATATTTGGTGTCCTCTGTTGTATGGCATTGTCTCATGATTCACTACTCTGCCTCTTTGGGAATAATGCACCAAATGCCTGTTGGTTCTTTTGCTGCCCCTCTCTTCTGGTTTGGGGTTCATTTCCACCCTCGTGGATGTTCTCAGCAAGCCCAGCAACACATCCTGTTTAATTCCTGGAGCTTTCATGTACTGAAAGGACTGTTTTGGTTCAGGAGCCAGGAGAGGAAGCACGAGTAGAAGTACTGGCATGTTCCTGGAATGGAGATGCACATGCAGGCAGGGATTATTTGAGGGGTTATGGACAGAAATGAATTGTGCTCATCTCCAAGGCAGTTCTCCCAACACCTGACTGTATCTGTTTTGTATTTTGGCCGCTGCTCTGTCCCCTGACTGCTTTGACTCCTCTGTTGTGTCACCTCACTTCCCTGCCATCATCCACACTCCCAGTTCCTACTGATTTCTCTGTTGCTGACCTGAGGCATTTATACCAATCAGCCAGGGATACCTTTGATGAGTTTTGGAGGGGCTGCAGGGAGCAGACAAGTGGGAATGCTGCCTGCCTGCCTCTACCCACACCATGCAGAAGAGATTCTCTGCATCTGCTGGTCACGTCTCAGTCTGCTCCGGTTCGTTTGTTTTGGTGACATTTTCTCAGCTAAATGAGAGCCCACCGCAGAGATTAATGCAACCTGAAGCAATCTGGGATGTACAAGCCCATCTGTTAAGCTCACTCAGTCATCTTCCCATCATTCTTCAATCTTGGCAAGAGGGGAATAAGGGAAGCAGGACTCTGATTTGGCTGTCAGATCCTCTTTCACAAGGAAGGGAGTTTGCCCACTTCTTATCCAGTATCCCATTTCCTTATGGCTGTCTTTTCCCATTCATCCCCTCTTCCCCCAGGTTCTTTGCAGGAAGATGGGAGTCTTCCTTTCCTCTACTTCCTGTTCCTCTAACCTTTCCCACTCCTGCCAGGAGTGTGCCCTACAGTCCCACTTGTGTGTCCTACAGTTCCCTCCCCTCCCTGCTCAGGTTTACAGCCCAGTTCTGGCAGCTCTCTTTATTTCCAGCTCCGCACCAAAAGGTCTGGAATTCCTCTGGAGGGGACAGAGCATCAGGAAGTCCTTGACCCTAAAGCTTGCTTCCATTTGATTCGGTTTCATTGTGCTGGAAATGTGATTAGTGCACCCTTATTATCTTTTCTCTTCCCTCCAGCTAATCAGTGGTAATTTCCTTAACCATATTTCAGAATTAAGATTGGTGTCAGCGGGTTGGTTTTAGAAAATTTTAAAACCTTCCCAGGTTATTTTTATCCCCAGGCGGAATTTCTAAATGAGCCTTCTGCAGCATGCTCACTAGCACATCTTGAATTCCAAAGGCAGAGAGTGCCTTTAATTTAGATTAAATAATCGCAGCATCTCTTCCTAAGTCTTTCAGTCATTTTTGATGGCACATTGGTGCAAAATACCAGGCTAGAGGGAATCTTGATGCATGTGTGCATTTAATTCTTTTAGGCATGCCAAATTTAGTTCATTATTATCTTTATTAGCATTTTTAAAGATTTCTTCTCTGAAGAGACATGCACTAGCTAAAATGAATCCCTAGCAACTGAAATCAGTTTTGCAGATGGTTAGGGCTATAGGTTGAATAACACATACACACAAATGAGAAGAATCATGTGATTTTTTTTGGTAACATTTAGAAGTTTTAGTGCAGCTTTATTTATCTTTTATTTATAGAAGAGTTTCTCCGAAACCTCTTCCACAAATAATCATAATTTAGACCACTGCTCTGCATACCAAGTAGGCACAGCAATTTTCCAAGACAATCTCACTAAGAATATGGATTTTAGAATAGACTTGACCTTTAAGCAGAAAACAACATTCAACATTAACTACAGCATAGCTGCCACTCCGTTATAATTACATATAGAAAGCTGTGAAATGCAATGTGAAGGTTATATAATTTAAAATTGCAGGCGAGGGCTCCAAAAGCGATCATTGAAGAGATGTCCTGCAGAACATCCTGTCAGTTTTCTGGCATATATCACATAACCATTAATAAATAAAGTTGTACAGTTCTCTAAAAATAATAGTAGTTCATCGTGCTCAAAGCCCATATTAATATTGCTGGGAGATTTTTGTGTCATTGAAGGCAGGGTTTCAAAGATGCAAATGCTGCTGCTGCAGAGCCTTTTGCTGTTTTATAATTGCAAGGCAACGCTGTCCTGATGTTTTACTAATAAAATGTTAGTAATGGCATTTTAGTAATCATACCATTAATAATAAATAAAATTTTTTAAATTATGAAAAAGCAAAAGGTGAGGCATCTTGGTATCTCGAGACATAACAGATCACTGAGCACTTCCATGCCACTGCACAGAATCAGCTGAAGGCATTTCTTAGTAAAGCCTCTGTACAATATTAGAGAGGGAGCAATGTTGAACCATAACAATTATTTATATTCCAACTACATGGTAAAAACTAACGGGTGCAAACCCTGAGGGCTTAGCAAGAGTATTTGGTGCCTGTTTTAGGTTTTAGTGCAAGCAGAATTCCTATTGAAATAAATGAGAATTACATCATTTCTAAGCAGAGTTAATTTTGTCTGTTAGCAGTCAGTGTGAGAGAATAGCAGTGAAATTTGTGCAATTCATGGGTCTCCAAGGAGGGTTTTTCTCTTTAATCCTTATGGTATAATCAGGGCCACTGAGTTGGCATCACCTCTGCACTCCAGTGGATACCTGGGCTGGTGCCCACCCAGTCAGGCTTTTTTTCAATCCCACTCTTTATTAAGGGTATAATACAAATGTATTCAGGCCAAGTGGAAACCTTTCTGCCAAATCCCAAGTCATGTTTTTCTTAGGAAGTGCCATCTTCTCTCTCTCTGTAACTTCTTCTTCACCATCTTAGTAAATATGAACCTACCAATAACATACCTGGGCTTTCTTCTGTGTTTAAGTTTGTAAAGGTAAACTTACTCAGAGGAGGAATTTTCAAGTAAAAAGCTTCTTGTGTTCTAAGCTCTTGGGATTGGGTTTTGGGGATCTTTTTCTTTTAAATTTCTCCAGTATTCTGGAGGTTTAAAACTGCCTCAAAGGAATCCTGCTTACACTGTAAAAAACAAAAATTTCCTTCAACAGAGGGACTATTAAGTAAATATCAGCTTTTAAAAAATTTCTATTATGACAAAAACATAAGAAACAGTTATAACTGATACAAGAACAAGAACAAAATATTTTTGTATTTGTATAATACTCAATCCTTGTCCCTACAACTACTTACCTAACTTTATTGTTTAAAAAAATGAAGTTTCATGCATGAACAATAAAGAACTGCTTTAAATGCTGCTCAGTTCTCTGGTAGTTATGAGTGACTGTAAAATACAATATTGATTAAACTATTGCTGCTTCTCATTTTTTTTTTAAGTTAGTTTTTCAGGAAGAGAAGCAAGTCCTAAAATCTTTTCAGGAACATTAGCAATAGAAAAGCTTCTGTAGTTGAAGGCAGATTCCATTTTAGTGAGCATAAACGTTGTGTGAACATGGGCACAGGACTGTGACCCTGGCAGGCTCTGGCATCAGGCATCCATGACAATATGGGTTACAATTGCTGTAACCAAATTGTTTTTTAAAGGGCAAAAAAAAATATCAGTCTTCTGCCATACTTCACTTGATTCTTTTTTAAATTGGAGGAAAAAAAAATCTAAATATGGTGGTGCCTTGTGAATTAGAGCTGGCAGCTGAAAATAATCAGCAGCAGTTTTTTAATTTTCAATGCACTGTGATAAATCTTACCAGGTAAAGCCTCAGCAGTGTTTTATCTTAGGAGTTGTCTCTGCCTACCAGTACAACTACTACAGTCAGCATTGGACAATATTTTGTCAAAATCTTAAAACTTACTTTCTTCAAATGTAGGAATATGAGTTCATTGCATGTTTTTCTGTGGGAGCCTCTATCTCATTGTTAAAATATTTTTTAATATTTTGAAATGAAAGTAGCACCGAAAATTCAAAACAAATTTAAAGATTTCTTATCTCTGTGATAGGATGTGGTGATATAAAGGCCAAATATCTTCTAAGATGAGCACATGAAAGAGTGGGAATAAGTTCTCACTTAAAAAAAAAGAAATAAGGATCCTTGGGAGGTTTCAAATGTAACCTAAACTAGGGATAAAGCTGTCATTTTAAGAATAATTTGGTGAGAACTGCAGTGTGCCTGACTTCTTTGTTAAAAAACTTTGGTATTAAAGAGCAAAGGATGTACCTCTCTGGAGAGTGCTTTGAGGAATGCTCTAAATCTGGACACAGCCTTGGTAGTAGGAAAGACCAAAAAAAGAAGAAGATGACTCTCAGAGAAAATCCTTTGAAGCAAATACCTTTTGAAACCTTTCAGAGCAGGTTGGAAAAAAAATTCTGCTGTGATACAGCTGGTTGAAATATATATATATAAGAACTGAATTCTTAAAAATGCGAAGAAGAATAAAAAGCTAAAAAAAAAACCAAAAAAGATCCAGGCAGTAGCCATTGGCAAGTGTAGGTTTGGTATCCAGGTGCTGTTGGCAGAAGTGCATTGACTGTGTATGGAAACTGTCAAAATGCCAGAGCCTCTTCACTGGCTGGACTAAAATGTCCTGAGAAAAAGCTTTTGTTCAGAAATTCCCTTTTAAATCTGTTTGGAAATACAGCATTTAAACCTCTACCTACTGACTGCAATCCCAGGAGAGAAGTATCTCTTTTAAAATAAATAAATAAAAAATACTGCAAAGTAAATAAAGCTGAAAATGCATTGGTCTTCCCTCTTAGACATCGCTAGGTTTTTATTCTGTCTGATGTGCTGTCTCTCCCACTAAATATAAATAAATCTCATGTCTAACCTCATGAAATGAATATTAGTTACCGTGTTTATCTCGTTAATTTAGAGGGCCTTAATGTGAATTAATTCCGAGCTCTATCAGTTTTATTCTCACAATTATTTCTGGTGTTCCTGAGCTCTGCAGTTCAAAGGGAAGGTGCCTCATCCATCACCAGGCTGTGACTGGCCCAAGAGCAGGTGTGTGTGAGAAAGAAGGTGCTTCAAGGAATTGATCTTCCTTCCCCTGAGTTATGTTACCATATAGAGTTAGTCCTGTCTGCTGCAGGATTCACTGCCTCCCTCTGGTGCCTCGAAGGGGCACAAAGGTGAATAAGGATGGAGGAGGTCTGGCAGTGGCTAAAACAAAGGGAGAGCAAAGCTGCTCAATATGCAAGAAAGGTCCTGCTGCCTTCTCACCCAAGAGGGATGTATCTCCTGCTGCAGGTCAGGGCGTGCCAGGCACAAGCTTCACCTGGGGGATGTTTTAGGGAATGAATTAGGAGGAAAATTCTAGAAATTTTACGTTGCTGGAAAAAGAATTAACGCATCCGTTTCCTAACAAAACATTTGATTCAAGAAGATTTTATCGTGTTTTTGTCCTTGTTGCCCATTTACCACTAAATCTTATATGTCTTGAGGCTAAAGTAGAACATTATAATCATGTAGAGTCACAAACTGAAATCTAGGATGAGAAATTATATCAGTATGGACAGTGTTAGGCTCAGGATTTTGAGGATAATATCGGTTATCCTAGATATTAGGATTTTGAGGATAATATCCTTTGAATTGAGGTTTTTCCCTGATGATCTCACTGCTGCTGTAGGGTTTCTCCATCTGAAGTAAACTTCCACAACTGTTCCATCTTCTCTGCAGACTCTGTAGATAAATTGTTGACAATGTTCATGGGGTAGGTACCAAAAATGTTGAGGCAGTTGAAGAAATATGCAGGGAACCCTCTCAGCAGAAGGTAAAAGTGGTGGACATGGCTAATGGTGACTGTTGTGGGTTCTTTATTTTCTGTATTGAATTGAGTCTCTTGTGTTTATTAAAGTCAAGAAAAGGCACCAGTGACTGCAGGAAGATGGATCATTAGGGAAGTCTGTGCTGGAATCAGAGTTATAGAGCACACACACACTGAGCTCCCTGTTTCTGGTTTCTTTTTGTTGATTGTTCAGGATCCAGGGCAGGAAGGCTCAGAAGAGGTGAAGACAGGGAATTGAGCTCAGATTTCTGTGGTAACTGATAGTTCTCTAACAATGTCCCTGACTGCTTTTATTGGGAATTGAGCCATCAGATGGCATTGCTGCAATAACACTGAGTGCTCTGTGCTGCTGTGAGAGAGGCTGACCTGGATTCCAGGCTGTGTGGAAGATGAGGGAAGCTCTGTCCAGCTCCAGGGCTCTGGATGGGCTGCGCTGATGGCAAAGCTTTTGCTTTAAGCAATAAAATCAATTGTGATGGCAGGCAGGTTGCTCTTTCCTCCCATCAATCTGTCGAGATTACAGAGTCTCTTCAGACTTTCTCATATGTTTTAGATGATGTAAAAATTTTTCCAGCTTTTCTCTTGAGGTGCAGCTGTACAAGATGAGGCTTACTGGAAACCCCTTTCAAAAGAATCGGGTTCTGTCCTTTGCATGGGATTTCCTCTTTTTCTCCAGGTTTTTCCATCCCTGCTGTGGGAGCACATGAACAAGTTCTCAAATCTCTATGGGGTCTCTGCCACACTTAAGAGATGAACGTTCAAAATACCTATGTGAAATTTGGCACAGTTCAGGAGAACATTCACTCTAATCTTTGGAAACACATGGGATAAAGGTGAACTACTAATTTTGCTATAGGCAAAAGTTTCAAAATGAAAGTTAGCTGTTTCTGAAAGAAAAGCCAAATGGAGCTGCCATGTGAAACCTTTACATTACTGGGCAATGTAGGATGCACATCAACTCCAAAATCTTGAGTGCAGTTTTAAAAGCAAAATTTGAAAGCCTGAAACAGAAAAGAACTTTTTCTTCCCTGTACAATTTTCTTATCTGTGAGACAGGAATGACACACTATATGTTTCTTGTAAAATAAGTCTGCTTCTAAAATGTTAGGTGGCTGAAAACCAGAAAAATATTCTTTTTTAATCACAGAGGAGAGCTGTTCTCAGGAACAGCTGTATTTCTATATCTAGATGCTTGTCCTGGTCAATCATTTGGGCCACTTGAATCTGATATTACTCAGGCACATTTGGTGTTTTTATTGGAGTCCTTTTCTTGTCATCTGAATATATTTTTAGAACTTATTTTTCCCAGTCCTTTTTCTACAGATGTAATTTAGAGACCTATAAATCTGTGCAATGACTCAAAACAACAGAATTCACAGGAGATGGAAAAGATGTCATTTTCCTTTTCACAACTGCATATTTGCTTCTGAAAATTGTTTGCTCAAATGCTGCTTTAACTCTCAGATTTGTGTTTGCATCATTACGTGGTTGGCCATCTCCCTGATTATGTTGAAGTGGATGATGTTTGGCCAAGAAAGGGCTGTAAGTAGTTTGTGAAAGATCATTTATTGTAATCCAGAAAACAAGAGTTCTCCCCACCAATTTTGAAAGTTCAAGTGTTCTCTGCATGCAGTGGATGACCTCCCCTTATACATATGAATGAATGTTTTTCTCTTTGAGGTAGATATCTGTTGTATTGTTATATATGTCTGGAATGTCCCTTTGGTCACTTTGGGTCCCCTGTCCTGGCTGTGTCACCTCCCAGGCACTCCCAGCTTACTTGGAGCAGGGAAAGCAGAAAAGGCCTTGGCTCTGTGCAAGCCCTGTTCAATAATAATAATAATAATAATAATAATAATAATAATAATAATAATAATAATAATAATAATAATAATCTCCATTATCACCCCTGCATTCAGCACAAATCCAAAACACAGCCCCATAACAGCACTGTGAAGAAAATTAATTCTGCCCCAGCCAAAACCAGCACAGTTCTGAATCATGAATTCCAGCTTGGAAGACTGAAAATGGTAAGCTGTTTTCTGGACATTTTGTTTTGATGCAGCCAAACTGACTCAATTGGACAAAGCTGAAGCACCTGTCTCTAAAGAAACTGAAATATCAAATGCATTCTAAGTTATAAAATTAAATATATTGGTTATACTTAGCTTCCAAAGCACATGCAGTGTTTCAGTCCTGTTGTACACATCCTGTCTGTGGTGGTGTTTGCATTCACAGGTTGTTCTTACAAGCTGATGTTTCAGTCAGGAGATGATTTTACTTCTCTGGGTGTGTGGGTACAGCTCCTGTAGCTCACCTGAGCCTCTGAGCAGGTGGAGGGAGCTCCCCCAGCTCACTTTGGTCCCTCTCCTGCCACAGCTGTCCTGCAGGGCCTGGGTGTGGATTAGACACTTTTAGACATTTTAGACACTTCTGTGAGCTCCAAGCTTCTTCTCTAAAGGCTTAATGCCTGTACCTGCTCTAGGAGGGAATGCCTGGTTTTAATTAGGTGTGGTATAAATGACTGGAGGACATTCTGCAGCCTCCGGATGTCTTGTGTTCATTCCCTGTGTTTCACAGAAGCCGAGGAAATTTCCACCAAGCCTTGAGAATTTGCTGAGTTCAGACACAATGGGAATGGATTCTGACATAAACCCCTTTCACTGAAAATTTCAAGGCCAAGTTTAAATCACACCATTATAATTTCCTGTGTACATATGTAGCTTATGATTTATTTTTTTTTAAGATACCACATCACAGCTGAGTAATTCTGTTTTGTTTAGTTTATCCTCAGTCTATGTAATTTGTAAATGTATATTTGCATGAATAATTACCTCTGAATAAGCTAAACCAAGCAAGCTGGCAAATACAGATTACTCTTTTTTCTTAGGAAAGTATGAGCAATGTGACTTTATGCTTTGGGGACTAATGCTACTAAATAGCCTTGCAGTTAACTCTTAAAAAGAGGGGGATATGAATAGTATTAAACACATAGAAAAAAGAATAATTAGGATATAAAATTTTGTCACTAGTGAAGTGTACAATCAGCACTGCTTACTGAAAGTTTGAAATAATATTTCTGATAGTATTTTAGGCATCTAATGATCTTGTGTCCTTCAATTTTTTTGTAACAAAAGACATTGTTTTTAGAGATTCTAAAATAAGTAAATGTCAGTTTAATGTGTCTGAAAATAACAATATTTTATGTCAAAAACTCAAAATGCTAGATTTGTATGTATTATGTAAAATAGAGTAAGAAAGTTAGAAAGAAAAAAGAAAATATGAAGAAAACCTACTCTGATATGTTGTTTGGATATCTTGCTGGACATCATGAGTTAAGAAGTAATATTTAAACACTAGTTTTGCCTTTTGGGAAACATAAAGAGTATGACTGGAAACAGAGTTGGGGGTTATGAAAACTAAAATAAGAATAAAGAAAGTGGAAAAAAAAAAAAAGAGAACTGAATCGTATCAGTTCAGATTTATTTGGGGCTCTGTAACCATGAAATACAGAAGAGCTCTTTTCTGTAGGCCATAAAAAGGCTTCGATCTTGATTCTGTCTCCCTCGGAGTTGGGAGGGAAAAAGTCTTGCAATAAACTGTAAGAAGCAGGGAAGCAAACAAGTTTAACCTCAGTGTCTTTCCAGAAATGGTCCTGCAACAGCAGAGGGAAGCTGTGGGAGCAGCTGCTCCTGTGTGATGGGGTTTGAGAGCTGGACAGGCAGGACCAGGGGAAGGCTGAACATGAAATGTGTCTGTGGCTGAACTCTGTCTGCAAGGCCAGGCTCCATCCAGCTGAGGTTAAGGGACATCTCCTTTTTCTCTTGTTTTAGAATAAATTACAGCTTTAGCTGTCACTGTAATGCAGCATGCAATTTTATGTAATAAAACCTAGACACAAGAACCCTTTCTGACTGTAAGCTGGCACTGTGAGTCATATTGTATTGAAATGCTCCAGAATTCTATTGTGGGAGCAGGAATACTGAAGCAAAGAAAGGAAAGCCTCTGTAAAGTGCTGGCAACCATGAGGAAAAGATGTCATGAATCAGTTTGAGGAGCAGGGCTTGTAGGTAAAACATATAGCAAGACTGAAGTTCTCTGATGTAAATCTTCCCTGACATTGTTGGTCAGCAGCACCTCTTAGTCTTGTAACAGAGAAAATTAATCTTCAGTTAATCCCGATATATAATTATTTACTTTTTGGGCTCAGACAGTCTCTGACACTTTTCTTGTCTGGAGCCAAGGCAAGAAAACTTTGCCACTTTTCTTGCCTGGAACCAAGTTGAAGGAAAAAGGTTGAAAGACAACTTTGGATATTAACATTTCTGTAGAAATACAGTAAGTATATAAAAGATAACCGTGGATGGGTATGTTGTCTCTGGTGTGCTCAGCAGGACCCTGGTGGTGGCAATCACAGCTGTGGCTCCCTGATTATTGAAGGAAGCTTTTGGCTGGAATGGGAACAGCTCTGGTCAGAAAGCAAAACAGAGTTTACACCAACAAAGGATTTGGCACAGCTCCCTTATCTCCCCTTCTCTTTCTTCCTTTTCTCTAATTTTAAAGATCAGCTAGTTTTATATTTGCAGCTTTCTTCACGTTTGTTGATGTCCAGCTTTGATCTACAACCAGCTTGAGTTTACTTTTATGCACTGCTGAATGCTGCCTTCAGCCTCAATTTCAGAGCTGTGCAAATAAATTATAGCGATGTGTTTAATTAAAGTTCGTCTCATGTCCTGATTGCAGACTGTTGCCTTCTCAGATACAATTTGCAAATATATTTTGGAGTTTTATTTTAGGCAGGATGACTAGTTGAAGGTTATTTAATTGTGATTGATTGTGCATGGGATGTTTCTGCTGCCTTTATTTTGTGAAAATAGTAGCTGAATGCTGAAGGACAAATGAAGGGCATTTGTAGTGAAATGTAGTGAGTCTGAACAGTTACAGAACTGAGTGTTCATGCTTTTAGAATTACATATGTGTGTTTTGGAGAAATTGCCTTAATTCTAAGGAATGTACAATATTTATTAACATTAAATATTTAGTTTTATTCAATAGTTGGAGTTTCTTTAGGGAATCTATTTCTGAAACCTTTTGGTGGGTAGGCAGGAATTGTGAATATGAAAATATGAGGAATATGAGCGTGACTGTGTCATTTTCATGCCTGCAGCTTCCACGGGCGTGAGATCCCCCATAGTTTGTGCAGAATCCATTCATTAATATGGGTCAGGAGCTTGGTATTTGGTAAAATTCATTCATCATTTGAGGTTGCTGAACTATGGCACTACCAACAGGTAGCATGAAGAGGAGAAGACTTTTCACCACAGCCATTTTGTGGTGAACATTTCATTTCATTTCAGCACAGCCATGCTGCTTTGGGTTTGTTTTCTGCCAAGCTTTTAGGAGCTCAGTTTAAGAGCTGCTTTCTTATCTGCACTGACTGCATCCTTATTTTGGTGGTCAGAAACATCCCTTCCTGGGTGTGCCACCTTTGAGTTTTGTGTTGGACTTTTTGGGTTTTTTTCCCCTCAGTTGTTTCTTCCCTGAATCTTTTTTTGCTGCCTTGTGGGTAAATCAGCTACAATCTGTCTCTCAGGCAGTGGTTTGGGTACAGATATATAATGCTGTTATTAAATCCTTCTCCTCAGTCAAGTGGACTAGTGAGAATGTGATAAGGCAAACATAATTCTGTTATTATTTCTGTTATTATTTTCAATCTATTTATCTTATTCTTTTTAATTGCCTCAGAATTTGCAAGAAAGCAAGGTTTAAAAATAGTGTCCAGAATCTTCAAGACTCCAGCCACCACCTGCTTCATATACTTATTAGTATTTTTCCTTTGCAAGACCTTTGTCCTCAGTGTCATCCATGACTGGATGAAGTATACTCTTTTTTTTCTGTTTCATTTTAGAGATAAGTAGAAGAAATTAGTTAAAAGTCCCTGACTTTCTTGATTGTTGCATTTTCAGAGTATTTGTCTTTTCTGTTTTGGAGGAGATTCTGTTAGAATTTTTAAGATGGAATGTTTACAACTCACTGAGCATCATCTTGGGACTTAGAAAACTAATAAGTTGCCTAACATAAAATAATTACTTTTCCTAAAAATGTTTGTTTTATTACCTACCCCTACTTCATTTCATGCATGGGGGAATACTACTGAACTCCACAATGCACATCACAATTTGCTCTAAATAGTCATATCTTTCAAACAGCGTAGCTTGAAATGATTGGAGGAGTAAGTACCTCATTCAGATGGATAAAACAACTCATTCTTTAGCAGTTTCCCAGTTTTAGGGTAAGAGGATTTACTGTGGCATAGCTAAACCAAGTAGACAAGTGCTCTTTTTCGGCACCTGATAAAAGGATGAGTCCTCTTTTGTTTTTGAGCAGAATTATCCTACCACAGGAAAGCAGTTTATCAAATATGAGTAGTTGGGGGTGGGGTGTTTCACTTTTCAGAAAGCTGGTACGTGTAAAATGAGGATTATGTCATGTTGTAGGCATTTCTAAAAACAGAAATGAGAAATAATAGGAAATTTAATCTTTATTATTTTTGGAGCTTTTAGAAATGTTGTGACTAAAACGGGCCTTCATGCATCATAAATGGTCTGTCAGCTTTTGAATGGATTGTTAGGAAGGTAGAATGTCTGGATTCAATAGGATTCTCCACCATTATTTTGAGGTTGTATTTTTTCAATATTTAATTTTATATTAGAATTTAGGGTCCCAATTAGTTGAGCCACAGTCCACTAAATAAAACCAAAACTAACTACTCTGAACTATATTGCTGTACTGTATTCAATGAGGTTTTATTAATACTGCAAATTATTTTGCTTTTTATTACAAATTTTACTTAAATGTATGGGTGCAGAATAGAGGAAGGGCTAAGAATAATTTGCATAACTGTTTTTATAATTTCATGCATACCTATTACTTTCTGCATTGTATTGCCAAAATGTTACAACTTTGTTCTAAACTCTTCCAGTGAATTATTGACTTCATTTGGCCAGAGATGAGCCATGTGTATTTTTACTTAGGGGAAGATTTAATTCAATTTTTGTTCATCATTTTAGCTGGAGTTAGAGGTGGTATAAGCTATTCAGACCTCTGGGTACCAGGCTAGAGATGCTTTTTCCAGAATGTGATAACCTTTGACCTTTGACATATCTGTATTGCATGTGGAAGATGTGTGATGAAGCCCATGAAACTCTGTTCTATCACACCCAGCTGCTCCTTCATTATGCAATTTCTTACACATACTCTCAATGCATGAATGTACTTAATAGCTTTGGCACTGGGGCCAACTTTTAAAATTTGAAGCAAAGCACATGGTTTGCAGAGTCTTTGGGGCAGCAGGGAGTCAACTTCTGTTTTCCACATAATTAAAAAATGAGCTGTGCTTTTTCAGGGCCTTTTTCTGTCTCTGTCTTGTTGGGCACGTGTTTCCTGGGAAAGACCAGCGAGCCTCTCTTGAAGATGCAGTTTGCATCCATAAATTAACTAAGAACATCCAAGGGCAGTTGCTGAACACATTAATAATTGTGCAAACATGTAGTTTTGTTGTTTACAGAGCAGTGGATAGCACCCTGGAGAAGCAGAGAGCCAAAGGGATGTGCAGAGCAGCAGCACATGAATGTAGATGGGCAGGGAGCTCATTTCCACACAGGCATCCTGCAGAAGCAAATGATCTTCATGATCTTCATGTTTGGGTATTGATTTTGCCTCAGGAAAAGTCAGTGTGCTTCCTCTCATACAAATAATGACAGCCCTGATTTTTGCTTTGGAGAATAGGTGAGGAAGGCATTGGGTCCAATAGGATTAGAGAGAGGAATCCCTAAAAATCAACCTAGATACAACCTCCCATAACCTCTCAAGCCACAGGATTTCTGAGACACCAATAACCATTGTAGCTAATGACATATGTGTAGGTGCAAATTAAAATGAAGATAACAGCTACAGAAAGAGGTAAAAAAATTGTGAACTTAAGCACCCTGGTAAATACCCTTTCCATATCTGAGGTTAGTTAATTCTTTAAAACTGAAGGCATGAAATTAGCTAAAGCATAAAATACCTTTCCCTAGTATGAAGTCTTTACTTGATTTTATCCTACTTTTCAAATACTTGAAAAAATTATATTGGCTAAATAGTTTTCTAGTTCTTTAGAGATGAAAACCCCCATCTATTTCAGAAGCAACAGTGAAGTGCAAGCTTTCCTGTTCTACATTTCGTTACTAGGTGTTAAATCTGATGTTTTCCTAGTCAGGAGTGTCTTATAACTTTGGCTGGCCTTTCCACATACTTGGTTTGTACAGCACTGATGACATATTGCAGACTTGGAAACTTTTCTGAAGCATTTATAAAGACAGGAATCTTGGCAAAGTTTTTGTATGGTTTCAGCTTGAATGTTGAGATGCAAACTCACACAGATACAGTTTTTTTAAGGGTAAATACTTTCCTAAAATACCCATGTTCAGGAATCTACTAAAATTTCACACATCCTACACATCCAGAACAACTGTTGCTAGAATTTAAACAGTTTGTGTAGGGATACCCAAAAGCAGAACTGTTGCCTTTGGCAATGAATCCATACTTAAGTTACAAAACTGAACTGAAAGAGAAAACTTTTCCATCTTGTACTGCTCCTCTTATTTTAATTTTTAAACACTTATGTAATATTCTTGTGTTTTCTTGTACATGTGTTTTATGTGAGCACTGGGTACAGATTTAGAGGTTCCAGAATGTCCTCAATGATGTCCTGAGAGGTTCATAACATTCTAAAATAGTAATGTACAAGACTGATTATCCTCTTACTTTGTTTGCACCAGAATTTATTGCTGCAAATGTGTGAGAAAAATGCCGTTGGTCATTCCTAAATTATATATTTTTAAAAAATACTTGAAAACTCATCTTGAAATATTTTCCATTACTGCCAGTGCTTGACATTTAAAAATAACTTAGAACTTGTTCTATATTTTCTTGCAGAGTCCTAACGGAAGAGCTGAAAATCTCCATGTTCTAAACGCTTTTAGATCGAAGTGATTCTAAATAATTTTTAAAATATGTATTAATAGAAATCATCAGAGCATAGTCTGTTATCACTGCATTTATCTGAGTGTAATGCTTGGATAACTGATGGATTAAAATAAAATACTTCAGTAGTTAGGTAAGATTGCTGAGGAGTCACAAAATAAAACTGTGTATTGGTGGAGTTTGTGCTACCTGTGTATTTTCAGAAGTGACCAGTAAAATCAATCATTTCCTGAAATACTTTACGAGACTCTGATTATTTTTAAGAAAATACACAGAAGTGAATTAGTATCCTTTAAACAGTTTTAAATAAATTCCTGTAGCTAATGAGAGGAATGTCTTATCAGAATTTCTTACAATCACTGGGAAAAAAGGAGGGGATAGTTTAACATAGTGTATGAATTGTGAATTAAAACCACAAAAAATTATCTGTCAGATTGGACTTTCAAGATCTTTGCTATTAGAAGTTGGGGTGAGGCAATTGCAGGGCTCTGCTCATATGCTTGTGCAAACAGCTTTGTTTCCATGCAAGGAGCACTCCCAGTGATGTGTGGCTGTAACTGTAGCCTGAATTTTTTCTCCTCTTTGCAGGCAGAGCTTGTTGATGTCCAGTATGGGACCATGGAAGACCTGATCCGGATTCAAGCCATCACAAACGTGACCAAAAAAATTGCACTTTTGAAGCTTGGACAATCACCTTTGCTTTATAAGGTTAGTTACACATCAGCTGAATTATTCATTTGGTGGGTTGGTGTTTTTTTGCCTGTTTTTTTTTCTGTTTCAAAGTACAAAAACAAAGAGTTTCGTATTTTGCCCAATAAGTCAGGACTTGTTGACGTTCAAGTTCTTCCTCAGTACTCACCACTGTCACTCTGAAGTGCCTTTTATGTGTTAAGAGTTGTTTATTTTTCTGTATATCTTGCAGTGCCCCAGTACTCAGCTGTATTTTCTCTGGGTGTACTAGAAGCCTTTTGACAAACAATAAAATCACTGAAAGAACTGATAAAGCAGGAGGGATTCTGTCTGGAGAGGGTGTACATGGGTGCACGTATATCCATCCTCTCCAACCCCAGCTCTGGCAGAGAGCACAGAGCAGGAGCTCATTAATCCACTTTTGCACTAAACATAATAAACCACTCAACATGTAAACCACATTTAAACTCTAAACATCCAGTAAGTGCCTTCTGTTACAAATATCTTATAAACAAAATTGCTGGTTTGACTTTCAGAAAATACAGAAAGTGTAGTAGCTCAGTAAATGCTTAAGCAATTCATTCCCAATTCACAAAAGCAATTATAAAAGAGCAGTGACTCCAGATCTTGCAGTTAAGCAAATCGGGACCTGCTCTGTTGGCCACAGAAAGCTCAGCCAGGACTTCAATACAGATTCAAAAAATAACCACTTAATGTTTTTTTTTCTATAGGAATAAGATTTGTCTCAATAAAAATGCCATTTTCAACTGAGTAGCTTTAGCTGTTTGTTTAAATTATTTAGATGCAATTTAATTACGCCTGCGAAAGGTCAGTTGTCATTGCTGGGGCTCGGTTGTTGCCCATCATTTCCAGCAATAGATCTGATCCTGCATTTCACTGCTGACAAAGCCAATGAAACAGCAATCAGGGCTCATAAAGCAGGGATTTGATAAAGATGTAAAGTTTGCTGTAGCAGCACTGTCTGTGAGATGGACTTTTTACCAATTTGTGTTCCTGTGTACACTCACTGTGTCTGAATTACCGAGCAGCCTGAAGGAGAAGAGAGAATCAGAAGGTGCTGAGGACAAGGCACATCTCAGGAGCTTTTTTTTTGTGTGGATTGGCTGTAGCCTGGTCCCAAATTGGGCTGTTAAATGGCTGAGGTGCATCAGCTGCATTTCTGGTGCTCCAAAAGAATCAGCTTTGCACATTCAGAGTATGTTACACAGCACAAACCAAAATGTGGTGTGATCAGGAGATTGACTCAAATGTGTGCTCAGGGTCTGAGGTAAAATTGCAACCACCCAAACCTGCTTTCCATGTTCTCCTCACAGAAGGTTTGCCATTTTTCTTGAGTCTCTAAACTACCCTTTTCTAGAATATAATTTGTGTCTCTTTGGCAGTGGAATAATTGTAAGCTTTACTTTGCTTGTAACTATCAGTAAAGGTGTATAAAGATTATCAGAAGTAGATTCTCCTTTTCTAAGGAATATTTGATGTGAAATATTGCCTTAAACTGCAAGTCCTGCTGGTTTAAATGAGCCCAGTATCTCTCTGCTGAATCCACTCTTTGTATCTTTTTCTCTCTCCTAATGTTTATGTTTCTGTACTTACTGAGTCTCACATTTCTGTTCCAGCTGATACTTCCCTCTCCCTATATTTTCCTTATCTCTGCCTTCCATGTGCTTGGTTTTACATCGCATTAAAACAGGCCACTAGTTCATAAGAGAGCTGTGGCTATATAAACATATATACTTAGTGAGTTTCTTTCCACTTTTTGTATTTAACTTGTATTTTTCATGTTAATTTCCTTTAATTTTTTCATTATTATTACTTTATATTATGCAAGTATCTCACTCTGGATTTGAGTCTTATTATTATAGACCCTGCACTGAGGTTCCATCTTCATAACAGTTTCTAATTATGTCTCTATTTTTCAGTTGTATCTCCTTTGCACAGTTATGCTTTTTGTCTCTCTCTCTTTACTGCTGTTTTTTGTGTGTTTTTTTTTTCTATTTTCCCCTTTCGTGTATTTAATTTAACTTTTAAAAAATGTTTGATTGTTCTTTTTCTCTCTGCTGAGTTCTTTGGAAAAAAACCTGAAAGAAATAATAAACTACTGCTGGCAGAAAAAAAAATCACCATGAAAACTGAACAACATTTCTTTTGTTTTTACATCATATTAAGAGAAAGGATGTGCTGGTAGAAAAGAGTTTCATGTTCAAGGGGCTAATTTACAGAACTCAGTCCAAGTGATGGAAATTTGAATATTTGGAAATATAGTTATATAAATGGCAGTATTTTTGCAGTGTAGATTTCGTTTATAGAGATTGGATAAGGTACAAAATTGGGGGAGGATTAAGGTTGAAAATAATTTGGAGCTTGTACTTTCAGTCTTTCAGGCTGTGCCCATCTCTCATATTTAGACACTGAAAACAACAGAGTTAAGAGCTTGGAATAATTTGAAATTGGAATGTACAGGGAATTTGGAGTAGGCAGAAAAGCCTGAAGTTAATGTGCTGTTAAAATATGCAGTTTAGTCTTAAACATGAGTAATTCTGATTAAATTCCATAAGGTTCATAAATTTAAGCTGCTTTGTGAGAATGAGATTTGCAGAAATCTGACCTGGAGTTATTTTTGCAATTGGATATGATTTTCAGATTTCACTGGGAGTGTTGTGTTTCTGTTCCACTGGATCAGAGCCTGGTTTCTGGTCAGGATGAGAGGGGCAGCAGCCCTGGCAGTGGCACCTGCCCAGAGCCACAGAGACACATCCTGATCCCTTGAGCTGGACCTTTTCAAACAAAGAATGTGTTACCTCAGCCACATCATAAATTACAGCTGTAAGGAGAAAGAACATGGACCCTACCTTTATAGCAGGGTATCCACAAGAGCAGTGACTCTGGGGAGGGAAAAAAACCAAAACAAAATAAAAACCCAAGTAGTTTACATTGCTATGATTAAAAAAAAAGGAAAGATAAAAATGTGTTATGTATTTTATATATATAAAAATTAAAATATCAGAGGGGAGCAGGGGCTTGAGAAGGGGTTTTCACCATTTTTGGTGCACTAAGATCAGTTAGTGAGCAAGACTCTGTTATAGATTAATATGAAGAATGAGGGAAAAGGAAAGGTAGAAATGTGAAAGGAGTAGGCAAGAGTATTGCAAAGGCAAAATCCTTTTCAAATGCAGCTGAAAGGTTCAGGAATTTACTACCCCCAGCACCTGGAGTGGCAATTTCCTATAGCGGGACAGACTGAGGCAGGGGGCTGAGCTGTGGGGAGCCCTCGTGGGACAGGGAACTGGGCACAACCAAGACTTTTTGGTCTCATTAGCCACAATAATTCACAGTGCTGGAAAACTGGCAGGAGGAAAGAATTCAAACTGTTTCAACAGCTCCTGAAGGGATCTTGTGACTAGTCTGAGGCATTTGTAAGATCTGGATTGCTGCTGAATAAAGAGGGGGCTGGATTAAGGAAGAAGAAAAGTTTTCTTAAACAGGGAGCTGAAATGAGACAAATACAGAAGCGAGGGAATTGCCATGAAAAGCACACATTTTCTCACACCTTGAGATTGAAGGTGTCTGTCTCCTGGTGCCCTGGCTAGAAGGAAAATTTGTGTTTTGGTGGAGCTCTGGTTATTTGGGTCACTGGTGAGGTTGAGTAGCCAGTCAAGGAGGTCAGAGCAGCCTCCTGGTGTCCTTGAAGCAGGAGGATCTATAAATGTGGCTGCTGAAAGATGGGGAAGTTTATTACCAGTGATTAAGCAAATCTCTCATGTGGTGTAGAGCACCTTCTTGAGAAAGAGCACCTTGAGCTGCCCACTGTGTTTGTAGGCAACTTACTCTAATTGTGCAAAATGTGTGGTGGCAGAGATTGGCAAAAGCACCTTGGTATCACCCAGCCCCTGTGCCCTGGAGCCCATCTGAGTGTGTGCCACTGCTCTGAGCACGCTGAGGAAACCAGAGGAGGCTTTTTCAGGGTGAACTGCACAGTGGTTTCAATATCCAGCCTCTGGAAATGTCATTACCAAATTCAATTTTTGAAAAATGTTGTGTGTCTTGATCATGATTTAATCTTTAGGGGTTGCAATTCGTGAAAAAACCATAATTTTTGTCTTAAATTAACTTTTAATAGAGTAACAAAAGCCCTGAAGGCCAAACCACTTCATCTTTTAAATGTTCACATATTAACATTTTTTCCACATCCATTAAATGAAGATGTTGTTCTACTGTGTAAATATCTGTATTTATTTTAATAATTTACTGCCTTCATAAATATTCATAAAATTGCTTTTTAACTGTCATAAAGTTTAGGAATGTGGAGACTTGGATTTTTATGCAGAGGTTATTGGCAGGCCCTTACAGATAAGGGTCTGCTAAATAGAAAATATTAAAGATTCCCAGAATAAAGGTAATTTGCAAAAGGGCTTCAGTTTAACAACTGTGTTAATTTTAAATAAGTTTACTTTAGAAAAAGTAATTTCACTTTTCTACAATGTCTACATTGTTTATTTCCTTGTTCCCTCTGGTAATTTTTATGGCTAGCACATACAATTGTGAAGATGATAGTTTGCATTGTAAATCTCCATTTAACGAGGACCCTCCCTTTCCTTCCATCCCTTCCTCCCTCCCTAGAGATACACAAATATATGTGTGTATTTTTATATACATATATACAGTGTGTGCATATAAAGATACAAATAAAAACTATAGTAAAACCCCAAACATTTTAAAGGGAACATAAACACTTGATATGCATTTCATTATAAAGGACACTGGGGCTTTGGTTGGGTTTTTTTGTGACCTTTTTTGGATGGTAGATTTTTTTTTGAAGGCTCCTAAAGTCTTGGTATTATATACACACATTTCCCCATATGAGCGCTATGGGACTTTTAATGATATTATATCCCTTCCTAAAGCCCTTCTCAAAAAGTCAAGCCACAGATATAGGCAGCATAAATAAAAATTATAGAAACATGTAAAACTATACCTGGGGATCTGGACCTGAAGGGATTATCTAGTAATGTCCACTGGATGTTACAGCATCCTGTTTTTCCGGTTTTCTTTAATTAATCATCCTCTTAAAATCTCATCTCAGTTACCAGAATACTGAGTTTCTTTTGATAGTCTAAACTGAATTCAGGTTGATTTAGCAAATTGTTGGTGCAGAGTTTGCTAAGTAGCCAGTTTGTATTTGTACAGGGTATGCTAGTTCTTATTTTGTCTTGAAGGAAGCACTAGTGGCTTTGTGATCCTTTTTCCTTAGCCTTTGTCTCCCCCGAATTTATCAGAGATTCTCTTCTTTGAGTTAGTTGCTTTTATTCTTTATCCTTTTTCACTTCCCCCAAGGCCTAGATTTAGTGTACTCGTGGTCTTAACCTTCCCCATCCTCAAACAGCCTCTTTAATCTGTGAGATATCACACAGTCCAAAGAATGGTCCCATTGCATTTCTTCTCTACATCCTACATAAGCAAATTCAACCTAAGCCTTCTAAAAACCTGAATAATAATAATAATAATAATAATAATAATAATAATAATAATAAAGTACCAAAAAGGTGTTCATATAATTGAGGATTCACACTCATCAGTCCTGTGTTTTGAATGATTCTTTCTGAATCTCTTTCTGATTTTTGATTCATGGAATTCTGCAGAAGCTATTTTGCACTTTAGTGAATATTGAAGAATGTTATGTTTGTTTCAAAGACCATTGGCCTTTCTTCATCAGAAAGTGAGACATTTAAGACAATGGTAGACACAGTTCTCAGTTATATTCCTCTTGCTCTGACTGATAGCAATGCTTTCATGTTCCTTTTGAACAGAAGGAGCAAACCATAATAGTTAGTTGGAGAAGCCTGGAGACACCCTGCCTCCATATCATAAATCTGATCTGGGTTGGCTGGATGAAGAAATGCACCCTAGCCCACTGGGGAAATGTACCAGAGTTAAAAAACAAAGTCTCTCTGCACAGGTTTATGACCTAATGCTTTATCCTGAAGTCATATTTTAATTCTTTATTGGTAAACTTAGTTTAAACTGGGTGAAAATTATTGAAAGTACCAATTATGATGCATTTCCCCCTCAGTGTGAGGTACTGTGGGAAAGAAAATCAAGAAGTTCTACCGACTTGAGAAATCTATAGTTGATGACTAAAGACCAGTCACATAGGAAGTCCCAAACGGTGTTTTTGTATTTCTGATTGGAGCCAACTCACACTGAGCTCCTGTGTTCAGTTCCTAGAAGGCTGTTAGTTTCCACAGTAATTTTTAGCTGAGCATGTCAATTTTCCTCCAACTTCATCCAGCATTTGAAGGATGATGTACTGTGACCTGTGCCACCTAAAAGTGAAACAGAGCCAGTGCAGTTATAAATCCAATCTGTATCTGTCCACATGAGTATGAAATAGTTGACAAAAATTTGCTCTCTTATCCCCTTAGTCAAGTGCACTGCAGTAAATTAAAGAGGGAATTCTCACTCCACATTTTACAGTAGAAATGGGGAAAAGTAATTTGCCCTTGTAAGCAGTAAGAAGAATATAAGGGTGGGGTAGGGGAAGAGCAATGGATGTCTGGAAGGAAGCATAATTACAGCACAACTTGTCAATATTCTCGAGTAATTAACATTTTGTTTGCATCAGTAAAAGGCCTTCTGGTTATTAATAATTTCCTTTTTGCTTACAAACCCCTGGATTTGATTGCAGGGAAGGAGATGTGTGCTATTAGCAGAGTAAACAAGGGGAAATGTAAGTTAGTGACCAAAAGTAGGTATTGATTATTCTGCATTTCTGATGCCACACAATTTTCCCTGAATGTTTTGAGAAGGCACTGCTGGTTTGCAGACCTGTGTTCCCAGCTGTTGTTCCTATTCTCTCTTTCTCTTCTGTGTCAATACAGAAATTTCTGAAGTCCTGCTGGTGAATCAAACACTGAATTCTTCCTGATTTGACTCAGTGCATAGTCCTGTTCCTTTTAGTAACCCTAAATACTTATATTTCTCTTGGGGAAGTGATTCTAAATATTCATATACTCAATTGGCTGTTTAATTGCACATTTGCTGCATGTATTGAATGTATCCTTTGAAAAATTAGTCCAGCTCCCATAATGGATTGCTCTTTCCTGAGGGGAAAGTGTTATAGGAGATCTTCTCCTTTTAGTGCAATAAAATTGAGTGAGACACTAAGTGGCTTCCATTCAAACATGGACAATGGCTGACTCATAAAGAATTCATTGTGGGGTCTTCTGAAGCCCTTGTCTGATTTTAGAGGTGTGAAACTCAAGCATAATTTTCTGTTCTATCAAGCCCTTAAAAAGTGAGTAGTAAATGCACTCATCCAATTTACTGTGTGAGTGCTATGTCCTGATAAATGGTGCAAAGTCAAGTGAAATGGATTTGCTGTGAGGCAGCTGTTCAGAAGCAGAGCTGAGCAAAGACATCCAGATAGATATTTCCTCAGCTTGTACCCTGGATCCGCACATGATCAGCTACCTGTGTGCAGGGCAATGGGAAACACCACTTTGTCTTTCATTCAAACAATCCAAACCTTTTCCATTTGCTCTTCCTGCACAGCACTTGGTCACACTTCTGCTTGTGCTCCTGGCCCTTCTTTTGTTGCTTGTGTGGGGAATTATTTTTCCTACCCTAGCTGCAAATTGAGCTGCTCTTTTGCATTAATTGAGCTTGGATTTCACAAAAGGGCCATTGACAGACAAATTATCTGGGTCTTTTCCCAGCTCATGTGTTTCCAGCACATTTCAACAACAGCTGAGAAAGGAGAGAAGTAAAATTGAAGATCCATGAGCTTTGAGGAGGGATGAGGAGTGAATGGATAAAATCTTATCCTGCCAGGACAGATCTGCCTGACTTTGGGTTCTTTCAAAGTGTCAGCCACTGGACTGGGTGAAGCAATGCCAGAAATCTTCAGAACTTCCCCTTCCAACAGCTTTGCAGAGGAGAGACAGAGACCAGCATGGTATATCCTGCTTGTATTTGATATTTTCTGGAATAGTGATCAGAGGAAAAGGTCATCTTTTTCAGACAACGAGTGTTATATAAGTACTGCCCTCATTCAGTAGTGGGTTTGACTTGGATGGCATGTTCTGTATGGCTGGTTTCTTATTTTATTAAGGAGAAGTTATGATTCTTCTCTTACATTTTATGCTCTTTTAAGTCTTTTCTCCTCATTTCAGAATGCTTCATAGCAATCAGTTTATTTACATATCTGTGAACTGAGAAACTGGGTTGAAAGGTATCAAGAGTCACTATTCTTGAGTAAAGTATTTATGTAAAACATGATTTAGGAGATTACAGAAGTAAGCAGTTCTACTCCTAGAATCAGTATTTTATTTCATAAACCAGGATGTCACAGATTACTCAACTGAAGAATGATTTTCATGCCTTGTGGCTCTTAAGGATAACCTTGATTTGATTTTTGCATTGGTTCTGTGCTTTAAAGACTCAACTCTGAGAACTTCACAAAATCAACACTTGTGATTTCTGCATGAAAATGTGAATTCTACCTTTCAAATACACCTGGATTTTGTCATGTGATCAGAACTTTGACTAGAAACATGGACATGCTGGATGCTGAGATCCAACTTTTAAATTTGCATCCATGAAATGAGGGATATATATTTATATTTCATATTCTATAATAACCAGCCTATGGAAATTTTTTATTATTTTCCCTGGGATTACTTGGATTGCTCCTTTCAGATTGTAGCTGGATTTTGTGAAGCATAGATGGCTAAAATATGTAACTGCATGTCCTCCCTGGAGAGGGAAGAGGTGGCTTTTAGCATTAAATTTTTTAATTTTCTCTTTGACTGCATAATGCCATGGAACACCAAAGTCAAAATTTCAGTCTTAGCCATTTGGACCTCTTGATGCCTGTGCATTAATTTGAAAACAAAAACACCAAGTCCATCATTACAAATATAATTGGCACCCTCTTTGCAAGTACAGCAATAACCACTTGGAATATTTTGTTTTGATTGCCAAAACATTAAACTAACCTTCTGTGCAGAAGGCAATTCTACCACAGTGAACATATTTTCACTTAACAGGAGAAGATTGTGCATTTCAATATGAGAACTCAGGCATTTTAATTTCCTCCTTAGGTCTCAGTGAATAATTCACAAACAACATGTGCAACGAAGTTAGACTTATGTTGTTTTCTCTTGATCTAGGCCTAACAAAATGGCAGCTTCCTTTATAAGTTATCCTGCTACATTCTCATGTTTTAAAGTGAGTTTGGTTTTTGTATTTGGCTTCTGGGGGTTTTTCTTGGTGCTTTTTTGTTTATTTTTAGTATTGAACATACTCTTCTAAAAGCAGTTCTCCGTATTTGGAGTTGTACTCATTCAAGGTAATTTTTTTTGTTGGTTTTTGGTTTGGGTTTTTGTGTTTTAATTGGTTTTTTTAAGTGTGGATTGGGATGCTTTTTGATATATAGGTTGTTGCAAATAAAAGGATTCTTGAACTTGTTTATGGTCATAGGTGAAGAAAACAAAAATCACATGATCACAGTCACTGGAACCTTAAGGAAAAAAGTTGGGGACTACTTTCCTTGATTGACTTAAGGTGCAAATTTTCATTATTTGTTTCAAATTTCACATGACTTGTACACTTCAGATTTCTCCAAGAATCAGTCTCTCTTAATCAGATAAAACACCCCTAGCCAAAAAACCCCAAACTCTCACAAAGCTGCCCAGGAAAGCCTTGTAATTGTGAATAATCACAGAATGTTCATGGGGTGAGATCTGTCAGGGCAGCTCAGTTATGTGGAGATACAGGTAATATTTCAGATGGAGGACAGTGTTTGCATTTTGTGGTGCTGGAGGAGTGCCTGCACTGACAGCTGAACCTGTTATTTACCTTTTCCCACTGTCAGTTATTATGCAGGCACAAGAATTCTCAGCACACAGCCTCAGAGGTGACCTTGAGGTGACCTAGAGAGACCTCCCTTGCAATAAGATGGAAGCATATATTTCACTTCTGAGTCAATCTTGGTTTTCCCTGGAGTGGGAATTGACTATATTGCCTCTTATATCAGTATTCAGTTATATGTGATGGGTTTATGTTATAAAACGTCCACTGGGGAACTGACCTGACAACTCATTTCAGTCAGGCCTCCACTGTAATCTCAGAGGAAAAATGATAACATTTAATCCACTTAACCACCTGGGCATGTCCTGTTCCTGTTCTCATATTAGAGTGTATAAGGAAAAAAGGCAAGGCCAAATCTGCTGGTTGAGACCATTCTTGGATTACAGACTGAGGAAATCTTTATGAGACATTAGAGTTTAATTAGTCTGGAGCATCTGTGTAGAAATTACTGTCCCTTACCATGGTAAAGTATTGCAATGTTCCTTAAAAAAGGGGTACAAGGAGGGCATTTGGAATCTATTAGGAGAGCTGGGATCTGGGCTCCTCTTCCTGCCTAAGAACAGTCCCAATCCAAGCAGAATTTATTTTTTTTCTTGGTTTGGAATACCTGAGAGAAGTCCAAGTATATTGCTTACACAGTGCTTCACACCTGACGTTAGTGGAAGCATCTTTAAAATATGATGTTTGCTCTGTTCAGCAAAGTGGGGCTGGAAATTAAATACTCATTACAGAGTATTTAATTTAAATTTCATTCCTTTTCAGTGTAATGTTATTCTTTAAAAAGTAGCCAATTAGGAAAGGTTAAGATAATAGTATTAAAAAAATGTATGTGAAACTACCATACACAGAAATCTGTTTTGCTGTGGCATTTGTACATACAATAGAATATGTTTGCAAATGCCTTTTGTTTCCATATATGCTTTTTCAGAAGAAAATTGAGCTCTTTGGAAGTGCAAAATGAATCTTTAAAAAGTGTAATATTTTAATGAGTTATTAATTTAAAGGATAATTCACTAATTTTTATTATTTGCAAGTATACCTGACTGAATGAACTTTGATGTGCACACTGTACAGATTCACTGAAAGTTGCAAGGACAAAATCTGGCATTGTCACTCAATGTGCGTTATTTTCTTTGAAGGTGAAGTCATTTCAAGGCATACAGAAACTTCAGAAAACAAGATTTGCTTCTGACCTGCCAACAGTGCAGAATTGTTCAATACTTGGTGATACCAGTGGTAACAGGGGAAGAGTAGCTTAAATTGCCTATTTCTCCCTTTTTCTGTTCTCTAGCAAACAGAATAAAACTACAAATATGTTATTTAGTTTCAAGAAAACCTAAGTTTTCATATCCAAATTAGCTTGATTGTTAATACAAGAGATTCTTTTTTCTCAGTAAAGAGCTCAGCTTGATGCAGTGAGGTTTCCAGGAGAATATAGAAAAACATCACTATATGTTAAAGCACATTAAAACTGCCTTTTTTAATATAAAAACCATACTTAAGTGTGTTGCACAGTAGATTTTACAGAACAATTCCCCTTCAGCAGAAGTAGCCATGGGTGGTGTTTGATCAGGTAAAATCTCACATGACAACAAGGTCACGGCCACCACATGGCACCTGCATTGTTGAGATGCTGTCACCATGAGCTGTCGTGGTGAAGTGCACACAAGTCTCTCATCCAGACTGATCAGCTGCTTAGTCTTCTGTCAAGAAGTTCTTATTGACCAGAAAAATCTCTGCTCCTTTCTTTCACTGTGAGAACATCGTGTAAGAAATGCAAGAAATGCCCTCTGTCAGCCTGATATCCTTCCTTGGCACAGCCTGTGCTTAAGGGAAGAGGATGGGTTGCAAAGCAAGAAGGAAATAATATTTTTTCCCCTGGTATTCTTGGAAATTGCAATCATAGGTGTCTTGACTCGCTGAAGTGGAGGATATGTCTGGAGCAATTTAATTATAATCATGACTGTTCTGTGAAATGGGATATTTCAGTTCTGAGTCTGTTTATCTCTGCAATAGCTTTTGGTGATGGGGTCCTCTATGTGGATGCTTAAAACATTTCTTGATATAGAATTGGACATTGGAAAGCAGGTATATAAAACTCTTCTAATGCTTTACCATTTATTGTGAGGGGAAAAAAAAAAAAGATATACAAAATATTCCAGCTTCAATCTAAATCTGAACAGCACAGAGTAATTGATGTAATTCTGAAGGTACCACCTGCATGCTAAATATTTGTCTTCACCCTTTAGGGTATTAGAAAGAGATTTTTTTTTTTCTTGGTCTCAAGATTAATGGATAGTGTGATGAATTCTTAACAAATCTGTGCTCTTTAAAAAACATCCAAACAAATTTTAAGCTTTTATTCTATTCCTGAATTAAGCTAGTTGGTGTCTCATGGTCAAGGTGTGTTACATGATGATTTGTTTAACCTCTGAAGATGTCTGTAAATAATGGGGGAAAAAATGTGTTTAACATTACTATAATCCTGTTCTCTGATTAAACTTGAATAGAAAAAAAAGCCCAACCCAACAGAAAACATTGCCCCTAAAAAGAGTGTTTTCTAGAAAATTTCTCTTATTTTGTTGCAGAAAAGATCTTCTATGGTAAGCCTGGAACTTAACATCAATGACTGTGAGATGAAATTGATATAAATATTTCTAAGACAGCCTTCAAACTGTTGTTTTCTAATAATCAAAGATTGTCATACTGGTAGCAAAGAGTTGTTCAGGTTTTACTTTCAGTAAAAGTAAGTCAGTATCTTCATGGAATGGAACAGATCATTCTCCTCAGAAATCTTGTGTGAACGGACAGTTTAGTAGATGTTGGCAAAAACTCAAAAAGGTAAATTTGATTTTAAAACCCCTGTCATCCTGCTCTAAGTATCTTAACTGTGTAAGCCCTTGTTGGAAAGATGAGTATTAATTAGTTTCTGTTTAAATCGTGTCTATCTCTACAATTAGCTGTCTTTGTGTACTTTCTCTATTTTAGGATTAACCTTTAGTATTTGCTATCAAAGAGAATCTTAACAATTATATGTATATTAATTTTCCATCCCCTGAGAGAACTAGGTTCATACACAGTGAATCACAGAATAATTTAGGTGGGAAAAGACCTTTAAGATCCTCAGGTTCCTTCCCCAAACCCACCACTAAACCATGTCCCCAAGTGCCACATCCACACATCTTTTATATCCCTACAGGGATGGTGACTCCACAACTTCTGGGCAGCCTTTCCCAGTGCTTGGTAACCCTTTTGGTGAAGAATTTTTCCTGATATCTAATTGAAACTTGCCTGGTGCAATTTGAGGCACTTTCCTCTCATCTAGTCACTTGTTATTTGAGAGAGGAGACCAACAAATAAAGGTCAGGAAGCCTGACTTTGAGTTTCTTACCAATTAAGGGTTATTGACATTGAGGGTGCTGCTTTGGTGTGAAGCTGATGCAGTTAAATGCAGGCTTAGGCACGAGGATTTCAGTAACTACCAATTTTCTAAACAGAATGGATAGAGATGCATTTTCCATTAAAAAGTGATGCAAAAGTAAACTTGCCCTGTAACCCTGAACTGGCTTCCTTTTCACCTTTTTAGTTAGAGGCAATAGAAAGTACAAAATTAGTCACCACTGTCAGTTGACAAAGAGAAGAAATTTATGGCTGAGAACAGAAATTTCTGTTTGTAGAGTTTTTTCACTCTGTCTCTTTTGCAAACTTATTGCAAGAGAAAATGCTTTTTGTGAACTTGGGAACTTGGAAATATTCCTTGATTTTCTATAGATTTCTGTCCTGGGCTAAACACCAGGGCCTGTGATTGTGGTCTTCATTCTGTGTCAGCCCATTAATTGATTACTTTGACCATGCATTCATTTCTGTAGTGTAACTTGGTGTTGAGATAGAGCTTTTATTTGGGTTTTTAGGTTGGAGGCTTTTGGGTTGGCATTTGTTTGATTTTTGTTGGTTCTCAGTTTGTTGGTTTTTTTCCCCCAGAGTGAAGTTGTATATTCTTTAAAGACTTTTTCTGCAAGTTCTGTCTTAGGAGTTACAGTGCTGTAACAGATGTTGATTGATCATGAGTTTTATTGTATTTCTTTTTCATTCATCTTCTAACTGCAGTATTCTGTTTGTCATTTAGAAAGTTTAGTGGAGTTCTAGGAGCTGTAAGTGGTGCTAAATCTTTTCTGTGGGCCCATCCGAGGGAACTGTGTTTTTAATGTACAAGGCTTCAAAAGATATTTTCTTTTGGTCTTTCCTTTCCTTCCTGAAAAAATTGTCAGAGAAAGACAGAAATAATGTGCTGTCAATGACCTAGTTGAGAAGAGTGACAGAGCAAGGGTTTTACTACCACATCTTTCTTAACCACCCTTGTATGACCTTGTTTTGTTATTGGGGTCTTCCTTTCCTAATCACTGCATGGAAAAAAATCTCAGTGACAGCAAGTTGGACCTATTTTTCACATTTTATATTTTTCAATTTATTTTTTAAGACAGGGGAAGGACATAATTTTGGATTGATGTTTTGGAACTAATTGTAGACTGGTGTTACTGAAGAGGAGCTGGGGGTTGTTGGTTTGGCTTTTTTTTTTTTTTTCCCCTCTATCTGCTGGTGAATGAATGACTTTGTAGTGCTTTGTGACTGCCAAACTAATCCAGCTGCCTTCCCTGTTCTCATCAAGTGCTTCAACCTTGGACCTCCTTCATGTAGCTCTTTCTACTATTTCATTTTGGTGAAATGGGCTATTTAGTAGGTCACAGGAGGAGGCAGAGCTCTGTTTTACTGATGTGCTGAGTGGAAAGCAGTGAAAGAGAAAGGACCTAGGAAGACACAAAAGCTGCACATGTTGGCTTTTTCAGCTGTTGTATCTTTTGTGTAGATTGCCCGCAGTTGTGCTGTACCAGGGTTATATATTAAGTGGTGCTTCAGTTTATTACATATTCCACTTTAAACCTTGATGTTCAGTAGGAAAGATGCATTCATGATATGGCCTGTGTAGCACAGTTCATGAATAAGTTCTTGTGGAAAAAAAAAATCTAGTTTCTGAAATGTCAATGAGGAAAGAAAATCAAGACTAGCCTAATTTTTAATTTTGGAATTTTTTGGGGAGCTTAAGAGTGGAAATCACTACTGATAATTTATAAAGAACTTTTATTGCTAAGGTTTGTAATAACTTCTTTAATATTTATAGTTCTTGAAATGACTTTATGCACTGGGGCACATTCTTTACGATCATTTCTTTTATCACTCCTAGTTTGTGACTGTTGTTCTAATAAGGAAGATAAATAAGTTCATTCTGAGTATTGATTTACTTAAAGGCATGCTAACCAAGTAGTTAAACACTGCTCTTTTCCATAAATGAAGCTAAAATATTCATTAACCAATTAATAATATTCAGTTTTCCTAGTTGATATATAGAGATGCCTGAGGCATACATATAGCACACTCTATATCTTTATATGTTCTACTTGGAAACATAAAATTAAATAAAATGTAAATTTTAAAATACATAATGATGTTATGCAATCTCAAAAGAGACTGTTATATTACATCTAAGGCATTATTTTAAAAGCATGAAACCTGGATGCAATGTAATAGACCAGGAAAGAGTTGAGCAGGGAGTATGTTTTGTACTTAACAAAAATCCAAAGCAAAAGCCTAGAATTTTCCAGTTCTATTAATTGGAAAAGAGTTGTGAGAATAATAAAATAAATGAATAAGTATTGGTTTTGCACAGATCCAGTGAAGGCAGCTATTGTTTTAACAATCTAACAATTGGGGGACAGCAAATGTGCCTTAATTATAGATCTCTGACTGCTGTGTGGGTTCTGAGAGCATCTGCTGATGCCTTGGTGGATCCCCTACAACAGCTGCATTCTTGGAGCTGGAAAAGTCATAATCCTACTTTTATCTTGGAGATGGAAGGATGGCTTGGGCTGTTTTCATTTCAACACTGCTAACTTCCAGTGTTGGTACTGGAAAATAGTGATTCCAGGTACCCCAAGGATATTTACATTTTAGTTGAGAAAAGACCATAGAGAGAATCAAAGGTTATGAGTTTACCCTGCATATGAGGCACAGTGAGGGATGTTTATACAAATTAGGGATTTCCCTTGCTCTCTGCTCATCTTCTCCCTTATTCTTGCTGATATTTCATGGGGGGTTGGAATGAGATGAGCTTTAAGATCCCTCCCAAGCCAGACCATCCTGTGATCCCATGACTGGGGTATCTGCAGACTGGGAGCCTGGTGCTGGAGCCCAGAGTGAGAAGAAAAATATTGCAGAGTTGAGAGCTCCAGAGATTGGGAGCAGGTGCCCCAAATGTTTGTGGTGAGCAGAGTGGCTGCAGGCACAGGGGAGCTGCAGCCATCCCCAGGGGGATACTGCTTTTTGTGGGCTTTGTGCCCTGAACAAGGTGCAGAAGGGTGAGGGGAACCTGAAATTGTGGCTTTCTGGGGAAGAAATGCCCTGTGCTGGGAATAATGTTTGAAAATCCAATCTGCTGATCTTAATTTTTCTAGTGGTAGGAAAACAAATAAATAAGAAAAAAGAAAAAAAAAATAGTTAGGGGACATTGTCAGATTTGACTTTGATCTGTGACTCTGTTGGCAGTTCAGTGGATTTTGGATTAAAAGTTGGGTAGAATGCATAAAATCCAAAAAGGGTCTAATCAGTTTATTCTTGATGATTTAGCAAGATTATAATTATATCTTTGTGTAATTGTTTTTTGTATGATGGATCTTCAGCTTTATTCTCTCTGTAATAGAGTCTAAACATAGACTGGAATAACCATAAACATAATCAGAAACAACAGTTTCAGTGTGAGCAGGGAAATGCTATTGGCTTTCTGGAGGTTGCTCATCTGGACATTCATACAGCCTGTTTCTTTTTAATGTTTACTGAATATTTAATGATACTTATTATGCATACAGAGTTCCTCTACATGCTTATTTAGAACTGAGTAGTATTTCCTGAAGATGTAGGAATGCAATAGCAATATGAAAGGCTTTGTATTATATACTCATCAAATAATAGAGCTTTTTTTTTCTGGACTGTAAGCAATTCAATTATTTTGTTTCTGAAATAAATTAAGTAAAGCTTATTGAGTCCAATCAGCCCTTGTTTCTAGGGAATTGTAGTTCAATTTCATTTTTAATTAGATTGAACATTGTGAATTTCTTAGCAGTGGTAAGCAAGATCTGGCAATAAAATATGCACTCAATTTGTATTAAAAGTTGCTAAAATCTAGTACAGGGAACTGGCAGTATATCTGGCTTATGTTTAATTGTCCAAATATCCTATTGTGAAAAATTCCATTTTTAAAAACTGCTGATGTGTAACAAATTACTTTTCTTTGATAAAACTGTATAGAAGATGAGCAGGCAGCAAACAGGCAAAAGTATGGGACAGAACATTGAGTTCTTGATAAGCTTAATAGCACATGTAGGAGCTGGATGTTAAATTTTTTTCTGTGCAAGGATTACAGAATTGAACCTAGATGATTTTTGGTTTGGAGGAGAAGTCTCCAAAGGTTTTTCCTCAACTGCCACAGCTGTCCAGTGTGTGGATTTCCAGTCAAACCAGCACACAACAAGCTTGTGACCAGTGTTCATTGAGAAGTCTACTGTCCTTGAATAGCATTAGTGGCAGAGAAATGTACTTAAAAATATAATGGATGGTAAACTGATGGGCAAAGTAACTCTTACTCATCACTGCCATGCAGCCCCATTGCTCAAAGGCAGATTTTTGTGATTAACATTGTAGATTTTCTTACCCTTCCCTTCTGCTTTTCTTCCCAAGAAATACAAAAGGAGACTCTCTCTTCCCTAGAAATAATTTTCTAGATATTAAAAAAAAGGACAAAATTTTGAAAATTAAGGATTGTGAAAGCCAATTTTAGTCTGGAAAGCAATTACAGAAAATGTCTTAAAAGATCTTAGATATGCTTGTCGGATTCTTTCCACAAATAAATGCACTTCATGTTGTCATTTCTCTGGTAGTAACTACATCAAAGTCTTAAGGTCTTGACATGACACAGAGCAACTCTTTGATTTTGTATTGTTCCTATATATGTCACTGTATGGCAGGAAGAGTTTGATAAATTCTTTTGCAATATGTTTTCCCCCTTCTAAGACCTTTATGGCAATAGCCTGTCATTTATGAGACCACTGTGTATGCATTTATAGCTGTTGGAAGTTTTATGCAGCTTAATCCCTTTCCCAGCCCTGTTTGTTCAATATAACAATGATGCCATTCCTCAGGCAAGGACAGTGTTTGAGCTGGAAAGGAAAGATGTGTTTCTTTTTATGGTCCCCATTAAACTGGCTGCATCCTCCATCCTTTTTACAGCCTTAGCACAGCACCTTGAGGGTTGATCAGCAAAAGCCAAAACCTCTTCAGACAGAGTTTTGCCACCAAATTCCTTCGAACATCCTTCAATGTTTGCGATGGAGAATCTTGGAGCATGATTAAACATCAAGTGCAATGCCAAAAATACTATGTGAAACCAAAACATTACTTTGTTAAAAACTTGCAATTTGGAAGAGTGGTATATAGATGTAGATATGTGTATTTAAGTGGGTTTTTTCCACCTTGAGTTTTGTTTGTGTTACCAAGCCCTTTCCAAATGCTCTGTATTACAGTAGATAATAGGTAGTAAAAGATAGCAGCATCTGATTATACTCACAGCATCTAAACCTGACTTTTCTATCCAGTCTGCTGCAGAAATAAAAAGATATTGTGTCAGTGAGGTCTTTCAACATGTTTAAATGTACCATTGCTCTTGCTTAATAATTTTACATACTGCCAATTAGTCATATGAGATGGGACATCCTTTCAGAGCATCATGATTTTAATTGTGACTTCAGCAGAAAAGAGTAATTAATAACTATTAACCTGTCCAGTAAAGCTGTGTCTCAGATTAATGAACCATGTCTTTCACATGTTGCAGTATGAATTGAAAAATGCAGCAGTTAAAAACTGATTACTGTTATTTGTCTAATTAATACTGTTATTTGTCTAATTAATGCTGATCTTTGCACTGAAGTATAATGACAATAGGAGATTTTTTAAAACATTAATATATTTGATTTTACTCTGAATAACATGTATTCGGTACAAACATGTATTTTTTAATGTATTTTTGATAAACTTTTTTTTTTTAGTGATTAGTTTTTCTTCATTTTTGTTTCCATGCTACATATATATTATGGCTTTGACTATAAAATTCCGCATGCATTTTTTTGAGGTTTACCTGGAAGGGACGGAGAAAAGGGGATCACAATTATATAGAGATATAAACAGGATGTTGTTTCTTATTTTATGAATGTGTTATGTCCATGATTTGCTTTGTTAGCACTGATTGGACTTGTAATAAACAGTGAGATTGTGAATCTGCCTTTAGGAAGAGATTTGGCCTCAAGTTACATGGAGGAGGTTCTATGTTAGAGTAACAACATGATCCCAAATTAACTTTGCTGTCAGTAGCTGCCACTTAAAGGCCTTGGTTGTCTAATGAGCTGTGATGTCATTAACACTTAGGCAGCCATTGTGTAAAGTACAATCTTTGCAATTTTGTGTGCAGCTTTAGGGAGATTTAAGTAGTGTAAACTGCCATTTTAAGTGTTAAAAAAAAAAAATCTCCTTTAAGACTGTGTAAGTGCTTGTAGCCAAAGCATGTTTTATGTCTTTATTTAGGGTACTGTTATTTTGCCAGACACAGACATATTTTTGATATAGAAAAACCTTCAAAGACCTCTGAGAAGTTTCAGTGAACAGCCTAATATTATCCATTAGTGTGATTATCTGTGTACAGGAGTGAGGATACATTTTCAATAGTGTGATATCCATTCACATAAGTGACTTTTGAAGATGAGAACTACATTTTTAGGCACTTTTGACTTCAGAAATCAAGGTGTGCTTGAAGGGCTTTTTGAAATGTAGACTTTTTAAATGTGCTATCATAGTACATGATACATACCAAGATAGAAGAGAACTCTTAAATACTGTTGTGCAGCTAATTTATATTGTTTCATTTACTATTATGTAAGGATTGAAAGAGTTGAAAGCAGAATTAGATAAGAAAATGCCACTGGATTTCTATTGACCCTAATAACAGTAGGGACCCTATAGTAAAATGAAGAGATCAGGATCATTTTTTTTTTCCTAGCACTAAAATTTGATTTGAAAATCTCTCTACAAGTGGTGGAATGTGTTTGGAAGTTGCTGTATTTTAAATCAAATTTTCCAGACACACTGCTGCTTGTTTTGAGTAAGAATGGAACCTTCTATGATGGCAAAGTCACTTGCTATATAGAATTATAAGCCAATGTATCTTGTACTGAGCTGCTTTAGCTTAAATAATGTATCAGTCAATAAAAGAACAGGTTGTTCTATGGATTTGTGAACGGGTTTTTCACAGCTCTGTTTCTTGAAGCTGAATTCTGTGGTGTCTAATCTGTGGAGAAGTTTCTGTATTCCTTTACATCTGCCACTCTGTCTCTTGATTTCTTCCATGTTTTTTTCCCTCTTCCATTAAGGAATAAGCTGTTCAGTTTTTATTAATGCCTTCTCAGTCATGTATTCACAGCATCTGCCCCTTGTCTGCTCAAGATCCCATTTTCATTAAACTTGCAGGGAATATACTGAGATATTTCCTCCTGTGAAATAAGTTTCCTGTGCCAACTAATCAGCAGCTCAGTCATTTCTGTGGATCAGCACACATAAATGGACAAGCTTAGAAAGTGGACTTAGGCAATATTCGCAATAATAGGGCTGGTGTTGTACCTCATAAAGCACAAACTGCACTGCTGGTACTGTTAACACCATGAGGGGGAGAATTGTTTGTGCAATGGGTTCTCAGAAGGTTTGTCCATATTTTGGGACTGCTTGCAAATATGGTGAGAAGAATTGCTAATAATGCTATTTGAATATGTAATTAGCAGGTTGATATAACCCACAGTTACTTGCATCATTTTTTTTTCTGTTTTCCTGGTACATTCATAAGCATTGTTAACCATCACTCTTAGGAATCATGCATTGCTACTTTCTAAATTATTTGTGGCAGAACTGTTGCTGATAATCAAAAAATGGGAGGGAAAAGATGCCGTGTTTATTTAATTATCTTTAAGCATTGGGGTCTTGCTGGATCAGAGGTTCTAGAAACAGGATCTAAGCTGTTCAGATGCAGTGAGAGAATAGTGTAGGAAACCCTCTGTTCTCATGGTTGCTGTAATCCTGGTGAGACCAAAGTGTGATGTGATTTTCTGCTCTCTGCCCATGAAAGGACAGCTTAAACTTGAGCCCAGATGTGGCTCCCATGCACAGAATATCTCAGTAGAGCTGCTTCAGTCATGCTTTATTTTCAGCTGGAAAGAGAGGGTGCTGCTGGAGCACTCCGTGCCTCAGTGTGCATGTTTGTAATTTTCTGGAGCTCTGGGGTTAGCAGGTAACCTTGCCTCTGTAGCCCCTGGAAAATAATGAAGGCTGATTACCTGATTGGTTTTGTGCTGTGTGGTGCTTACAAGGTGCAAGGATGGTCTCAGCTGAGAAGAGAGCAGGGACAAGATCTTCAGAGAGTCTGACTTTGTACACAGGTGGAAGATAACAAATAGAGCTTGAGGCCAGTACCTGCTGCACTGCTTATCACCAGTCACTGATGGGCAGCTTTTATGCATGATGCTGGAGATTCACAGAGGCTGCAGTCTGTGCTCTTTGGTAGGTTTTGTGTTCAGATCATTAATATAAGCCCTAATTAAGTGTTCATTCAGGTGCACACTGGCCTCAGGTGAGCTAAAACACATTAAAGCCACCTGTGAAAGGCCCCTGCTTCTTGTTGCTTCTTTTCTTTTTCCTCAGCAAATAGTCATGCTCAGATTGCTTATTTTGGACCCAGTATCTGCCAGTAGGTTTGTGGCCAAAGTCCCACAGTAAAGTTTGTCTGAAATGTGGAACAGAGAGCTGTTACCAGTGTGGCAGTGCAAAAGGGAAATGTTTCCTCTGCCACATCTCAGAGAAGGTGCAGTTAAAATGGAGAAGCAGCTTTGAGTTTTCCCCTTGGAGCCAAACTGAGTTCTACAGACTGTTGCAGTCTGTCTCTTCACTGCTTCAGCCATATCATCTTTAAAAGGCAATTTAATGGTGCCTGGTGGTGTGTGGAGTTTACAGACCTAAACTGTCCCCAGGTACACGACAGGGCCTTTGGTGAAGCAGCAGGTGTCTCACATTAGATTAAATTGAGTCCAGAATGTTTTATGGGGTGATTTGATATACTGAATTGGAACAGTCACATTTTTTAAGGTAACTCCAAAAAGTGAGGACTTAAGCAGCCATAAAAAACAAAAGGGTTAACAGTGAGCACCAGCATCTGTTTTCAAGGGTTCTCTGTTTCCAGTTTGTTCTGAGATGTTTATGGCTTTGGGAGAGGGACAATACATACATCCAAAATCATAAGGAGCAGATTTTTCTGTTGGATTGTTTTGCAATCTAAAATAATCCATTCATTTGAATAGATGTGCACTGGTTTACCTGAAGGAATTAATCTACAATCTTCTGCCTTGTAAAAAAATATGCAGAACTTTCTTTGGCTTCTTTGTGCTTGGACAATTTATGTCTGGTAAAGTGTTTACGTATTTAAGATGAAAATGGAATCAACAATGCACATTTATTGTTGATATAGTTGTGCTGTCACTGTTGTAAAGTTAAAAAGCAGCAATTATAGCTGAAATCTGAAAGCTGTTTTGTAATTTCACGTGTGACACAACTTCTTACTAGAGATTGTAGCCATGGCAGCAGTGCTTGCTGCACTTTGTGAATAGCAGACGTGTAGTTACTTTCTCCCACTAAAACTGAGGAATTTAATAGTTTTCGTTTGTTTTTTTTTTAAAGTGCAAAGTTTTTAAAACTCTTTAAAAGAAAAAATAATATGTATTTCCTGTTTTGTGTGCTACTAAATAAACCAGGGATTAATAAAAAGATACTGGATATGGAGGCAGGAAAAGGCAATAATTATTTTAAATCCTGCCTGTTACATCATTTAGCTATGATGAGTCCCTAGTTCTCCCACCCTAGTTTTTGTGCAATCAAATCCTGTCTGAATATCTGAATAAAAACATGAATTGAAAACAGAAAAAAAACATAATAAATGAACCTACCATTTGGGCAATCCCTTTTCCTGCATTACATTTAAGGTCTGGAATATATTTTTTGCATCTGAGCTAATCACCTCTCATTCTCCTGCTCACCTGACTAGAGTTCTCTCAAAGAATCCCTTTGATCTGTGGATTGCTTGTTTGTGTAAGATAGGTAGGATTAAGTGACTCACAGGTTCAACTTGCATCTGCTTATCTGAATTCAAGATATCTGAATGCAAGATGAGTGTCAAGGTCTTGGCAAAGCACAGTATTAGATATATTTACTTACAGAAATCGCAAATAGTACTTTGCTATTTTTAGCATATTGCAAATACTAGGCTGCTATTTTTATATTTTTTCTGTCTTAGCTGTTGAGTAAAACAGAACTGAACACCAAATGAGGCTCAGACTGAATGCCATTTATTCATGTAATTTACATACTTGTAAAGCCACAAAGAACTGTGCATAAACATTCCTTAATACCAGCAGCTAGGAGATAAATTGAAAATTATATACATGCACAAGAAGAAAAAGAAGGTTCTAAAATGTAGAAGGAAGAAGACAATTGAACTGAGAAACAGAGGAGTAGTAAAAAGTCCTCAGGTTCCTGTGAAATCAGAGTTGTGTAGAAACATCAGATACCTGCAGTCATTCCTCAGACCATTTGGAGACCTTTGGAAAGTCATCAGTAGGGCAGCCCAGTGAATAGTAAGATAATTCTTAAATACCTGAATTACTTCTGTCTGAAAAATTAATATAGCTTTGTATCACTGAGCTTTGTATCAATTCCAAATATGCAGAGCATTACACAGAAAGGTCATCTCATTTCATGGGGGTATTTGCCACATTACAATTTGATTTTGGCCATATCAGAATCAAATCCTCTTTATTTTTCACTTCTCTATGAAAGAAACAACTGAGGTTTTCCAGAAAAGCTGCTGCAGTTTATGGTACTTGGATGCTTTTGTCCTTGACTTTGGGGAAGTTTGCTTGATATTCCGGCCCAGATCTGTGGATATTTGGAAACTAATTGTCAGTTCCAGCTCAAACTTTGTTGTTATAATGAGACAAAATAAAACCTATTTGTCTGACAGGAGGCAGATCCAAACATTTGAGTAAGATAGACTGGAGTGTTAAATTTAATTTTATTTTTTTAATGTTCTGTAAACTTCTGTTTTCTCTCTTAACTGTAGAGTAAATGTGTCCAGAAATCCTGATGCCAGTGCAGGCAAACGTTCAGTGTGTGCTGTGTCCTTGAAGAGGTAAACTAAGCAAGAACATCTTACAGATAATAACATGGAAAATAGGGAAGGTCAACTCAAGATGGTTTAGTGACATTATTTTCAAAACTGAGGCATTTTCAGGGTGGTGTTTATATCATAGGAAAACCTGTTAAGGTGCTAGAAGCACTTTGGCAGTGCAGCTTGGCACAGAGCAATCTGTGGTGAGAACGTGGTGCATGGGAAAGCCTCCGTCTCAGCAGTATTTAAAAAAATGTTGTTTTTTGAGTCTGCTGTTGTTAATGGTCACCTGTGTTTCTTTGTCCCCTCAGCTTTCTCTGCTGGAAGGTGCAGGGTTTGGTGGTGTTCTCGTTTACACTGATCCTTGTGACTTGCCAAAGACTGCAGACCTTGCTGACAAAGCCTTTATGGTCTCCTTGAACAGCGGGGGAGATCCATCCACACCTGGTTATGCCAGCATTGGTAAGTACTGGTCAGGGCATTTTAATTCTCTGCAGATTGTAAAAATGGGAGTTAAAACACTAAACCAAATCTTGATGGCAAGAGAGGCTCTGAGTTAGGAAATACTGTGTAATACAGCAGGGCTTAAAGGATGGAATCCAGTCTCAAAAGTGCTTTAAATTCTTGGCACAAAGTCTGCACTCTCAATAGTTTATTGTGTTTTGTATTTGAGTATTCACACACCGAACCATTATTACTACCTGTTTTTTCTTATCCCATGAACAAAAGCCAAGACTGAAGTACTGATCCAGGATCTGTCCCCACTGAAAGAATTATTCCCTTCATTCTGTCTTCCTCTTTCATAGTAACAGAAATTAAAATATTTGGTCACAAGGTACAAGTGAAATATAATTAGATATTTATATTTTTAAAGTATTAAGAGAAAATAATGTTTATAGTATCTGTATGCTACTATCACTTGAATAGGGTGTGTTCATTTAGCCTTGCCTAGACAGATTTGGTTATTAATTATGCTTCTCTAAATACATGTATTTTTGAAAGGTGGGAAATACAGATTTGATTTCAAGGAACAACATGGTCTCAAGGGACAACATCATCTTATATAATTTTATGTGGGATGTTTTTGAAGCAATGTTAACAATAAATAGAAGCAGCAGCATATTTGACTTGTATGTGCTGCTTAAATCTCCATTCTGGCAGTTCAGTGAGTGTGTGTTCTGCTTCTCTGCAGCTTTTTCAGCTTTACAGCCCTTTTTACTATCTAACTATTTGGAAATGTATTAAGCAGCAGTCTATGATTTTGTGACAAGGCTTCATCAAGAATATTTTGTCCGGTTACTGGCTCAGACATCTAAAGTTTGACTTGAATTGGCACTAAATCAACTGAGGCAACGTGGAGATACGTCATGCCTAGAATGGCAGAAAATAGAAATATTTGCCTGGTTGTCAAAGAAGGGTGTTAGCTATTCACAGCATGAATGCCTTGACAGCTCAGTGGGAAAGAAATTGCACATTTTCTCAGTGTCTCAGTGTACCTGACCCAGTGTTCTTAAAAGTGCCCTGGGAGCTACAGAGGTAAATATAACACTCTTCAAGCTTTATTCTTGCTCATTTCATGGAGCTATTTGAAAAACAGTTTGTGGTGTCTCTGTCTGGCTGACTCCTTAATGTTTTATTTACCCTACATGAAAAGTAAAGCTAATTAAAACAGATACACCAACATGAAGATGCCACTTCAGTTTTTAAACCTTATGTGTTAGTTTTCTGTCAGTAAATTATCTCATCTGCAGTGTGCATTCCAATCTCCAGTTTGGGAAAGAGAGGCTTAATTATAGGGACAGTGGTGTTACAAGTGCATTGATGGTTTCTGGTAGAAGCCTTAGTGTGGCTTGTCTGCGGTTTGAAATTTCTGAGCAACATTCATAGACAGAAGCAGGTTATCATGCTTAAGATCATTGTTATTTTGATCATTGAGTGCCATGATGAGCTGGGAAGAGCTCACAGGAATACTTGAGAAAACCCTTTTTATTTTTTTATGGTTTTGTCACTGGAAGGTAGATCAGATGGAAGTAATTCCAGTGTTTCTGATGATGATTTTGCTTCTCTGGAGACTGTGAATTAACTTGCTTAGAGGTAGCTCATGCCTGGGACAGCCGCAAACGCATCTGGAGTTCAGGCTTTTCCCTGGGGGATGCACTTGGATGTACAGTGGTTAAACTGCCTTGTGTGGGATAAAAGAGCCAGAGAACCCGGGCTGCCCCTTTCACTTTGATTCACAGACTGTAATAAGCACTACAAGAGATTTTATTGGAAGCTCCTGCCTAAGTTATTGGCATATCTTTGACACCATCTGCACTTCACACTTTGCCAGAAGAACTGTTACTATCACAAGCTCGAGGCTGCTCCTAGCAGCATTCTCCCTTTTACTGGGAAATTCCTGGTAGGATGAGTGATCCAAAGCTAGTCTTGTACTTGGTGAATGAAAGGTAGGAAACTTGGATTTTCTTGCTGCTGCCTTTGTTTCTCCTGTTCTTTTAGTCTGAAGACAAATTTCTCAGTGGTATCAGAGTACTGGAATGCTTCAGTGTTTTCCTAGAAAAAAAAGTCTTCAGGAAACTGTATAATTTACAGGTCTTTTCTCAAAGTTGACAACATTTTAAAATGGGATTTATGTAATAGTTCTGAGAGAATTTTGGAGTTCTCATGAGGTTTCGGCTCACATTTTCTGTTTCATGAAGATTAAATGCTGCAGTTCTGCATATGAATCATCTTGAATGTATAGAAATAGCTGGAGGATGGGTTTGAGATGCCAGCTACCTACGAGCAGAATGATTTTATTGATCTCTGTTTAACAAAGGGGAAAAAGTAATGATGAGAAGGGGAAGTGAACAGCACTTATTTGAAAGTTTCTGCAGCTCTGTTTCATAATTTAATTCTTCTGTTCTTAAGACTCTTCCAATCCTAAGTCCTATCAGTCCTGAAACAATCATAGAATCCTTTGTGAGCATCATTTCTCTCTTTGTGATTCTGACTGCTAAAGACAAGTGTCCTTCATTTTTAAAAATCTTTCTTCTGTGTTCCTGTTTTTGAAATGAAATAGATCCAGGGGGTGGAACTCAAAGAAGTAATCATGCAGGATTAAGAAACTTCCTGAGGAAATAAGAGACTTGTGTAGCAAAAATTGTCTTGAAAATAAAGTTTAGAAGAATAGTGTAAAACTTGAGTGCTTTCCCATCTAGTTTTCTTTTTCCATTTTGACTTTTTGACTGCTGCACTTCCTTTCACCCACCTTCATCTGACAGACACATATTAGATTTCTCCATTGCTAGACTTCAGAGCTGTTTCAAATCAAATTTGTTTCCACACAGGAAATGGCTCAGTAAACAAAAATATGGATAGAATCCATTTGTCAATCCTACTATGTAAATAGAAAAGTGGCATTGTGATAAGCACTAAGAACCCTGCCCATGAGATAAGGTGCCTCATAATGGAATCCCTATCTGTGCAGAGGGGGAATAGAAATTATTTCATGAAGAGTTCAGATGGCATCATAGAAAAGACTGTGAGCTTTTAAATGCTGAAATATAACAGCTGTAAAATACAATCTTATGGTATCAGCTGGAGTTTGAAGTGTAATGTTGTTTTAGGGAATTGTTATGCAGAGGTTATAGCAGTAAGGAAAAAGGGGTGTGTTTGGAAGTCATGCATGGTTCAGGTTATGGTTAACCGCTGGTCATGTGAGCCATATCACAGGAATTTGGGTGAAAAAATCAGTGACACGGGAAATGTGACACTGGAAATCCCTGGAACTGAATAGTGCACATTCTTCAGACAGAAGAATTGACATGAGCTTTCCTCAAACACTGCTGATAGGATTTGATCTCAGAGGCAGGGACAAGGAAGGCAAGGAATTGTTGAGGATTTGATCCACTGCAGGACACAGCTGAGGCCATCAGCAAAGCCAGTGATGCCTCTGGAAGTGTATTTAAGAAGGGACAAGGTTGCTGGACAGGCAGGGGAGTGAAACTGAGCCTGGAAAAGGGCAGGGTCACAGTTCTGTTCTAATCTTTTTGGGTTTGTTCCTCACTATCCAAATCTATTTTACCTGACAGTTGCTGACACTGTTTTGCCTGTGGTGGTAATTGATAAGTGATCTCTCTGTCTTTATCCTGATCAGTGATCTTTTCCATCTTACTTTCCTCTTACCCTGAAATATAGGGATAATGAGAGTGTAGCTGGGTAGGGTCTGGAGGCTGTCCAAGGTTTACCCACCACACTCAGTTCAACAAAATTTAAACCCCCAATATTCATCATAAAAACCCTGTGGCATTTACCTTTTTAGAAATGTGCCATTCTTTAATTGGGCTTAGCCAGTTCTCCTACAGCAACCACAGGGAACTGCTGCCACTGCTTGGAGTGTGGGTAAGTGGTGCTTGCTGGCATTGAAATGTGTCCCTGCTCATTTTTTAGTCATTCCTGTGATTCTGTAGCTTTGGTGTGCCCTGCCTGATGCCTGAGTTTGTCCTTTCTGTCCTTCACTTCATGATATTTTACTCCTCTGAAGCCAGCAGCTGAGCAGAAGTTAGCTGGAGAATAGAACATTGTGTAATGGTTTTAACCATGCATATGCAACATATGTTCTAAAATGGTTTGTTATAAATCATTATGACTTTTTACAAGATGTCCTCAGCCCTGGTTTGTCTGTTCTTTTTGAGAACAAAACACAGTCACAATAATATATTTTCTGTGCTTGCCTCTGTGGCTGTGGAAATTATTCTGAGAATATTTTTTTTCTTTTTCAAAATTTGTGTTTGCTTTCTGCTAGCAGCATTGGATAAATTAAATACAAAGATAATTTGTTGTAACATGACTGTCTACAGTCAGGCTTCTGTGCACTGTGCTTTGATTTTCCTTGAGGGCAGACTGAAGCTGAGGAGAAAGAAAAGCTAAAGTTTGATATTACAATTAGGTGTGTGCATATATGTTTACATGTACTCTTGATTTTATTTTGGACCTACTACATAATTTCAGTGGTTGCCATAAAAATTGCAGAGTTTATCAGACCGACTACACTGCTTCATCTGATATACTGTGTTATTTTCTGTATGAACAAAAATCAGTGCTAATGCAATAGAGAGGCAAGTCTTTGGAAAACACTGGCCTTTGAACAGTGAATGCAACAGGTAATAATTTCAGCAGATTTTCAATAATATCTGTAGCATCAGTGGTTCAAGAGGTGTCTAAATCCATGATCTGCCTCTTGAGATTTTTCAGGATGTAATAAAGCAAGTAAGCTTCTATGTAAGTATCAAATTACATACTCTGAGATTTTGGGATTTGTGGGGTTTTTTAGCTTTTTCTCCTGTCTGGCTTTCAGTTAGGTTTGCATGTATTTAAAACTGAGAGACTTAGTTGGACATTGAGATATTTTAGGCTCACAAGTTTGAGTGTGTGGACCTCTGTATTGCATATCAGATATCACTTTATCTTCTACTAAGCTGTCTATATTTTTTTTCTTGGAAGCAAATTTGAGTTCAAAGCATTATGATTTTATTAATTAGAGTATTAGAAGGAGAGAGGAGAAATCACTGGCAATGATACTGGAATAGCTTGCTAGCACTGTTTTTATCATTTGACTTTTGCAAATGCCGTCATGAAACATATGGTCAAAACTTTCCCCAGTTTCAAGCAGAAAGTTATTAAAAATTTGAATTTATAAGAGAAATGGAATGTAAAAGTGTTGAAGACCAGATTATTTGAAAACAACAAATCAGCACTTCCTATGCTGCAAAATTAGCTCAGTGGAAAACATAATGACTAAATTCTTCCTGATGCCTTATAAGTTGCAGAGGACTTCTCAATGTTTTCAGCATTTCAGACTGTTTCAAACTACTACTAAACAGCTGTGACTCACTACAGAATGTTTTCCAGTAGAGCTGCTTTTTCTCTCATCCAGCAAAAATAACATTTTAAATGGAGTCCAGATTAGACTTTTGAAGCTACCCAACTCACAAGTGCATTTGGAATATTTGAATCTTTTGTGCAGTCATGATTGCAATGAATCCTTGCATAGCATTACTGACATACTTCAGCCCAGCATAATTAGTGCAAGGGAGCTGATTTATTCTGTGCTCACAAAACAGCAAACATCACTGCATGGCAGTGCACCCAGCTGGTGCCTTGGAACCTGCTCCTGCAGAGTCTGCTTGAAATCAGTTGTCTTTGCACAGATTTGGGATGGGAGGCTCCTTTTTATGGACCATGTGCTCTGTGGCCGCTTCTTTGCTGCTTGACACCCTTCTCTGGCATTACTGCGTTTTTCTCCTGTTTTTGTAGGCTCCAAAACTCTGATTGTAGTATTATAGTAGAATAACCTCAGTGTGCTATGCCTATCTTCCCTCTGTTTCTAATAGCTGAGTCTAATCATCACCTTCTTCCATTGCAGGTGAGATATTATACATTCTAAAAAAAAATAATACTTCTCAGGATTTAAGATTCTATCCAAATAAGACTGTTAAGACAGTGCAGATTTAAAACTGGGAGTTAATTTTTCAATGAAAGGTTAAGTTCAATTAAAACAAATGCTGGGTGGCAAAATGTGCATTTTGTGGTTTACTAGATGTTAATTTAGTTTTGTACACAGAAAGATGATTTTGAAAAGAGGTTAATTTATTTTTAATTTTTTTAAAAAACTGAATTTTTCTATGTCAAAGTTGGTAAAATATCAGGAAGAGGTAAAAGTTATGTGGTTGAACAATGTGACCGTTTTGTACCCAACTCACTGTAAGTTTTGTGTCTTTTTCTAATTGATTTTGTATGTACCAAGCAAGTTTTGGAAGAAGACTGTGTTTTATTCAAGCATGCTGCTAATATGACTTGTCAGAGAAAAAGATAGTCATTTCTGGTAGATTATTATCTATACATAATTATTAAAGGTGCTGTAATTGCCAGAAACACGACTGTCTCAAAGTGCAAACTCTGGTCAGATTCAACATTAATTCTGTCCAAAAGGGAAAAATGTCAGAACCAAAATAAATAGCCCTCACAGAAAGAGAAAAAAAAATATATATATACACATAAAGATTTTTATATATATATATGGAATTGTATTTCTTATAAAGCTTGCCTATCTTTCTCATACATTTGTAAGTTTGTGAGTGTCTGTATAACCATGGTATTTTGGTATTTTATCCTCCCTCCTGTGCTGAAGTTGGGATACCACAATGCAACTCGGATGTTGCAGCCAGCACCTGCAAGTGCACCTGCTCAGTAGCAACAGCACCATAAAGTAAGCTGCCTGATTGTTTAAGCAATTAAAGATATAATTACTTTTATAATTGAATTTTTTTCCTGGTGCTGTTTGAATACTTAAAGCCAGACTAAACCAAACCATCTTTAACGTGACTTGGTCTCTGTTCCAGCCCACTGCTTTTCCATATCCAGCAGCTGCATAAAAAAGATAATAGCACCTCTTCCTACTTTCAGACAGGTAGGAACTCCCCCCAAAAGAAAACCTAATCATCTTGAAATGGAGATGTGGAAAATATTCCATCGTTGCATAAATGAGTACTATCATATTATATAGTATTCATCTGCAGAGCTCTGAAAGACATGAGTAATTCAATGAGTTTGGGTTTGGCCAATTTTCCAAAGCATTTGGATTTTACTTTTCAAAGATAGTTCTGTTTTTTTTGGGGGGGGGGGAGTTGGTTTTTTTGGTTTTTTTAGACTTGCACTGTTTTCCTTTCAGAGACAGAAAAATGCTCTGCCCAGGAGAACTGGTGTGGAAAGGAAAGAGGAAGGGGTTGATTTCACTGACAGTGTTCTCCAGGGTGTAGTGGATCATGGAGTGCCTGGGATATCCCTAATCCCACTGTCAGTAAAGGAGTTTCAGGATAAATGATTTTGATAAACCTGAGACTTTGAGAACTGTTTCAGTTTCAATTAAGAAAAGCATTTGCACAAAGTGTAACTTCCAATATTTTTTATATAGTAATTTTACATAGCTGACAGGTGGGTCTATTGAGTTAATGAAACAAAAAAAAGAGTGAAGCCCCTTGGGTTATTTAAAACCTCATTGATGTCATAGATCTTTTAGAATAATAATATAATGATTTGCATATTTATTTAAAATATTGTGCTATAGGGACCACCCTTTACAAAATATATAATGAACAAATTAGGCAGCTTGTGCTGCCTAACTAGGAGGGAATTTTTTCCTCTTCTAGCAGATTTCAGCTGAAGCTGACACGTGGTGACAGTCTATTCCTTTCTGGTGTAATGCTCATAACAAAGAGACTAAATTTAGAATAGCTGGCTTACTCATGTTTTAAAATGCCTAGGTTTGTTGGGGTTTTTTTCTTGATTTCCAAGCATCAGTGGCCTTTCAGCTAGTTCACTTAGTGATTTCTGCCCCAAGCCTAGTTTAATCCATGACTGCAAGGGATTTTCAGCGCTATTTTGCATACTTTGGAAGAACTGAACCACACATTGCCAAGCCTTTTGCAGTTACAACGTGGGCAGTGCTGATTTTTCTATGGTAATTTTTGTATAAAATCCATTTTCCTTACTGTAGTAGCAAATTAGGTGTAAAGGTGAGGTAAAACTAAGAGTTCATTCCCTTCTAGGTTACTCGGTTCCCTCCCAAAACTGCTGCAATAGATAGGACTTTGAGTTCTGCTGGTTAGAGCCAAAATATTTCTCTGGGCCAGTAGTGGAATGTGCTGCTCACTGAAAAATGAGATAAAACACCTGGCATGGACTTTCTTGGGGAATATTTCTCAAGCTCCCCTGAAAGGGAATACAGGCTTTGCAAGGATGGCATGAGTGGAAAATGTCTTGAGTTAACATCAGGTGACTTGTGCAAGGAGAGTTGTATAAATGTTATCTGGGCCATTTCATTGAAGTGTCTTTGGGTTTGTTTTTTTGGGGTTTTTTTCTTTTTTTTTTAAAGAGGTGGGGTATATGGCATGAAATTCAGTAGTACCAAAAAATATAGGTACTAAACAACTATCGCTGTGTTTGATTAATTTTACTTTGGAGTCATCTTAGATCATTAGATGCTCTTACCTCTTCTTTATATTAGTATTCTGGTTTTGAAGTGAAAGCATTACTTTTGAGCATCAGGATACCAGAGGAAGTGTCCTGCCTCAAAGAACAGCTTGGCTGCTGTCTAATACATAAATTAAAAAAATTAATAAATTCCAAAACAGAACACAAATGAGGAAGACATGCATGGATTTTAAGGAGATGTCATAACTGCATCATTCATGTTTTTTTATGTAATTCTTGTTTTTTAATACAGCACACCAAAGCCTCAAAGCCAGGTAAAGAGCTGTGCTGAAAGGACTTAGGCAGGAGCAATAGTCTGGTCATCAATGCTTTCCAGAAGTTACAACTTCAGTCTTATTTTTTGAGTTTCTGGCAATTTCATCTTAAACAAAATACATCTGTGTTTCTAGAGTCTGGGTTTATCCTCTGATTTACCCAAAGGACCTGTAATTGTGAACTCTGAAGCCCTAATTTAGGAATCAGTGCTTTAAGATAAGATTTAGCTACATCTCTCATTTGCTTTGTAAGATGAAAAGTTGAATTGCAAATCTTGTAATAGATTTACAAATCCTAAAGCATATGTAGAAATACTGCAAGAGGCTTACAAATTGTAGCATAAATCTTGATAAAGTAATTTTTAGCTACACAGATCTATACTCATTTCTAAGTTAAAATTTCTGTGATCCTGGCAGAGATCATTCTTGAATTTTAATGTCTTTCCAGTTTTGGGGTCAGGTTCTTTCTGCTTTGTTTCTACAGGACTTTTGTTTATAAAAGTACTTTGTCTCAATTGCTCCTTCAACTTCATGGAATAAAAAAGAATTTAGACAGGAGTTTCCATTCATAGAAGCTGGTACAAAAACTGTTCCCTGATGGTTCTTTTATAGCAGAAAAGGACAACTGAAACTTGCAGGAAAGTGCTGTGATTTTGTAGGATGTTCCTCTCCTGGCGTGCACACCTCACCATGGGTCATCTTGTGAACAGAAATCTTCATGTCTTGCCTTGCCTTAGGATGAATAAAATCCTGTCTTTCATTTTCCATTGTTATTTTCTTGTTGAATATTTGAGTCCTGTGAACACCAGATTTACTGTTGGGTGGACAGACCCTGGAGCAGATTGCACAGACATTTTGCTTCCCAGAGAAAATTCCCAAAAAGCTGCTCCTGAGCTGCTTCACCTGACCCTGCTTTGGGCAGGCTGGGCTGGGGGCTCTCCAGAGGTCCTCTCCAACCTGAGCTGGGATTCTGTGTCAGGAACACAGATTTTGAATAAATTCAGCCTGACAGCTGTATTTTTGCTGACACACGTATTAGGATGAAGTCACAGTGTGAGATCTGGGTGGCCTAAAAGAGCCTGGGAACTGTGACACAAAGTCAGAAACCCCAGAGCTGTTACACCATAAAATGTTCTCCCTTACAGCCCAGCTGGTCAGTGCACTCTGTGTGCAGCACTTGTGGAAAAGGTGTCTGTGGGACTGGAAAGGAAACAAATTACTGGGCTAAATACAAGAAGCACAGCCTGAACTGCACAGTTTTCTCCACAGTTCAATTCTGACCCAAAACATTAATCAACAGAATGAGATGTTCATTTTAACTAAAACTCAGCTTCTCTTTTTGTTTCCCTTTCTTTTGAATCAACTATTATATTGTATTATTTGAATCAACTGTTATTATCAGCTGTGCTGTATGATTAATTTCCTGATCTTCACTCTTGATCCAGAGTTTCAGGACTTCAGTCTTTGTGAGGACAAAGAAGGAGGTGCTTTGTGTGTTGGTGGTATGCAGCCATTTAAATTAAAATAGGGGATACCTTCTGTGACTCCTGTTGTAATTGGCAGGGGAAGAAGTGACTGATTCACCTGATTTAACATGTCCATCTAATGCAATTACAACAATGGCAAGTGTTCATTTGTGTCCCAATCTAAAGGATAAAAATAGCAGTAATTGTCAGAAGGGGAGGAAGCAGTGAATGTTTTGTGTGCTTTAACTTTAAAGAGAGAATTGGATGGATGAAATGTGGGTACTTTTGTTGTTACAGCCTCTACATTGCAGGCTTTAAAGAAGATTTTTTGCACAGTGCTGTGCAATGAGGAAGATGACAGGATCAAATCTCATTTTAGGGCTTTCATTAAGTGGTTCCTGACATGTGAGAAATACATTAGTCAGTTCTCTGACATACTCTGCAACTCTTAATGATATTGGTTTTTTTCCCTTACTTTAAGGGATGGTCTTGAGAGTTCATAAGCAGTTTTTGAGAGTGCTGAAGGCGGCACAGCATCGTCTGTTCAGATTCATCACTTGGGTTTTCTGAGATGTGAGATTGCTTGTGTATCAATGTCTATCAGTTGTGCATGTCAGGATCTGCAGATGCACAAATATTTACAGCTACTTTGCTTAAAGTGATTCTGATAGCCCAGCAAAGCTGAGCTATTATAGCTGAGCTAATGCGCTGATATCCCAGTAAGTGGGTGTGATAAGAAGGCAGGTATCCTCATATTAATTGGTTTTTACTTGCTGAACATGACTTTGCAGTACCCAGATTCCCTGTGTTCCAGCAGGACTCCAGTCACCTACTGCTTGTTCACTGAAGAATTAAATTGTTGGAATTATTGTTTCTTAGTCTCTTAAAAAAGCTTCTAAAGGCTAATGGATAACCTGCATAGCAAATTGATGTGCATTTTATATACAGTTTATCTAGGAAGCTTTGCAAGTAAAGAAAAAAACCTATTTTGGACATTTATTGACTTTTTAATGTCATTTTTTTTGACAACTTTAATGCTTAATTATTGGTTGTCACATGTTTAAGGAACAAATGTTTAGATTTTGAATTCTTGAACAGAAGAGATATTACTACTCCTGTTTTCTGAGTTGTGCAGGGAAATGCACAGAGCTAAAATCCCAACTGTAAAGTTGGTTGAAGAGACACACACTGAATTCTGTGTTCATTCATTTTGCCCACTGGAATATTCTGCTTTTGTTTTGCACTCGCTTTGGTTTATTTGCTGTGTGAATGTAATGACATGAGTGCATTTTAGTGGAAATTGCAATAATAAAGTTTTGTGTGAATAATTAAAACAAAATTTTAAAAATTATCTTAAAATAGAGATTTTTCCAAACCTGTTTAGACACAATCCTGAGTAATGTGCTTGGGAGAGACCCTGCTTGAGCAGGGAAGTTGGACTAGATGAGTTTGGATGGATCCTTTCCAACCTCACAATTTCTGTCATTCTTTGAAGGTAAATGAGTTGTAAGCGATGTCCTCATGACCCAGATATCATTACAAATTTATTCATTTTAGCTTACAAAAAATATTTATAGAGGAGAAAGGTTTAATATTTTAGTAATTATTATAATAGAAATTGCCTCAAACTCAAACTTGTTTTGTATCTGTCATTTGTGACGCTGAATTTAAACTCTTTTTGAAAGTCTTATCCTGCCAGAGGGGGGAAAAAAAAAAAGAAAAGAATAAAGCAGAGGGAATAAAAGAAATGAATGTTTAAATAAATCCCCATAAAACATCCAGATACAGACCTGAGGCGCTGATGTGTCCTGGACTAGATTTTGATGTGAGCATGTTTCTGTTCCAAATATAAAAACATGGATTTCCCTTTAGCTAAAAGCTGATGGATTTTTTCATATATCCAGTTTTAAATAAGGTAGAAGAAAGTCTTTGGCCTTAAACTTCAGTGATGAAAAGGATGGTTTATTTTTAGCCTCTACTGAACTGCATTAGCAGAATTTACCAAGCAATATTTGTTATGATTTAAGGCTTGAAGAAGCACTTTTGCAGCTGAATTACCTTCTTGTTCTAACTGTAATTGTGCCCATCCATTGCATTTCTGACTGGGTGTAGGTGCTAATTTGAGTACTGGAGCCTGTGGTGATTTGAGTGTGAGACCAATTAGAAGCACAAATGGGTAATTAGTGCTCCAGTATGCTTAGGCAGTGTAAGCAATCTCACCTAGTTCTGTTTCAGGTTCTCCCTTCCTTGGTGCTGTCCTTTGTCTCAGATGTAGAAATCACTTCTGGAGGGAGTGTATTGGAGGAAATGCATATTGCAGCTTCTAATATTTCCTTCTGATATTGCCTTCCAGTGTTGCTAGATAATGATGCTCCAGTTGTTGTGGAGTGCTTCCCAAAAAATGCTGATGACTCTTCAGTCCATTGGTCTGATTGAGGCTGGTGGCTGTGCAGCATCTTGCATGTGCAATTTGCAAAAACTAAGCTTTATTCAGTAAATTGTCCTCAACCAGAGACTGTGAATGTTCTAATTGCAGAGACTGACTTGCTCATCCAGAAAAGAAGTTCAGTTCTCAGGGCATCTCTGAACTGACTTGAGCTAAAGAGAGGAAGGAAATGCCTGACTCCTGTGGAAGGAGAGCTTCAGTTGTTTCAGAAATGTCAGGGCTGAGAATATCATCAGGCCAGTGACTTCTGTGCCCCACTGATGGTGTGCTTTTCTTATGCTTCCATCAGTCATTTTCTTTGAATTGTCATCTGGTGTCTTATTTTTGTGTTGATAAAGAAAACAATAATGCTCCCACTGTTAAATACTTGCTATAGATTACATCCTCCCCACCTTTTTTCAGTTCCTTTGTTACATTTTACCCATCTGCTGGAATTTTTAGTCTGGGGGCTTGCAATTGGAACAATAGTCCAACTGAGACTTTGTGTGCTTGAATAACTGAGCTGTGAATGTACCTCATGTAGGGTATTCACACTGCTTATTCAGGATGAAAACTTATTTGTGTGTATGTGAGGCTACAGCAGCCAATTTTGCTTAGAAAACAGGTATTATATTATTGGATACTTCTTTTATTTTCGTTATTACTATTTAAAAGATGCCCTTCAAAAACTTGTCCACATATTTTTGGGTTTGCTTAGATTTAATAAAAGAGTAGAGCTAGTGGGTGAACTAGTTGTACAGGATATTATTAATACTGGAAATCTACTGGAAAACTTGATAATTAATGAGTGCTTTTAAATGCATTTACAGCTCAGTCATGACAATGGTACATGTTACAGCATGTCAGGGACATGTCTTTTAATATATTTGTACCAACATAGTATTGACAACTCGACTTCTTTTCTTCCTCACTGTAATCTTTGCTGCCCTTTACTACTTTGCTTGAAAGGAAACAAATTGGCTCTTTCAAATCTCTACACATTCTATCCAGGAAGCTAAATCAAATGTTAATTTTATATTTATAATTTTATTGCCTTCTGTTAAACTTTTTTTTTTTTTTTAGGCAGAAATTCCCAATTAGAAGGGCTGAGGTGCCAGAAGTCCTTTTAGTTGGTCTGATATGTTCAAGCCCTTATGTACTCACTGGAAAACTTGAGGTGCATTTTCTAAAAGCCCAAATACTGGAGAGTGAAGTCTTGTGCTCCAAATTGACATGAGAGTAAATGCTCCTTCTTCCAAATCATGGCTGAAAAAACAACTGTGTTATATATAAAGAGTGTTTGCAAAGGTTATCATATTTCATAAAAAATGAAAAGGAGTAACTTCTTAGTCAACAAAGATTAATTTATGGAGTAAAAATTTTAGGAAGCACCTGCCATTCCTTTTTTGGGATAAAAATAATGGAGGGGTTCCTAGAACTGGAGATACAGGCTAAAGTTCTGGGCATTTTAAAGTTTTTAGGCTTTTGCTGTTGACTTGAGAAGTCTGAATTTTGTTGGAATTTTCCACCTCTGAATTGCTGCAAGGTCAAGTTAATAGAGATAAAAAATGTCACATCTGTGTAGCTGGTGCAACAGCATTTCAGAACATGATTTGAAGTTGGGTGTTTTGGAATTAATTCAATTTGCCAATGCATGTCCACACATCCTTCTCCACTGTCATTATCTCTGCTTATATTATTTTCTCTATTACCATACAAGGCCTGTCTTCCCTTTGGATTAGATATTATTTTCTGTGAAGATTTAGTAAAATCCCACTAAAATACAGAGGGAGCTCATTCTTTTCCCTTTGAGGAAGTTGTTGATATAGACACTGCAACAGCTATATTTGATTATTATTTTTTAGTCTAATGCTCAAACACTATTTTGTCTACATCTGAGTGATTTTTGATGCACACATATTTCACCATTAGCAGTGTAGAATATTTTGCACTGTATCCATCCATCCATCCATCCATCCATCCATCCATCCATCCATCCATCCCTTGGTGAGGCTTGCAGTATTTACTTCAGGAAGGGACAGTGATTTGTAAGACCTGGCTAAACTCCTTTGGATCTCGTTAGCAGCTCTAAATTAGCCTCTCTCTGAGCAAGCAAAATTCAAGCTGAATTTCTCCCGTCCTTATTCTGCTTTCTTGTTTGTGTTTAAAACTTCTTCCTGTGACCATTAGGAAGACATGAGGGACAGCAGGGTCATTTTTGCCTGTCATTATGAACATTTTGCTATTTATTGTCCCTTGCTTGGTATTGATTGCAGACTAAGCCCCACAGTTGTTTGAAAGACAATCTTCAGCTGGGAATAGGAGAATTCCCTGTGGAACTGGCCAGCTTTCCCTGCTATTCCTGCTACTTTGATCTACATTTGCTTTTATATTCAATGACTATTATTTCTTTTTTAAAGAAATAATACTATTAATACTATCCTAGAGGTGAACTACTATCCAAATACATATATTTATTATGAATGAAAAGACATTTTTGTAACGTTAAACAGTTTTTTCTAATACAAGAGCAGTAATTATTTTGTTAATCTCAGTCAAACTGGTATTTTACACTTGTGCAGAAAATCTCTCTCAATTTTTTTTTTAATTGTAGGTTTTTATTCAGATATGCTGAACTCAGATGAGAATATTATTCCTCCCTCAGAGAGGGAATATTATAGCTGGTGGTGGGGCTGTGCTGGTGCAAGATAAACTCAGTCCTTTGCTTTAGGAAGGAGCAGATGTAGAGATCCCCATCTCACATTTTGGGCAGTGTTTGAACACTTTGCCATGTTCCTGTTTATCCACTGGAACTGGGTTTACCTGTTAACTATTTATTAAGAACCCTGCCTGTTTATGAGAAGGGTGTTTATAGCTCCTGACCACATAAGGAGTAGTGATGGTTTTAGTCTGTAATAATTTTGATGTATGAGAAACATTCCTTATCTCCCAGGAATGAAAAAAAATATCAGCAGCATTTTTATTTTCTATTAATTAATAATTGTGTTAATTAATAAGTGCAGAGTGAATGCTTCAGTGTCTTCTGAGTGTTTGAATTTTAGAACATACTGTCTGGTGAAGATCTTTTAAAAACATCAAATGATGTCTGTATTAACTTATATTTTATTCAAATCCTTTATATTTCAGTAGCATTACTTTGGAAAAAACCCAGAAAACAGCAACTGTGTGGTAATTCATCCTAATAATGAGCACAGATAACTTAGGAAAGTATTTTAGCATTGCACATTAGCACTTGATTGCTTGAAATCCTGCTTGAAAATCACACATAGATTTAGTGTGAGTAATACCAATATGTCACTATGCACAGTACTGCAAAACAATTAACAGCTCCAGCTTTACTCAGTGAAGCTGCCAATTGAAAGCAACCTGAAAAGAAGTTGGATTTTGGAAGTACCTAACATATTTATTGTTGTAATATAATTCACTGTAGTTAATAGTTTGAGAAGTATAGTGGAGTTCTTGCCTGACAATCAACCACAGAGTAATTACATGCATATGGAGCACCATATAAAGATATTTAACTCAAGGTTTTGAAATATGATTAGCAGCTCAGCATCATTTTTAGAAAGTAATTTTTTATGTTCTTATTTCATTGAAGGTTAAAATACTTATTGAAAAGAAACATTCTTTGAAATATTTTAGGCTAAACAACATACTTTCAGTTGTGTTTTTAGTATCTTGACCTGAGAAAGTTAATTTGAACATTTCCTCAGTACGCCACAAGCAGGTGTAAAGTGGCTGCAGTAAAATTTTGATAGTTTACAGTAATAAATGATCTGATCCTGTGACTGTGAACATACATTCAGGTTAAATGGGTCTTCTAACACAAGATAGTGCAGTAATACCTGGAAAAGAAGCATTGACTGTCTTAATGCATAATAGAATGTTTTTATTTGGGATCAGATGTTCAGCAAGAGTTATCTTTAGAATTTATGTGCCATTGAGTCCCTCTGAAGTAAGCAAGAGATGAGTAATTATTGAGAGACTTTGGGTGAAACTGAGAGCCTGACAGCCTCTCAGTAGGAGAACAGAGGGAAAAAATCTTCCTGTGAGGTAAATTAGGAAAACATTTCTTATGCGACATGTTAGAAACCATAGCTATTACAGGAGGTTATGTAATCTTATTTTTATTTATTTAAAGAAAAGTTCCTTCTAAATGGAACGCATGGCAAAGGGGAAGGTGACTATTACACTGTTTAAGGTAGGTCTGGATGATTTGTCTTTGAAGTGAAATGAATTGGAAACTTGCATTGCTTTTGAAATCTTGAATTCCTTTCCTGCAGGTGCTTACCATTGTAAAGGCTTTGACAACAATTTCTACCATCATTACTTGAATAAAATGCTTTTAAGAGAGCTTTTAGATTAGACTTTGAACTGGAAAAGGCATAAATATATAGAAACGTGTCTTTTGGCAGTATGTTTTCTATTAGCCAGCCTGTCAAATAACTAAGCTTGGCTCAGCTCTGGTTAAAAAAACTTACTTAAAAACTCATTCATATGATTCTAGAGGGTGAAAATCCATTAATTTTAATAAAGGATCTAGCTGCAGATCCAGATTCTGTACTGGAAATTCATTGGGTCTTGATTATCATTGATGCTTCTGAATGAATTTTACTAGAATTTTGTATTTTAAGCAAATAACTCCAGGTTATTAATTGTGGGTGTGTTCCATATATATTGGCTGCATGTGCCACTGTGGAATCCTCTGGTGTAGCTTTCACTGTTCTTTTAAAATCTATACAGACAGGAAGCACCACAGCTGGAAGAATCCTTGGTGTAGAACTTCATGGAGCAACACTTGAGCTAATGAGGGGTTTGTATTTATAGAAGTTGCTCTGAAGAGGCACTCAGAGGTTCAGAAATTAGTCTTAATTATTTCAGACTCTTGATTATTCAATGGACTATGTGCTTTTCTGATCTGAGGAAATTTCCAGCTGTCTGCTTCCAGCTCTGATTCAGGTAGTTGGCTGTTGCAAGTGTCAAGTTATCTGATCATAATAAAAATATATAATATATAATATTAAAAATTGAAATAGTTTCTGGCTGGTTGTGCAAAAGGTGCCATCTGTGTATCTCAGTGTGTTTGGGGTTAAGAAATGAGTTAGGGAGGATGCACTATAGAATTTCTTATCTTGCAGGAATTCTTCCACATCAGTTTTGTCCTTCAGGAGCTGCCCTGGGTATGGAGTTAAATAACAGTTTCATTTTCTCCATTGTCTCAATGAATTCCCTTTGAAAATACTTCAGGGGAAGCAGAACCTTTGTCTGCTGAGGTTCCTAATGTAAGTTCCGTGCACACTAAATGTGGCCAATACTTGTCAAAAAACCCCCACAAATTTATTCCAGAATCTCTGAGGAACATTGTGAAAAAGATTTTAAGAAGCTTTTGATCTAAGTGGAATGACTTCATAATTAATCAGCCCTTGGCATGAGATGTGTGTCCTTCATAGAACACATTTTGAGTTACAGCTTGAAAAATGTGATTCCATGCAGAGCCTAAAGAGCTCATCGATATAAAGGACTTCAAGTAAAGGATTGGAAAAAACCCACAACAATAATTGAGTTATATTGGTGGTTACTTATAGAGATTTGTGTTGTGTTGATTTTCGAGGAACGGAAGAAAATTGTTTCAATTTATTATTCAGTTGCCAGAATACAGGGAAGCAGCACTTATTAGCAGGTTTCCAAGCAGTGGTAGAAAAATACCACATTTCATAGAGGAAACACATTTAAGCTAGAGGTTAACTAGCAAAGTTTGAAATATTTACTTACTTAGAGTAGGAGACAGGAAAGTATTGAATAAATTTAAAAGAAAGTATAATTAAACCAATTAATCTAAGGTAATACCTTATTCTGCTCAATAAGCTCTGATGGGAAAATTATTAAACAAATTTGCATATGTAGGAAAAAATCTAATTTTGTCATTAAATTATATAGGTTTAGAGATACATGAAGTTTCATCAATACAAGTCTAATACTATCTAATTATATGTATAACAGCATTCTGTAAGGAAGATAAATAATAGCCTGTAGCAAATTTGTATTAATATATGAAATAATTTGGGTGATTGATTGTTTCAGGTTTCCTTTTTCTGTGTTTTCTCTGAGCCCATTAACACTTTCCAGGAGTCCGTGCCACTTTTTCTACTCCTACTCATAAGCAGGATTGGATTTTTGTGAGAAATGAATCAAGTTAAGAGACTGGGTTTTTTTAAAGAAGTACTTTCTTTAATTTTTGTCAAATCAGTGCAAGCATCAGTCCTTTATACATGTGTGTCCACTTATTTAAATGTATTTATCATCTTCTCAGCAGCTGCCTTCACTCAGCCCTGGTGACTGTGACTGTCAGGAAAGTAATGGAATATATTTCAATATTCCTCAGTATTCCCTCTCTGTGCTTCTGAGCACAGATTCTGAGCTACAATTTCAGTTCATTTTAGAGATAATCAGGACTCTGAATTGCTTAACCAGATTAAACTGAAATTGAAGAAAATTTAATTTCAATTAAAATAGAATTGTAGCAAAGCAATAGCTCACACTTTTTCATGTAGTAAATTTTTGCTTGTTTCACAGCAGTTAATTCCTTTGCCTCATAATTATTGTATTGCTCTTTGTGCAAAAGCCACAAATGAAGTAAAAGCACAGTAGAAAATATCAACTCTACTTACAGCCTAAAATAGTATTTTTGCCCTGTGGTCTGTTATTACTTAAATATTAGACTTGTTTACTGCAGTTGAAGTGCAGGCAATGAAATTGGTGGCCTGATATTGTAAAGGGGTACTTGAATTTTTGCATTATAATGAGCAGTGATGGACAACTGCACTGCAAAGCCACTTCTGTCTCCCTGACTGAAGTGCCCTCATGCACCAGGTTTGAGAATGAAGTGTTGACTGCATGGGAAAATCATATTTGATCTTTGAGTGGCTTTAAATATTTATTTCTGAGCAGAAAACAGATACTTGAGGGCAAATTTCAACTTTCTTACAGCGCTATTGACAGGAAATAGTTTATTATAAAGCTGCAAATGCTAGTTTGCAGTCTTGCATGAAATACAGTACCTGTGACAATAAAGAATGGTGCTACATGGTGTAGAGGCAATCACAACATGAATCATCTGTCACTTCAGCAAAACAGTGCCAATTGAATTTACAAATGTGGCATCTATTTATTTCTACCAGCACTGAGAAGGAGACGAAATGAAATGGAAGTGATGATTACTTGTGACACATTCCTTTTATGAAAATAACTTCTTTAACTCATGTTGTTGCAACAGACCATGTGTTCTTTTTATTTGTGTTTCTTTCAGTGAACCATATTTCTGTGAATTTATTGGGGGTTTTACCTATCAATATGATTGAGTTTTGAGCATCTGCTACCTACAATAGAGCTGTGGTGGTGGCTCACCAAATACTTTGACAATTCAGGTCTATGTCTGTACATCTGGCCAGACATACCAAGTCATCTTGATAGATGTGGATGCTGTGGATCTTTGAAACCTTGAGATCCCATTCTTCAGAGACAGATGTAGACTTTGGGGATGTCAGAGGAGAATAAATTTTAATAGTAAACTATTAAAAGGGAGGATGTTTATTAGAACTCTCCACATGCATGAAGTTGTCAAGATACCACCACTGCAAAAATCTGTAACTTTGATGAATAAATGAAACAAAGAATGTTGTGCTTGATACTAACCTTCAGAATAAGCTGGTCCTCTCCTTGATAGAGTATTTTGCACATAGTTTGATTTGTGGATCTTCCGTGGGCCTGCATGTTTTTAAAGAGCCAAGTCCTCTGCAGTTTCAGCTTGTGAAAACAATTTACTTGCTGCAAACTCTTTGCTAGTACTTATTGTGTTTCACTAGCACACTTTTTATATCAGCCTAGAAAATGAGAGTTGTGTCCAGTGGTTTAGCTAAGGTGCAATTGCTATGAAGGGCAAGATTTGCTTAGGCATTTTTGTCCTTGTAGATTTTATGTTGTTCTAGGTATCATTTAAATTTCATTAAACGTCAGGGTAACGATCAAAATGAAACCATTGATTTCTGCAGACTGCTCTTTTGGGATTCTTCTGACCTATGCTCTTCGTAGAAATAGGAAAAAAATAGGGGAATGGATTTCCTGCTGTGGCTGTGACCTGAGTGAGCTCTGCACATTTAACACTGTGGGAAGGAACAAAGGATGGTTCCATGTCCTTTGGATCCTGTGGCAAGACCTGAGCTGGGAAGGAAATATTCATTTCCTCCCAGAAAAAAACCTTCATGACACTTCTAAAATTAATTTTAAGTAACAATTCAAATTACAATATACTTATTTTCTGCTGAATTTTTACTGGCTATAATTTGCAATAATCTCCACTGTGTTTATAGAAATGTTGTTCTTATTATTTAATTTGAAAAATAATCCTAAGTAGCATTTTTTAAAAAGTATGTGTTGGAATTTATGTTTATCACTGACTCATAATTTATAACATGTCCCGAAATGCAATATTCTGAGATGCTGCTGCTGCTCTACCCTTCTTCAACAAGAAATTATTTCTTTCAAGCATTACCTTATTTTCTGTTTTCTTACAAATTTTCTTTGCTTCTGATTTTCCTGACTCAAATTGTCCTTGAATTTCAGGGAGTTCAACCTAAACGTTAACCAGCTCCTCAACTCTGTGATTTGAGCAAAATGATTAATTTTTCATGCTCATCTCAGGTTACACAAACTCATTTGAGGATGCAAAGCTCCTTACAAGAGATGGTTCAGAAATCATTTAGGGCCAAGGGCTCCATTTGGAGTTTGGAATGAATATTCACAGAAAATGTGCTGTTGTGCACAAAATAAAATCCAGTTCTCCTGGGTGTTTGTAATCTCCTTCTGAAGCTGAATCCAGCAGTAGCACGAGTCAGCATGAACATAATAAAACATTGCAAACACATGAGCAAGTTATTAAGTAAATTAAATACCAGTGTTTGTGTATCTCTGAGGAGTGCTGCAAATAGATTATGGTTTGTTTGTCTCTGCTCTGTAATCCAAGAAATAAACCAAGATGTGTTACAAGGATTTCCACAGATTCAGAATTTAAGGAATTTCTGAGCATAGCTTTTTCTCCTCTCTACACCATCAAAAGGATTAATGGGGGTCTTGAGAGCACCTGTATCTTCATTTCAGGAAACTGTCATTTGAGATTGATTTACCAGGTTATTTCTTTTTCTTCAGTAATTTTAATCAAATTATTACTGGTACATGACCACATATATCTACTTTATCTGATCTTGAGTGTTGAAGGATTAATAAAGATGAACTGAGGATTTGGAACACTTCCATTACAATCTGGCTTTTTAAACCACTGATTCTTCACTGTATTTCTTTTGATTGGGTGAAAGCCCTTTAGAACAAAATAAAAGCAGATAGAATTTTTTTTAACTTCTTGTATGCCTTTGATACATGTAGTCAAAATTTAATGTGAAAATTAGCATCACTGCAGTTTCAATTGCATGCTCTACCAAAACAAAGCTAAATGATATTAACATATTTAACATTGCTAGACATGCATTATTAGTAGATTTATCTTCTTTTACAAAATTTTTGACATTAATATCATGCAAGTAAAATTAGCACTGCAGCTTCTTTAAACTGCTAAAACAGCAGATGCATATTAATTATTTATCATTTTCAGGCAGAATATTAGAGGCTTTTTGTTTTTAAATGGTTTTCTTGAAGTATGCTATAATTATTTTTAAAAACTAGAGAAAAATCATAATATAAAAATTTTACTTTTTTTTTTTTTTAATCTGTAAGAGCCTTTTGAATTGGTGTGCATATCTAAGTGTCATCCTGTGTCTGGCAATGTCTTTGGGTCCTAGAGGACATGGGTGTCCCCTGGAATTGTGGCTTGGGAATGGAAGGCTTTGGGTTGAATTGGAGGAATTCCTGCCATGCCTTCCATATCCTCATCCCAGCTCACCTCTTACTCTGCTCATTTATTTAAGAGCACTGATTTTCTAAGTGTGCTGATCTGGTTCATAATATGGCTCCTGAAACAACTGTGCTGGCACAATTAAACTGTGCTGAAGCCAAAATGTGGCTTTTAATGGTTACAGACAAATCTGGAAGCATGCATCAGAGGTGGTTATTACTTTAAGAAAAGCATCCTGTACCACAGATAACATATGCAATTTTATTTCATGTTGTCCTCCAAATATGTACAGACAGCATGTGATTGTGAGTCATTGCAGTGTTCACTACATGCTGTAAACAAAATAATTGTCATCCTAAACCTGTCACTTTTGGTGTTTTCTTGCAGATTTTCTATCTCCATTCCATTGCTGGCAGAGCACTATAGGGCTTTTATTATTTTTAATAACAATAAATCTCATTATTGTGAGTAAACAGGAATCTATGCTTGTTCATAATCAGTATAAGGATGGTATATGTTACCTGATGTGTGTTCTGGCAGCTGCACACCTATTTTGCATAAAGCAAGACCCTTATTTTACTATATTTAGTCTCCATCATCACTGGAGGAAAGGAACTGTATCAGTGTTTCATTTCCATGTTTGTTGTTTGTTCCATCTGTGGTGGCCATCACCAAGGTTTAGTTCATGAAGGACGGAGCTCCAAGACCAGCCTGTCAATGTGCCAGAAGTTCCTTATTTCTTGAAGTGGTTGACAGAAAGCATAATTCATGCAGGAGGTGCTGTGTGCCCTCTTGGCTCTGTGACTCCATGGTCCCACTCCATTGCAGGATACTCCTGCTTGGCTGCCTGGATCAGGAGGGAGAGAATTTTATTTTTTTTTTTTTCCAATGGAACTGATAACAAATTCCATAATGTGCTTGCCACTTGAATTTAAAATATTCTGTAATATATCAGTTTTAAAATCCACCTGTGCCAAGCTTAGTCCATCAGTTTGATTTGTGTTCCCTCCTGCAGACACAAACACACACAAGCTTCCCTCCAGACTTCAGTTTAGCATCCTATATCTAATTTTCTGGGAGCAGCAAACAGGTACATTTCACACACAGGCTTGCAGGTATAGGATTCCTGAAGTAGTATTCCCTAAAATAAAGATTAAAGAAAAGAAAGTCCAAATATGTGACTGGTTCTTGAAAATTTGGATTGTGTAGTTAGAGCAATAGCTTCAAGTAGTTCTGCTGAGCTCCATTGGATTAATACCTCTGCATATTTTAGGAAAGTAAAAGATATCAAATTATTATCCAAATTAGGATTTGGATAGAATGGTTCCAGCAGTTTGTGGTCATCTTTTTTACATGCCTGATGGTTCTGAGTGTTTCCAGTCTTTTCAGCATTGATTATTTCTGCACGCCTCCCTTACAGTGAGTACCTTTATCTTGAATTTAATGACAGTAGAAGGTGCTAAGCAGATGTTCTGCTATCAAGGATAGAATCCAAAATTAAATACTAAAGTACTGAATATGCTGGTTTGAATTCACTATGGATGGCAAGCAATAAGTTGTGCAGAAGTCTAAATATATGACTAAATATATTGAATTTTTTAAAATAAGCTTATTTTTAAAGCATCAAGGGATATTTATTTTTGTCTTACAACCCATAAGACTTCTGTCAACCCTTTTAAAAATCCACCACCACTTTTAAAATGGTGGGCAGTGTTGTTTGTTTTTGTTTTGTTTTTGTTTTATCACATGGCCAAACCTGCTGTCTGTTAGTGGAGAGTTTCTTTCACTTCAGTAGTGAGACAGGCATTTGTTAGCACAGAAAAACCTGAGAATTGTCTTGTCCTTTATTTCCTGTTACATTCCATTGTTAGTAGAACATAAAAACATGTTTTAGCTATTTGAAATATGTTGAAGAAATGCTTTTTCCTTTTTATGACTTAGTGGTTACACAATTGTAGGATACTTAAAAAGGAAAAAATTTTACTTCATATCAGTTGGTGTGGAAATGTTACATAATATTGCTCTATTTTGGCCACTTCTATGTAATTTTAATTATCAGCCACTACAACGAGCTAAGTGGAAAGGGGGATTCAAAATGGGGAGAGCATTGGGAAAAGTTGTTTGGTTTTCTTTTTATTCTTGACATTTTATTAAATATTCTCAGAAAGGAGCAGGGAAATTAGTGAGATGATTTTGCGTCAGTGTGTCAGAGCAGTTTTGCTTTTACACAATACATGCGTTGCTTTTTATTCTGTATATGTTAAAAAGAAACAAGAGTGACAGTATTTTTAAAGTACATTAAGTAGGCATTAAGACAAGAGTGATTTGCAGTGAGAGAGAGGGGAGTGATATTTTTTTTGTCTTTCATGGTGGTTAAACACATTTCCTTGTGAGGGAGGGAAAAAGATGACAGCAAGTTCTGGAGGGTTTGGGTTTTTCTGTATTAGCTATAGAATATTTAGGTTTATTTTTAAGGACAGCAGAAATCTGTTTAAAGAGACAGTCGTGAGTAGTACATACACAGATTTGCATCCACTCTGTTGACAAAATGTTATGTAAACAGAATAGAATGAATATACTCTGTAAAGCAAGCCAGTATTTCTGTAGGATTCTGGTTTTCTCTGTGTATTAGTTATGTATGATTATTATTTGGGGAGTTTTTCACAGGTGATGTGGTATCTTCAGTTTTTTTTTTAAACCTTTTGGTAGCTCCTAAAGTCATGAGAATGAGATTTTTTTTAAAAGGTGTTTTTAAAGAATTACTTTTAACTATCTGCAATGCTAAGACCAAAGTGAAAAGTTGTTTTTTAGATCCTTCCTGAGAACTCTCAGTAGCTTGTTTCTCTTCGAGGTGATGCTCACTGCCTCTCAGTTCTGGATTTTCTGTAAATGTGCATAAACCTTTCACAGGCACAGCCATCCTCCTCACCCATGTCTCCAATCACTACATAGTTCTGAGCATCCCCTGTCCATTTGTGGCCATGCATCCTGAAATGCAAAAGCTGCCACACAAAGCTGTTGTGATTCATCATCTCATGCTCCATTGCCTGTAAAGCTGCTTTAAAATCTTCTGGCTGTTGTTAAAATCCCTGGTTGCAGAATTTCAAAGTTCTTTTTTTCTTTTTCTACAGAATAGAAGCAAATGTTTTTATCTTCCTCCATATTTCTACCAGTGGCTAGTGAAGCAAAGCACTTCAAAACAGGCATATGTTCCAGTTGCAATTCTAGTGGATAATTCATGGAGAAGTGAATAAAGACATAGCAGAAAACTGCTTGTTGCCAGTTCTACTCTGTAGGCTCCTGTTCCAGATTCTGCTTCTCTTGAGTAACTTTTTTTCTGTGCCAGTTATTTTTTGCTTTTCCTTGCTGGTATTTGAAAGTCTGAAGTTATGGTCTTCTCCTTGGCACTAATAAAATCCATTCTTTCTTCCATTTTAAACATCTTGGACTGTTCAGCACTGTTTTTGTTAGAGGAAGAGGTCTCTGTTTGACTTAATATGCAGGAAAACCTTTATGTGACTTTGGTGAGCAGTTGGGGAATGCTTTCCCAGAATTTCCTTTTCACAACTGCTTGCAGAACAGCACCAGTTTTTCTGGGTCAGTATTCTGACTGTATCCACTTTCAGCAAGAGATTACAGCTAGAATGAGGTTATTTTTTCAATGATAAAATTTAAGAAGGCAAAAAATATGTCAGTGACTTTGCGAGGTGTAGCAGGTGGGTCTAGCAGAGGTTAAATGGGATGTGGAGGCTTAATTGAAGGTTGGTTTTTTGAGTTAAAAATGGACACGGGGACAGCACTGCAAGCTGCTGCAGATGACGATTTAATCAAGTAGCTGTGATGAGCAGTGGTGGTGTGAGCTCAGTACCCAGAGCCTTCCTGTTGCAGGTGCTGCACAGCTCCTTGCAGCTTCCATCTTTGGTTAGATGAAAGCCAGGAAAACCACAGATAACCTTATTTTTCAGATAAATAGAAACATATCATTGTGACTGGCTGCAAGACAACCAGTGGGAGCTAACAGCTGTTGAATGTTACCAACAAAGGTGGAGGGAAGCTGGGTACAAGTTCAAAGCACAAATAACATAAATGTCTGCAACATGTAGTTTATACATCTTTGGGTTTGTCATGCTTAATACAAGATCAAGTGCTGACAAAGGGCAGTGCAGAATGTGCACTGGGAATGAATAAATGTCAGAATGCCTCTTTCACAGGAATGCATTGCACTAGCTGTTCACTTCTGGAACTGAGTGACAAAACCATCTTGTTTGACCAAATGCACAACTATTCTGTCTTTTATGCTTTAATTTATTCCCATCACGAGCTGGGAAGTCCTGCTTGGAGTGTCTATTTTCAGCATAAAACTGTTTGTCAAATTTCTATTAAGCTTAAGGTGAAAAATTAATGAGCCATTCACTTCAGATATTTCAAAACTAATACTGCTGTATTATTAATGCAGCAGAAAGTCAAAGACGTGGGTACGTACAATTATTGCTTGGTGTTCACTCAGACTACTTTTTGCTCTCTGTATTTTTGGGGGAAAATCATTAAAGCAGTGTTTTAGGTCATAGAAGGAATTATTTTGATGAATTCTGTCAGTAAGCTTTTTAGACAGTTTTAGTTGTTAACTTTTTGTTTTATCTGATCCTGGCAGAAGGTGCCTTGAATAAACACATATTGATGAAATATAATGTTCTTTCCAATCTGTCTTTGAATCTGGAATTTAAACAAAAGTGAACAGAAAGGTGATTCATATAACACAGAACTTAGAGAAATGCAAATAAAAGACTATTCACATAATACTGAGGAAGATGTTGGTGAAGCAATATTTTTGGGCTAGAGAAGTATGACATTGTGACTAAAACTCTGGTTTTTTTGGTCTTGAGAAAGTGACTGACATGATGATAAAATTGTACTTTTGCTCAGAACTGAGTAGGGTATAGTGGACAGGTGTTACTATTAAATTCAGAAATCCCAGAGCATGTTGGCAGTACCAGTAATTTAAGTGTTGGAGAACTGTGAAATGCTGGGCTGGGGGAGTGTCCCAGGCTGACCAGTGTGGAAACTGGTGCCCAAGGTTTATGCTTGCATTGAAAAAGAAAACGTAAACCATAGTCACTGCAGAAGCAGAAATTCAGGCCTTGCTTTCTGTGCAGAAACTTTCTAAAGATTGCTTCTTTTTTTGTGCTCCTAAAATTAACTTAATAGTTGATTACCGTATTTTCTTCCTCACTTTACAGTAAGTTCTCCAGGGACTTTCCAAAATTAATAGTGGTTCTAGGCCTGGCTCAGTTACATTGTTAGACTTGCACAGAAGAAGAAATTCTGCTTCTTGGAAGAGTTTCATGCTATAAAACTAAATTTTATTAGAAGCAAAATGGCAAATTTAAATTATCCTTCAAGCATTTGTTTTCCCACAGATGCTGAAGGGTTTGGCATCCCGCAGACAAAGTCCCAGCAAGAATCCCCAAGTTCTTTCAGTGTGTTGGTTTCTTTCTGAAGTTACTCTGCTCTGTTTCACTCTCACTACAGCACCAAACCCAGGAGTATTTTAAACCTGAATGATTAGGCTTTAAATAGCAGCCCTGAAAATCTCCAAGTTTTTAAATGTACACTGGAGAGATTGGTCTTGGATGGTTCACTTTTGAAATCTGGTCATGGTGCACATTGCTTTCCTCAGCCTCCTTAACAAGCGGCAATTAATAAACGCCTGGCAGAGGGAAGGGAACTTTGGTTGTTGTTTTTTCTTTTTTTTATTTTTTTAAGGCATTTTTTAGTATTAATTCCAATTGTGGTTTTTTCTCTGTTAGAAGTTCGTCAAGTTTAGTTACTAGAGGATTTTATAGATTTTAGTTCTGGCAAAGATGTCAGGAGATCATCTAATGTAGCACCTTCCCTAAGGGAGGGCATCAGCCATATCTGCATCATTCCTGACAGATGTTTGCTCACACTTTTCTCTAAAAAGATTTCAGTTTAAGAGGATTTTATCATCTGCCTAGGCAAGTCTTTATGAATTCCTCCTATTAGAAAGTTTTTCTTCCAGGTAAATCTGCCCAGATAACTTAAAAATCTGCCTTTCTATATAGATTCTTTTTTCTTTTTCTCCTTTACTTCAAACTCTGTCTTCTATTGTGAAATGATTCATTTTTAAATATGGAGGGGTTTCTTGTGTAAGTTCTTGAAAGTGAAGTGTTATCTTGAAGTGTATCTTTCACAGGTTATTCAGGTGTGAAGCTCAAGTTGGAGTAACTGGAGAAAGGAGAGATTTTTCTCATCTGAAACGTTTTGAGCTTCATTGGCGCTGTAATACAGGCTGAAGATTGACAAACACTGGAAAGAAAATAATGTCTCAATTGCACATCTCTGATGGACTTTTTGGGATTCTTCTTGAGTGCAGAAACACTCTCAAAGCTTGACCAAACTGATTTTGCTGTCACTTCACTGATGTGACAACTTCAAGAGATTTTTAACCCAGACCAACTTTGATGAGACAAAGCTTTTTTTAAAGTTATATTTTGAACCAGCTTTACCTATCCACCTAAAAATTTGTCTGATTCTTTCAAACTGTGCACTGATCATCTTGCCATTGAGTATTAAAGATGAAAAACACCTTTTGTTTTTCCATGATGAAATGATACAGATTTGGTCAATTTTTTCATTAGGATTAAAGGTGTACTATAAAAAGTTTAAGAAATTTCTAGTACAAAAAAACCTAAAAAGAATTTAGAATGTGTCTAGGCTTCTTGCTTTCTTTATATTGTGTTTCAGTAACAGTCCTGGTAGTAGTTTCATAGAAATTTCTTTGAAACCTGCTGCTGGTTGCTGATGACTTCCTCCCCTCGTGCCTGCAGTCCCACAGAATTTAAAGGATGCTTTTGGGTAGTAAAGAACTCGATGTTGACAGGAAATACAGAGTTTGTTTCACAGAGGTCTCAGGGAGAGGCCTTGTATTCTGAATCTCTGGTTGAAGGTTTGGACATGGTTCAGGAGGGGCAGGGACACTGTGAGGTTGTGTTAGAGCTGTGCCCTGCCCAGGCTGTCAACCTCCCCTCCTTTTCCATGGTGGGGTTTTCATCTCCCAGAAGTGTTCCTGCTTTCCATGGGAAGAGGTGATCCCCATATACATGTGAAATAACTAAGGAAACAGCTGTTTTTTCCTAAGTGTTTCAGAGCATTGGTGTGTGCAAAGTTAGGTTTTTATTTTTCCCCACAGTTCTGTCAGTTGGTCTCCCAAAATATCTCATTATCTCATCAGAAACCTTTCCATGATCAAGTGTTAGACAGGCAGGTGTATGTAAACTCACTTTTTTTTTCTGTTAAAGGGAGATTTTAGTACTTTGCATGAAACTGCTGATATTGAGAGGTTTGTGCTATGTCTGCTTAAGATGTTTCAGCTGTAAATGAAGTATTCTGATGTTTTCTGATCCATACCTTTCTCCACTCAGTGTGTCTGTTTAGTACCTTCTTTTTCCATACCTCCTTCAGCTGTTCAGTTTTTACTTGAATTTGAAAGTTATCGCTGATCAGTACTTCCATTTTTCAACAGTTCCTTTAACTACACACCAGTTTAATTTGTTGTGTTTAATTCACAATCTACTCTCTGCTCAGACTCATTTAACAGTTTCTTTCTTGTGGAACTATTGCCCAGATACCATAATACATACATGTAATTTTGTAGTACATGTTCTTGAAGAAGCTTTTAAATTTCTTTTTTCAGTATTATAAGCACAAAACAACAGCTGCTTATCTAAATCAGTTGTTTTAACTTGTGTGATAGAGATTTGCATTTTTGTGTTCGGTTTATGAAGGATGAAAATCTAATTTTCATTTACTAAATTGCTCTTCCCTTTCTGTCATTTAAGATGGAAGCTACAGGCAGAATCGACTGAACCTCACAACACTGTTGGTACAACCAATTTCTGCACTGCTTGCCAGAAAACTTGTTTCCATACCTGAGGACACTGCCCAAAGAGACAGGTGTACACCCCTCCACCTGCCAGCTGCAGGTAATGCTTTTCAAATCCACTTCACCTTTGGGATGTTCCTCTCAGACTCCAAATCCAATGTCTACAACTACACAACTAAGGTTTAGCTGATTCTGGGTGTGTTTTGCTTAGATGCTTTCTAGAAGAGGCTATGAACAGTCTAAAAATTCTGCTCCTAAAATCTGATAGATGGAGGCTGTGGTTTAAAAAAAATAGTAGAAGGCATTGAGCACTAATTCTTAATGTTGACTTAAAACCTCCTCTGTGTAGATGCCATAAGTAGGGAGGTTTGTTAGTGCTGCAGTATGGTTGTACTCCTAATAATGTGATTTTAACATTAAGACATCAGCAACTATATTATTCTGTGAGGCTTTTTTTTCTGTTTCTGGAATAATAACACTTAAATTCTAAATGTGTTCCTTAATTTACATATGCTATAGAACAAACAGTGTATTGTTACCTGAACCCTCAGGCAGCTTTTTCTCCCAGTTTCCACCAGGAAAACAGGCATCATGATAAGAACAAAAGACCTTGAGTAGAGCCAGATGAATGCATTCAGAATATCTCCCTAGAAATAATGCCATTAGCAAAGTCAAACAGATTATTGCTTGAAAAAGCTTATTGCTGATATAGGTTAATATAGATGCTACAGTCTTCCAGCACAGTGTTTCACCAGAAGAACATCTTCCAGAGAACATTCTAGATTAGGTGCATGTTTAGACAGTAATTCTTAAATAAACAGTCTTCATTTTTGTTTTTTACCTGTGCATCTTTCTCCAGAAAAAAAAATGGTTTATTTTCATTACAAGGCCCATTTAAATGAATTGATTTGAAACTGTGGTCTTGGAAAGGAGGAGGCAAATTAATTTAGCCACTGTGTCCTGTGCTGCACACAGTGATGATAACAGGAAAAACAAATTTTAAGGGCAACCAATGTAGTATCATGTGCTGTATCCCTTGTTTATTGCTTTTGGAAAGTTATTGTGGAATAGGAGGACAATACAACAAGTCATAAAAAAGGTTGATTAATTTTATGACTTGTGTTAGCATTTGTAGTTATACATACTAAAAAAGAAAGCAGAAAACCTCATGCTTCATGGCTTAAGCTGTTGTGGTTCGGCAGGACAATTGTTCTCCATGAATGGTTGACTAGATTTTTTAAAAATGAACTTTTAATTTTAAAAATTATTGTCCTCACAACCAGTAGAAAAGGGGAAAAGGCCATTTTGGAAGGAGCAAGGGCTTCACCATTCCAGGTAGGCTGCATGAAGCTTGTTAGTATTGAAGGATTTTCCAACAGCTGAAGTGCCTGGAGCAAAGCCTGAATTTGGGCTGGAAAATGACACTCATTTTAGAAAGATAAAAGGCTGCACAACGTCTGTTTCTCATAAAGCTTTATCTGGAGGCTGCAGGGCAGAATCACCCTAAAGGGCAGCTTACTCTACTTTTTCTGTGACAGGTGTGGCACGTCTGTTTTATTTCCCTGAGAAGACAGGAAATCTGTGGGAGGAGAATTTCTGGAAAGAAAGAATATTCCAAGCCAGAAATCTAGAGAGAGCCAGTCCATGACTGGTTTTCTCTGGGTAAAACACAACAGCTTGTGTGTGATTTCATGTAAAGCTTCTGAACCACAGTAAATAAAAAAATCTTTATTTATTAAAAAAATAGGGACTAGAAGAAGAAGCCTTGTATAATTCTGTAATGCATTATAATATATTTTTCCCTGAATTAATGTGAAGCTGTTGATGTTCTGGAGCACAGAGTGTGCTGTTGTTCCCCAGCAGCCTTAATGGAAGAGATAACAGCCTGGTCTTATGATAAGAAATGGTATAGAACTATTTAATACTAGTAATAGCTAAAGAGATAATGCTGAGGACAGCAATGCATTAGAGAAGAGCAAAGGTTGAATTTGCAGTCTTCCTGTTGATTTGAAGAAGCTTGAGAGAGAGATTTCACTTCTGACGTGGGACTCATCATTTATCTGTCAAAAGAGGTGAATGAGCAATTCAGAAGATTGGTTGGCTTGAAATTTGTTAGGATAAAATGATCATCATTCTCTCATCATTATGTTTCAAAAAGCTGAACAGCAGATTCATCAGTAATGATTAAACATTTATATATAGTTTTCTCACATTGCTGCTTTTTTTCCCTTAGCCTTGCAGTTTTCAAGAGACAAAATGTGACAGAGGGAGTGGGAGGATGGAGGCAAACATCCCACACAGATTGAATGCTCAGGACCTACAAAGCAAATAGTGGGAATTGAAGTCAGCTGTTAATTTAGTGGTAGATGAAGTCAGTAATTAGATTTGCTTTTTGTTTGGTATGGTACATTATTGTTAATCCTCATTAATCTGAAATTCTGTGCTCCCATGAACTTTTTCCTAAAGATAGGCAATTAGAAGGAATTTCAGAGTGAACTTCTTTAGAGAAACTGTAAACTTTTGAAGCTTCTTTTTTTTTTTACAAAATCTCACTAGGATATTTGCTGGAACATTGTGAAGGTTGTTGTAAAACTAAAGCACTCCTATAAACATAAATGAGGGAAGTCTTGCTGTGTACTGCCTTTGTTGCTGTTAAGTTTCCCACTATTTGGGAGATTGCAGTAATGTACAAATTACCCTTTTTCAATTAAACTCTTGAGCATTTAATGTAAATCTATCTAATGGCAATTAATATACAAAGTGGTTTTTGACACTAATGACCATATACTTTGGTTTGAATGGAAATCCTGGAAGCCTGCTATTTAAACACATCACAGAGTTATGGCTGTAATTTTCCCCCTTGGTTTTAAGTGTCAGTTTTCATACTCAACCGGATAAATGTCTGAAAAGAGAGAAGGTGAGAAAGATCCAGGATTTCAGCAGTGATCAGTCTCCAGGTGTCTGGGGCTCATCCTGTTCTGTGGCTCATCCTATTCTTCCATTCTTCTCCACATTTATGTTGCTGGTCACTCTTGGAGGGACTGGATGGTCACTTGGTGTGACCTGGTATGGCAGCTCAGTTGGCAGGAAGTGTAAATGCAATGACCTCACTTAAACATCCCACTTCTTACCACCTGCTGATGCCTTCTCCTGTGCAATAGGTGTAATTTTTTTATGCTTTCACTTCTAAAATTATAAAGGCAAGGCATGAATAGTTTAAGTAACCTGAATGATATCAAACACTGTGTGAATAATAGAGCCAGGTACACAAAGACTCCCAGCATTCTGCTGCAGACAGTAAAATTACTCAGATCAAAATGCTTTTCTAGGTAGAATCTTTTGATCTTTTGTAACCTTTTTTTAGTCTACAAAATACAGTCACTGATCAATAGTGAATCATCACAGTGACTGCAGTGCAGAGCTCTGTTGTAGGCTGCAAACAAATCTACCTCCTCTGACAAAATGGGTGAGTGGAACAGATAACCAGAACTGACTGGTACTGGAAAGGTTTGCAGCACAACACAATGAATTTTTATGAGACTTTGAACATCTATTTTATGTAGTTCCACGTGTCAGATGTTCATTATACTGAGTTTATAGTCAACTCTGATCATGTGAAATTTGAATCATTAATTATACAAAAGGAATAATTGGAAGAGTCTGTTGCTTTCCATATTATACGATTCTCATCCAAGATAAATAAAGTTCTCTGCCAAGTGCTGCACTAGTGCAAATCAAGCCTGTCTTCTTTTCATTCAGAGGAAGGGCATGGAGTGATAAAGTGAATGTCTCCTCCTGTTAAACTACAGCCTTGTGATAATATTATATGTGTTTCTCCTTCATAGTTTGCTACCTGTCAGAGAAAATAAAGACTCCCATATTTAATAAACTCTGGCTGGGCCATCTCACACTGTGATATCAATATGCAAACAATACCATAATTTCTGGGTACTTGGACTATGCTAAGCATGAATCCAAGGAAGCAAATAGAGAGAGATGCCAGCAGACTGTGTGGCAGTGCATGTCACTGTATCTATCAAATCTGGAGTCATTGTACACAACAGTAGAAATAGAACAAAGTTCTGCAGATGTCTCTTACTGGCATTTCAAAAAGGAACAAGTTAAATAGGGAGCTCTGATATAGATATATGAAAAGTTACAGACATTTATTCCAATACTCTCAGATTTTCTTTTCATGGTCACTTTAAATTCTGTTCCTTTTTTAAACAGAAGTCCATGAGAAGAATTAAGCATGAACAGTGTGAAGCATTTTTATGTATCTTCCCTCTACTCCCAGCTGAAGCCTAGAGAGTTTTTCTACCAGAATTGTAAATGATCAAGATATATTTTCAGAATTCTCTTCTGCTCCAGTGTTTTCCTGTGTGATGCTTTGCTTTTGATTGCTATAAAGCAGGTAAAGAATGAAAGTAGTGTGAGGTTATGAAATTCAACTCTACCATCAGAAGCATTTTCAACTCTCTTTGATGTTGACTGTGACACATTTATTCTGTATCACATTAGGCCATCCTAGTTTAGAGCCTTCTTAAAGGACTTTATTCTAGGCATTTCTTATTTCAAAAACTCTTCATCTGAAGAGTTTTATTTCTGGATTTCTCATTGTAGGTCAAAAAAGATGATCAAATACCAAGGCGTTTATTCATTAAGCTCTTCATACTAAGATTAGATTTGGAGACTCAAGATCTCTGAGTATTTGTTCGAAAAGGAGAATATGTTAGTAGGTAACATAGTTGATTAATCAAATAGAGATTTATTAAGGAAAAATATTAGAGATATCAGATTTATATGGTGTATTTTTTATACACAAAAAAAAAAGTGAAGGTTTTTCATTACAAGGACATCTGGCTAGGAGTTCTGACACATTCCTGTACAAATAGTTTTATACCTCAACAATACCGCACATTTCATAGACTCAGTATTGATTTTTGCATATGTTATTTTATAGTATCACACAATATTTTTCTGAGATAATATACATTGCTAAGTATTTACTATTTTATATTTATACACTTTTCTTTGTATGCCATGTTGCATGTAGTGTTTTTTGTAAGTGCTGCTGTTACATAAATGTGTGATGATTATATTTCTTCACTTAAAGTTCTGTGTTTGAACTTGAAAAATGATATAAAATATATGGTAAGTAAGATTTTGCACTCAAACTGACATGATCTGTCAAGTGCAGTTTTATGCTGATTACTTCAGCTCAATTAGTGTCCTCAAGTCATGTGAGCATGGATGTTTGATGATATTTGAAATCTCTAGTTCAGTTGTGATTTCAGACAGGTTCACATTTATTCAGGTGTTGATTTCAACAGGAACTATCTCAAAAACTGCCTTACTGCATTACTTGAAGTTATTTAATGTACTTTATTTCAGCTATTACTTGAACTTATTTTATGTACTTTATTTCAGCTATTTCAGTCTACTGAAATAGCTTTGGGTTTTATGATCCAAGAGTTATTCTGTTGAAATCCTAAATTCAGTTAATACTTAATTTTTCTATACTTCAGTTAAGTGTGCATGTAGAGAAATTTTTTCAGTGATTAGCAAAAATCTTGTCAAATGAATTCAATTTTTCAAACCTGAGTTCCTAAAGATGCTTTTTAAAATCCAGTACTCAAATGCTCAGAAAACTGTCTGATGATAGGTGTTTAGCATGATCAGGATTCAAGAATTTAACCAACATGTTTGAAAATTAAACTGAAACTTATACTCCTCTATACATGAGCTTGGGATAAAATTAAAAGAAAAAAAGAAAAAAAATAAAAAATTAAACAAGCCTAACTTATGTTCTTTTAACATAACTACTGCAAATAGGTTTTTCACATCTGAAGTACTAAAATTGTCCATCAAATGAGAGGAAAAATAGCCATGGATTTCTAAAAATAACTATGTAAATGTCAGAGGAGAAGGTAGTCATTTGGTATGAGACAATTTAAAAGTTTCAGGTCAGAAAAGAAACTAAAAAAAAAAAAAAAAAGATAACAGTAAATATGTTTGTGTTCTTCTATCCCAGAAGCAGCTTTTAGCTTACATAAAGACAGTGTATCCTGAATAATGTTAAGGTAAAGTCTCCTCAAAGCTTCCCAGGGAATATAGGGAAAAAAAAAAAAAAAAAAAGAGAAAGTTGTCAAGATCCTTAAAATACAGTGTTAGGACAAGAGGTTTGTTGTCAGAACTGTTTAGAGGGGATTAAATTTTGTTTCTGCTGTATACTCCAAAGAGCAGTTTCAGCCTTTTCATCTGGTGCTCTAAGCCTTTAAGCCCAAGTCACTCTAAGCTGACTACTGTGTTACATGACTATTAACTGGAGTATCTGATTTGAGAATATGGGCATTGCCAGAAGTTAATTTTCTGTGTCTTTATTGTCAGTTAGAGACTGGATAGCTGATGTTGATTAAGGAAAAACAGTGAAGTCAGTTGTCTTCAAAAGGATTTATTGTCTTTTTGTCTGAGAAGAGGCCTAAAGGAACAAACATCTAAAGTGTTGTAGGAAAAGGAAAGGAAATCAGTTTTGACTTTAAAATACTTTTTTTAAGAAGAGTAAATTGGCTCTAGAATGGTTGTAGGTGAGAAACAGCAGCAAGAAGTAACTTGCATAATTGAGGTTAAATTTAAGCTGCTTAATCAACATAGATGGCTTGAGCTGTTTTCACTTGTTTTAAAAGACCCTTTGGGAATCCTTTGGACTATTTTTTTAATGATTTTTTTTTAAATTCTAAAATAATATCTGTGGATTTATTGAACAAAAAAATTAATTTACATGGCATTAGTAATAATTTTAAAATACAGTAACTTACATCAGAAGAGCAAAGTTAATTATGTGACAAATAAAATTATTAACGTGCTGTGACTGATTGTTGCAAAGTCATGTGCCAGGGTTATTTTTAATTAACTGCTTGGTTTGCATTTACACTGGTTTGTTCAAGCAAAACCAGAACTGTCATAGAGAAGACACATCTGTTGATAACTGAAGAGGTTTTGTCTGAATAAAAAATAGCATAACTATTGTTAATTCATTTTTTAAACAAACACTAGCAGTTCACTTTTTTTTTTTTAATACCAATGAAGACAAGTGAATTAAAATATATTGTATTTTATTTTAAGAACATTTTGAAGTAAATTTACATGCATGAACCAGCAAATGAACCCTGAAGAACAGTAACCATGTGTTGTTTCTGTTTCACATGTTGCAGTAAACTCCCCACTTGCATATTCTGTGCACCTCAGGAAACAAAGCCTGGGAAGAAACTGTTAGAAATAGATCCATGGGAGGATAATGGGCTGGGACATGGAGAGCAAAATGATCTGTGGAGTGTTTTAATTGTGGTCTGTGGCAGTAGGGATATGGACATGGAAGGAATTGTGTCCCAAGGATGCTTCAGGAACAGTTCTGCCACAGGGGTGGAGCATTCATGGATGGAGGAGAATCCCCTGCTCAGCCACTGCTCATTGTCACACTGCTGCTGCTTTTTGAGTTCAAGCAGTGTAAGACATTTTCATTTCTCTTGGATAGAAGTTATGGCCTTGCAGATGAGCTGTATGTTAACACATCCTGTTTTCATATTTGGAAGGTGTCAGCAGCTCCCCATGGTTGGTTGTTTGGTTTCCACTGTCACGAACTGCAGGAACTCCTGTGGTAACTGTGTGCCACCTTATTTTAATCTATTTAAACTCGATATTTGCTCTACTCTGGCTTTGTTCTCTGCTACAGTCTCAAATGGCATTGCAGTACTGGGAAGTTCCTTACATTTTAGGCGCTTTTGAAATCGTTCTGCCTTTGTGTTTGCACCATTTCCTCATCTGATGCCAGCTAGGCCAAAACCCCTGGCTTCTGTTGGCACATGTTCACAAGAGCATCACCAAAGGCTGTGCTGGCAAAGCTGTGGGGAGGTCTGACTGCTCCCATCTGATTTAACACAGGGCTTTTCTCCAGAAGAAAATGTAATATAAGCCAGGTATAATTTTGTGAATGTTATTGATAGATTGACCTAGGTGAAGGATTATGTGAGAAAAACCTGTGAAGTTTAAGGCAAATTTTTTTATCACGGAGTTATGTAAATCCTACTCTTATAAATTTTCTTTTTCTGTTGTATTCTGGCAGCATTTAGTGAGTGAATTCAATGATCTTTTAACTCAAGGAGTAAAGATTCCATCTTTGAGATTCCATCTTTTGAGATTCCATCTTTGAATCATGCTGCTAAAATAGGTCAAGAAAATAATGTCGTATTTTGTGTTTTAATCTGTGGTTCCTATTCAGGTTTTTTTTTTTTAACCCCATTTTAAATTCTTTTTTTTAATGTGTGTGAAATTTATCTCTTTGGCCTGTACATTTCTTGGCTGGGTAAATAAGTTCAACATTTTCTCTTTTTTTTCATCTTTTAACAGGCAAAAAAACAATCAGTCTGACCATTCAGTCTGTCACAACTTTCAAGACAATTTCTAATGTCATTGGATATCTAAAAGGAGCTGTATTTCCTGGTAAGTTTCCCTTTGTCATTTGTATTGATTATTTGTTTCACAATGGGTGGGAGTCATAGCTGGGATCAGGATACTATTTTGCCAGATAATTCACTATTACAGAGGAGAAAAAAAGACTTTTTTGTACTCATTTTGTGATTTGTGACAAGACAGAATATGAGGGTTACATAGAGAATGATCTGAAGGGGATATTGTAGTTACAAAAAGCATATTTTTACACAAGCAGCAGGTGTTGCACATGCAGCACAGAGAGTATCAGTAGTTTGTACAAGCAGCTGTTTAATGGTTTTAATTTTAATATGGTTTTAACACTTGCTGCAGCCTTATTTTGTGTCTCAATCATGCCTTAAGCTAGTTTTATGCAAACTATGAATAATAATTACGGTTCTCTATGTGTGATGGTTGAACAATGGAACTCTAAATGCAACTGGGACATAAAGCACAACCTCCCTCTGTCCTTTGATGGTGTACAGAAATAATGTTATCATCAGGATATCATAAGATCATTTGGAGATTATTTTGTTAGTTAGTGAATTTACCTTAAGGATGGAGGTTTTCTGCAACATGAATGAATGCTGTTGCTGATTATTTCAATAGTGCAAACAATTCCTAGTGTGCAGATGATGCACAAACAGCATCATATTTGCCTTAATGCTCTTATATTAGATTGTGAAGAAAGGATGGAAATTTATTTACAGTCCCTTAGGGGATAGGCCAGTCATTTCATATTTTAAGTAATGGAATGAAGGAGGTGGAGAAAATTTTATTCCTGTTGGTGAAATAACAACTCAGTTTTGTGCATGCAGAACTGTATACTTCTCACCAGACTTTTGGCTTGTTTAAAGCAACAGAGGAAACAATTAGCACAGTGAATTTAATTTCTATGAAGGATTTTATTTCCTTAATGAATTTGAAGTTACCAGTCTGCTATTATTAATGTTTTGCAAATAGCTGTCATGGAGTTGGAAAGGCAGAAACTGCCATGTTTAGACATTCCATCTCCTGAATTTTGAAACAGAGGCAAGAAAAAGAATAAAAAGTGTGCTTCAGTTTCTGCTTAACAGGTCTTCTATCTCCTCTGTACCTGAACCTTTCATCTTATTATTACATTTTTAATCAAAACTACTTTTTGGAGGTTTGCCAGTATGTGCTGAACTTCAGGTATCCAAGGAGATTTTAAAAAGTGAAATCAGCAGCAGTGCCCAGATGGCAGCAGTTTGGATGTCTGGCTCAACAAGAGCCATAACAACTGTCTTCTAGTGAAGGCACAAGTTAAATGTCTAATGCTCTGTAATATTTTGTACACAATCAATGTTGAACCTTTTTTTCTCTCTCCACTCTTCCTGGTTGACACTACAGTCATTCCTCCTCAACTGCTTTGAATCTGGATATTTTCATGGCATTGATTCTCTGTCATTTTGATGGGGTTTTGCTCATTTCATACACATGAAATATTCACCTTTATGTTCACAGAAGTGCAGAAAGAAGACAAAATTTATCTTTAGTGCTTAATGAAAGACTGCAGAGCATCACCAAGGGTGGAATTTATTACATTTTGCTTAAAGACCACCAAACACACACATAGAGACAAGCACATCTCTGTAATGCTGATGTTAGCTGGCATTTGATCTGAGGAGTAAGAACGAGCATCTGAAGTGTAACTAAGATGTTAAAATCATTAGGAGTAGATGAAATGTGATAGTTGGTGGCATTTTAAAAACCAAAAAACGTAACACTGATTTTATAGCTCTGTTGGACATGGTTGAAGATGGGATGTATAACAAGAAAAGATAAAGAGAGTCTTTTTAATGCTAAATGCCTGTTGTCCAGCCCATCCCTAACCTGAACACTGTCCTGTTTATCACCTTCAAGTATATCTGATGGGTATTTTTTCCTCTATCTCCAGTCCTTTCTCTTTTTTTCATTTTTGCCATGTTGTTCTGAGAAAGGACAGCTGCTGCCTCTGCAAGCATGACCATCCTTTCTCCTCTGCTTTTTCTGCAGTCATTTGCTTTAGGGTTCTGCCTCTGTTTGAGGGAGAGATGTGCAAAGATGAAGAATTTCAAAGGAGGCACCAGCTGTTATGTTTTGCCCCTGCTCATTCAGCTGCCATCTCCAGCAGCAAGTTGATACTTCCTTCTCAATTAAAATATCCTGTATTATTTTAATAAGGTGTCTCTCCTCTCACATGGTCTGTTCACAGGCTAAACAGAAATTATTACACAGGCAAGCACTGATCCTGCCTGATCCCCCTGTGTTAGTGGCACTTCCATTAATGACCTAGAGGCGTGTAAGGCCATTCATTTTGGTTCCTAATTCCTGTCATTTAATGAGTTGAAAATCCTATGTTTTTTTCATTGTCAGTGCAACCTATAATTAAGCGTATCATGGTGCAACACACAAGATGCAAAATTATATGATTTAGATTTCATTTTGTTACATTAAATTATTATGTAAATCTAGGTTGACACTTTGCATATCTGTTTTTAGAAAGGAATTCTCATTTCCATACCTACACACCCCTAAAGCTGATTGAAAATATTGTATTACAGGTACATAAAAAATCATCTCTTTGTAAAGCATTTTTGATTCTTTATTAAACAACATGTTCAAATATTTTGTTGAACAATGCTGATGAAACTCCAGTTTGATAGAGAATGCTTTTTTAATCAAAGTGTTTTATTAATATTCTTCCCAGGCAGCAGTCACTGCAAAACATACTGAGTAGATATTTTAATTTTAATTTTATGAGCAAATACAAGATGTGGGCAATGTGCAGTAATCTGTTGCTGCATTGTGATGAACTGACAGCAGGTGAATGAGTTCACATGGTTAAAGAAAGAAAAAGAAAACTTTTCCACTTTTTGGAACCCAAATGACACTCAGGAGTTGCCGTGGGTCTGGCATCACTGTTTTCACTGCTGGTAACTGTTCTTATGTTTTCTATTGATATCCTGAAATAGGAAAAAAAAAACCACCTTTAAATGTCTCGATCTGGGCCAGATGGAGACTTTACAAAATATCAGAGCAAAACCAGTAAACAATCCTTCAAAGAGGGTTGTGAATTCATCTCACCCAGAAGGTCTAATAGTTTAATAGCTCAGTCAGAATAACTCTGCTTGGACTTCTTGACCGGCCTCAGTCACACCAGTCAGTCATGTTATTTAATGTGATATATCCCATCAGTGGTTGTGGGGTAAAATAAGGGGGTTTTTCTCCCTTATGAGTGGTATTAGGGTTACATATAATGCCTTGAGAGATGAAGATTGAATTTTATTTCTCTGGAAAAAAAAGTGTGGTTTTTTTTTTGGTTTGTTTTTTTTTTTTTTTTTTTTTTTCAGTGAGTAACCATAGGCATATTTTTTATTTCAGGCTGAAACTTCTTGCTTTTCATTCTATAAAATGCTTTCTTCCAGCATTAACACAGCTGCTGGTGTGACTTACCTTATCTGTATCATTCATTATCTCTATCCCTCTGTCATGTCTCCTCTCCAAACCTGCAGTCCAGGTATTTTAATGTCTCCTTCCACATAAGGCTAAATCCTGATCATCTCTAATCTGCTTGCCGGCTGCTCCACTGCTGTTTCTGCCATGTCTTTTTTGAGATAGGGTGGTGAGCACTGAACACAGTCTTCCAGGTGAGGGAGTACTAATACTTTGTGTATTTTCTTTGTTTCCTGCTGCACTGCCACCCCTTTTGGTTTTTTGGTTTTTGGTTGGTCTGTCTGTTGGTTTGGATTTTTTTGGGTGCTGAGGTTTATTGAGGATCATCTCCTGCTTATTATTTTGTGGTTTTTTCATAACACTCTGCTGTGAGCATGATTGTCTATAAAAAATGGTTTATATCAGATCTATAAGGAGAGCAATAAGCGAACAAGAAAGGCAAAGGTGTGGGGATTATTTTTGGAAACTGTATACATGTGTTTATCCACTAGTTCATTTTTAAGTAGCACTCACAGTTTTGTGTATAATTGTTGTATGATTGTCTTGCATGTCATCACATACTTTTTTGTTGACAGCTTTGTGTTGTGTTAATGACATTACACACTACTAATACAGTTAATTTTCAGGGTTGTTTGGAATTCTTTTAATTTGAGTATCCAGAAAAAAAAATAAAAATTGTTTTTTGGGTTTTTTTATTCCTAATTTCAGACAGATACGTCATCATTGGCAGCCACCACAGCAGTTTGCAGGGCTATGGTGGGCAAGGCTGGGCCAGCAGCACTGCTGTGACCACAGCCCTGCTCCAGGCCCTGATGGCAGAGGTGAGGAGGGGCTGGAGGCCTGACAGGACCCTGCTCTTCTGCTCGTGGGGAGGAACAGCCCTGGGCAACGTGGGCTCCTACGAGTGGGCTGAGGTAAAGCTGCTCTCACTGCAGGGAGGGTTCCTTCTGCTGAAAATATGAAATTACCACGTGGAAATTGTGGCTCACCAGCTGCCCTCTGAGGTCTGTCTGTGTCATGCATGTGCTGCACAGCCAACCCAGGGAAAACATCTCTTGAGGCATTCCTGGGGTAATGAGGGCCAGGATGCTGCCATGGCTGTGGAGGTGGCACATACAGCACCCTTGGGAGCTGCTTTCCCTCCCTGGTGCAGCACAGCTCTGTAAAAGGGCATTGACAGGGTTTGACAGAGCGAGGAAAACCTCAAAAAACAGCACAGGCACAGAAAGAGCTTAGAAAGCTTTTTCACCTTCTTGAGTGTTTAATATTTAATAATTTTTCATCGATAGGCTTAGTGTGGAGAGAAGTGAATGAAGAGAGAAAGAAGAGAACCATGCTATGGTTTACATGAATTAAACAAACCTAGCAGTCTCTCCATGGCTAGTGCTGATTCACTTCTCACAGGTCTGTGCTGAGGAGTTGGGCACAATCCCAGACAATTCCTTGGGCTCTTACTTTGAACAGAATGGGAATCAGCTGGTGAAAGAAAATACCTCAAAAAGTATTGATGATCATACATGGCTAAAGTAGACTTCAGGTCATAAATTAAAGGAATTGCTATGCCTCTAGGCAGAGAATTTCATGGCTGCTTTTCCAGCTCTAATGGTTCAATGAATTAAAACAGTAGATAAAATAAAGGGTTAATTGCTTTTTACCGTGCATAAGAAGCAGCCAACCCTCATTGAAATTTCATACTTCCAACATGATTATTCTTCAGAAACAAGAGGGGGTGAAAAAATCAAATTGAAAAGATCCAGGCTGGAAGCAAAATTTGTTTAGTTCCACTTCAAGTCAGCTTTGCATCAGATGTAATTGCGTTACACCCCTTCTGTTCAATATAAAGAGCCACTTCATGCAAAGAGGAACTCATTACTGAGAAGGCAAAGGGGATCCTTTTAAAAAAGAGATAATAATTGAAACAGTTTGTACATGCTATTTTTGTAGTCTAAAAAATAATAAAATGAAAACACTGGGAAAGTTATGCAATTCGAATCTGAGTTTGGTCTCTGAATGTTTGAGTCCATTTAACTGTTGATAATGATTGCTTTTGAAGTTTGTCTTCTGTAAGGCATAAGTTTAAAAGGCCGTCGTGTTGTTTCACAGTGTGTAATGTTTTCATTTTTGGCCTTACAAGTGTAGTAATTTTTAATTCCTCCCAGACCTGTTTGCATTTTCTTTAGATGATGTGTGAAATGGAATTATAGCTTTTGCTATATAGCGAAATAGCACTGAGATATCCTTTGAAGTTTCCAAGAGCATATTGTGAGAAGCAGTAGTTAACTAATACTTGGGGAATCACAGAGCATGGAAATGTAGGGTGCAGTTTTCCCCTAGAAGCAGCCAAAAGAACAAAAACAGCCTTAATTATAATGATGCAGGGTAGTAACCGTTTTTCTGCTTGTGTTGTAGGATCTCAGGAGCGTTCTTCAAAGAAATGTTGTGGCCTACATCAGCCTCCATAATCCAGTCACAGGCAACTCAACCTTACGGCCCGTGGCATCCCCTTCTCTTCAGCAGCTGGCAGCAGAGGTTAGAAATAAAATATTTAGTTTCACTTGTAGTTTATGAGGTTCCATAGTTAAGATCAGTTGGCATTACACAGCAGTCGGTGGTTATTTCATTTAAGAATTTTAGCCTCACAAATACACATGAACTGGTTTGTTTTTTTTAAAGTAAGCAGGGTAAATTTTATTTTAAAAAATAATGGATTGAGAAGTTGGAAGGAATAGCTTGTTTCACCTGTTTGTTAGACCAAGTCTGACCATACTTGCATGCCCTACAGCTTTTTTACCTTTTGGCAGCTTTAAAGCAACATATTTGTTATTCTTCAGCACAGAGCACATTTTTCTCATCCTAATCAGGTCTTTCCAGACTGTTTCTCAGTTTGCATTTAAACCTGTATATTTAGCAGATGTAACATGACACACAGGGAGAGTGTTGCTCCTACCATAATAAATCCTGTCTGAAGTGAGTATGTCAGGTGCAGTGCTCAGCCATGCCTGCTCAGCTCATCTGGAGTCAGAATATTCCACGTCTGTAAGGGCACAGAGGCCTTCAACTCATGACCCCACTGCTACTCCTGGGCTTTCTGAATTTATCAATATTTTACATGAATGGAAAATAGTGTAAGGCACCTTCTAAATTACAAAACCAGTGTGAAGTGGCATGCATAAAATGGAGTTCAATTTCACTTCCATAAATTATATTTTTAGATTTTTTTTTTCTGTACGTTTGCCAAATGAATAGTTATTCTGATGTTTATTTGACTTGCCTCTGAAGCATTTGGTAAAAAACACTACTCAAAGCTGTATCTTGGATTGAATGCAGTTTAAGACTGATCTGGCTTGGCAATTGTTCAACTAAGTTAGTAAAATGATATCAGTAAATTGCTTCTTAGCAATGTCTTAACCACTTCTCCTGTTCAGTGTTTAAGTGGTAATTTCCTCATGGAAAGAATTTATTATTTATGATTTATTCTCTGTAAGTATTATGAAAAATGTGAGGCAACATCATTTCAGAGAAAAAAAGCTTCCATTTGTGGAAAATTATTTATATATGTGAGTCTGCAGGTGTTATGGATATGTCAATTCAAATTTTGTTATCACTTTTAGCTATTGTATTTGCAAGAAATACCATCCTGAAAAGTTGCTAGCCTTTTGCTAACCTAGTGGTGTTGGCAATTCTATCTCCATTAAAACAACTATTTGCCATTTAAGGGAGTAAGTTTATTATTATCCTTGAGCTATTTGTTTTTTTCTCATTTTCTTTCTTTGTCTCTACAACGCAATCTGTGGCAGTGATCTGAAAACTAAATTGTCTGGAGCTTTGCAGCAGTCTCTTTATTATCTATTTATCACTTTATTAAGACTCAATTTTTTTTATCCTAATAAAAGCCATATTATTATGAGCATTACATTCAAGCCCTCTGTTTTGAAAAGGAAACAAACTTCTGCTTTATTTCTATGGTGTTAAATAATATTTTGTAATTCTTGTAATAGCAGTTGTGTTCTGTTCAGCAGTATGGAAGGAACCCCACTTAGCAGCCTTGCCTTGCACCTGTTAATTAATAAAACATGACTAGAATGTCTTTTTTTTTTAAGTCCCAGTAAACACCTTCCATCTCACTTCTGATTCTTTAATTTTGAGAGTGCATCCCTTCTGCATGTTTATCCTAAAGCCCCCTTTAAAAAGTAAAGGATAAAATGCATGTGAGCATTTTATCTGTATGGCTTTCCTTTCTGTAGGATATTAGTATTTGTAATTAAAATAACTGTCATACAGTTTGTGACATTAAAAAGATTTATAGGAATTATGGCTTCCAAATGCTGGCTAGATTTCTAAATTCATATCAAATTACTGACAGTGATGGAGCAGCCAAGCACAGATCCTTGTGTGCTCCCATGTGTGCTCACAGTTTGCCATGTGTCCAGGAGATTTTCTCTGGAAGACTGATCTGCTTATAAAGAATATTGATATTACTTCCAGCACTTGCCAGGAAGACAATGTAATTACAGATTACCTGTAAGTTATGACACTGCAAATGGGCTGAGATGTGACTTTCTGGAGCTCATCTCATCTTGAAGAAATTGTGAGTCTGTTCACATGAGATTCTTGCTACCAGGTGCAAGTTGCAGAGCTTAAAAATTCTAATGAGAGAAGAGGATAATTTTAATTTTTGTGAGCTCTGAATATAGGTTAGAACAGGAAAAAAGGTGAAAGATAAATTTAGAATTAATGATATCAGTCCATTTTAAAATTAAAAGATAGATTAGCCTGTTTTTTAGTTGGATAGAAGTTTTCCATAATTTGTGAAGACATGGAAGGTCCTGAATTGTGCCTATGGATTCAATGGTAGAACTCATAATTTAATTCCATTTTTAGCCCACAACAAAAGAAGCTGTCAGGGATTATTTTTCCTTCTACTGCTAAACAGTGTTGTAACATTGTTTGCAAGTAAAGGAGACTGAAATCTCACCATTTTTTGGGTTTTGTTCAGTGCTCACTGTAGTGCTAAAGTTGTGTGTGAAAGAGAGGGAGAATGTATTCCTAGGGAAAATTAATTTATGTTAGAAAAGCCTACAGAGAATAAATGCTAGGATCCTAGGGATAACAATGAAAAACTGTAGTTTGTCCTGTGAAAGAGAACTCAAGTAATAATCACACTAAATGCAGAGCACTCTGTGGATGCTGCAAGGAGCATAATTTAAAGGGAACTGTGGGAAAATAGCAAACTAAGATGGGCCAATACACACAGCAGTGTTTGCTTTCTGTCTTGTTTTTTTAAAATAAAATTAAATATTGGACAATTGCTAATCACTGCAGCTTCCACAATATCTTTTACCCCTTAAATTCTGGAAAAATAAGAAAAGAAGTTTTAGCTGAAATATTATTTGTACGAATTTTCTAACATCAACAGTGAAAAGAAGAATCAGGAAACTTAATAACTTGTCTGCTATGTGAGGTCTGGCAATCAGAGAATAGAGTAAGTGCTTGGCTAATTAACAGAGACCATGTTTCTTAAAAAATGTTTTGTATAAAGGGATTATATCTTCATATTAGTTGCAGGTTTCAAGAGGGACCTATATAAGCAGTCTGCAAACAATAATTTTATACGCCTGTCTGTGGGATTCTGGTTGAAACACCAAATTACACGAAGAAGCGAATTTAAATATTTGGATTAATTAGGCAAAGAGGAACTCAAACAGTTCTGAGACCTTGACATATTTAATTCCAATATTTTTTATATAACTAATTAGTGTCCACATTAACAAGAGGGAAGTACTGCCAAGTTATATTTTTGTCTACTGTTATTTTGCACAGAAAATGATGGTTAATTCGCTTGCTCAGTGGGTGAATCAGCATTTGTTGGCAGAGTGTCATTGGTAAATTGGGTTTGTTCAAGCTGGGATTCATTCTCTGTAAATAAGGCCATTAATGATTTTTTCTATAATGGACATGTCACAAAGAAAAAAAAAGTTATCATGAACCATAAATTCATTGCTGTTGTCTTTTAACTGATTGTGTGACCATCAGACTCCGGGTCTGCTGTTACAGCTGAGCCCAACAGAACTTACTGCTCCTGTCTCCCAAGGAAAGGAGTGATTTAAAGCTATTGATGAACGAGTTGATCATTAAAAATGACTGTGCCAAGTATTGTTCCATGCTATATATCAGTATTTGTTTCCACTAATGGAGTAAAAGGCATAAAACATCTCTACATTTACAGGTGGTGTTATTGACAGAAAGTTCTTTTTTCTTTATGAAGTAGAGCCAAAGATAAACTTCTGCATAGATGTTACTATCATTATTTCTTGATTAAAAGAAAAAATCTTACATTAATGTCAGCATCAATTCTTTTCTTCCAGCTTTATGTGTTTCTCATTTTTTAATACTGTCAGCATTAATAGTGAATCTCCTAGTGTCATATCAGTAGCTGTAAATAAGAAAAAATATGATTATTTGAATTGCTTGTTCTATGCCTTATAATAGAAGACTGTTGCTTCCCTGTGAGCTTTCAGTCTTTACCTATTATCACTTTTAGTGTGAGATTTGATTGCTGGTGTTGCTTTTTATATATGTGTTGAGAGCAAAGAAAAATCTCTTTGAGAATCAGAAGTTTATGCTGCAAACTTCTATCTCAGGAATTTCTAACTGTGTTAGAATAATGCTGTTAATATAATTGGCAATAGTACATTGCCAGTTCTATTAAATTTATTAAGATGCTGCTTCTCCAGTGTGAAAAGTTTCATTTAATGAGGGATTTGATTTGCAGGAGGTTTTTTTGTATCTTCTGACCACTTTTTCCTTTTCATAAAATCCTGCTTTCTCCTCTGTTACATATTTTTTCGCTCTTTGAAATTGAATAATTTTATTACATTAATGCCAATTCAGACAGTGAGTAATTTAACCTACTCATATATTATGATGTTATAAAAATACTGTTACTGTTAAATGTGGAGAAAAGAGTTTGTTAGCATAGCATAATGTAATAATGAACCAGTTTTCCAGCTGTGTTCTTACTGGAGAACAATTCCTTTGTTCCTGTTGACTCAGGCTTTCTGATTCCATGTCCTTCCTTGTATTTACATAGATCTCTAATAGAGGTGTAAATGATGTATATTTTTAGAAAGGTTTTCTTGGTTTGAAATGTAAATGTCTATTTTAATAGCCCTTGTGGATGAAACTGAATAAATCTGAATATTTTATTACATTCAGGTGTGGTGCTGGAGTAGGTAATTCCTTTTCTGCTGCAAAAATGGGGTTTGGTTCAAGTTTTCTATTGTCCAATTGAGTTATTATTGAGTCTCATATAATGAGCTGTACCATGTAAGGGGACTGTTTTTTCCCTTCCAGACACTTTAGCCAGACTACAGTATTAGAAAAATTAACTTCACTTCTGTCTAAATATTCTGTTTAATTTCATCTTGATTATTTCCCTTCAGAACTGACTTTTTCATGATAATAGAAAGATGTTTTCTTGGTGATAGAAAAACCTTTCATGTAGAGAGTTTAAAAGTAAACTTTTAGTTCTTACAAAAGAAGATAGATTGAGAGCTCTGGATATTATAAAGTTTCTACATAAACAGAAATCATTGAAAAGTTTCTCTTGATGTTTCATCGTTATTAACTGTGTTGCTGAATGAAATTAAATTGACTGTGGCTATAAGCTGTACTACACAAACAGCCCATGGGAAAGAAATTCACATGCAAAAATTAGGTGTATGGCCAAATAACCAGAAAGAAAGCACCTTTAAATCAGAATTGATCGGAAATTAATATAAACTGAAATGTGTAATGTATAAACAGTCTGTTTAATGTTTTTTGATCCAAAACAGCTGCAGCCATGGGCTTTAGTTGTGCATGTCACAGGAAAAGAATCAAAATCTTGTGCAGCATGATTAACTCTTTAATCTGCAGATCCTTACTGGAAAAAAAAGCACCTGGGTAGTGAAAAGCAGACCATTTGTTTGTTATAAATGAAAAGGTGACCTATTTTCAGTAATGCCATGTATATTTAACCTTGCCAGAAATATCAGTGTGGCTTTTCTAAGTGTGCTGAACCTCGCTCCTGGCAGGGAGAAGGTTCCAGGTGCTCTTTGACACATTCTGCTCCCCCTGTCTCAGTGTGCCTTGGAAGTGTGATGGACTGTTCTGTGGACAAGCATGGAGATGTTTGTTTTTACATGATGTGCCTCTCTTTTATGTTGTAAAATTGTGAGCTGTTTCATCGAGTATTCGTAGAGTATTTCATATTTCACTGAGCAGCTTACAGAATTCAGAGGAGTGGGAAGAACTGAAGGCTTGTAGAAACCTGGGAAGGTGTGGGGGGTTTGGTTTGAGTGGGGGTTTTTTGTCATTTCTTTTTGGTTTTTTGTTTTGGTTTGGGCCTTTTTTAAGCTGTTTTTTCCCAGGAAGAGTAGAAGTACCTCTGTAGAATGGTAAACCAGTCAATGAGGTGAAAATATTGACCTGAGCTCCAGTGGGTGCAGTGAAGAGTGGAATTCCTACTCATGCTGAGAGATTTTGAGGTTGGAAGTTCTCTTTCAACACGGACCCTTGTCATGCTTGGAGGACTCCTACACGTCTTCTAGGGTTCAGGTTTAAAAATCAACTCAAAATTATGGTGATTGGCATATTTTTGTTGCATAAATTTGTCCCCCCTTTAATTTCAGTGTTGTCGCAGTAACAGTTCTTACATGTGGAAACGAAAGCTTGATTGCTTTAAGGCTGTTAATTGAACTTCTGTGTCTCTTGTTTAGGCATACTTATATAAGAAATACTCAAATTTAGGAAGGGAAAAAAAAAGAAATCCCCAAACACCTCACCTGGTTTATGTCACTCATCAAAAGGAAAAAAAAATCTTACAATTTTAACTTAGGCATATTTATTGGCAAGAAGTTAGAATTCCTTTGATGAATTCTTTGAAGCCAGGTGTGAGGAAAATCATTCCAAATCCATTTAAAACTGTGATATTTTGAATAATTACAAGCATAAACTTGAACTGTTGTGGGATTTGCCTGGTTGGTTTATTCGTCATCTGTTTACCACAAGCAGATTCTGGTGATGATGGTTTGTCTAGTGTAAAAAAAGGGAGACTTTTGGGACACCATAAACAGGGAATGTGAAATTTCAAAAGCAATTTCAAGCCAATTTAATATATGTGGAAAATACATGTATTTTCCAAATTATTCCTAAGGTTTTAATTAGTAACATAGTTGAGATGGATTTTTATTTATTGAGTCAAAAAGCCACTATTCCCATAGTATTACTCCTGTCTTGAAGGGCACACAGAATGGGACTTCACGGAATAGAACAGAGAAAATTTTAAAGCAGATAATCTCAGATGTCAGGAAAAGCCAAAATGCAAGAAATAGTTTTCTTGGAGGTTCTGCAAAAAGCTTTCTTTTGGCAGCTAAAGGTCACACAGCTCCAACCTTTGTCTCCTGGCAGAGCATTGAAAGGGATTTCAAAACTTCTTTTGTAGCCTTCTATTTTAACACTTTAAATGCTTTAAGTTTTCTTTCAAAAGGAGTTTAGGAGAGCTGCTGGATCCTCTGTTTTGTAACTCAACATCCTTTTCTTGATTAGATAATTATTCTATAATTACTTAAAAAAAGGCTTAATGCTGTACCTTCAACAGGTAATTCAGCACTAGAAGGGAGAATTCTATCCATACAATTATTTGCATATGCAATTATAGCAGTGAGGCCAGAGATACAAACTGTGGCAGGTGGAGTGCACAGAGAAAGATTTAATATTGAGGAAAAAATGAGCTCATATTTATGGGATTCAATAGCTTTAGCCCATTAAAATATATTGGGTTGTGAAGTAATTTTTTTCCACACTGCTGACTAGAATCTGCACCTTTGAGAATTCATGTAGATGCTGTATTATTTAGTATTCTCAGAAATATATATATATGTAGCATTCATTAGTCTTCCTTACCAGAGTAAATAGATTTAGATAGCACTTTACAGGATATGTCAATTTGTTTTCTCAATTTGTGCAGTGCAAACATTTCTCCCTTACAGACTGTGTAAGCATTGTTTCAGAAAGTTCAATTTTATTGCATCAAAATTAACTTTTAAAGATTGGAATTTGGAGGATGAAACCTGAAATACAGTGTTATAGATACTTAGATTATATTGTGCAGTAGTTAGAAGCTATCAGTTGTCTGTATTGTAGAACTCTGCTAATCAGTTCTGAAATAAAATTAATTATCAGCCTTTCTTTATGCCCTTGCTTTCTATGAAAAAGCAGGGACATATCCCTGAAAACTTATTAATAAAAATCCAGATTTCTTTAACAAAATTTAAATGTCTTTTTAGTCTTGTATACTTGACAGTACATAGAAATTACAGTATCCCTGTTCAATGCTTTGCTTCTGTTTTGGAAAGATCTCAGATAATAATCCTAATTTTCAGAGCACAAAGAAACACATCATTTAGATGTATGATGAGTTTTGGGTGATAGCTGGCTACTGTGTGTTTTGTTGATCAAATTCATGTTAGAATCCATGTTTTAACCAGGTTCTGGTTAAAATGTGGTTAAAACCACATTTTATTTAAGTAGCTGAAGTTCTTCTCCCAAGCCCTTATATTTCATGGTTCTTGAAACCAAGTTCAAGTGAGCTTCTATGGAAACCAGAAGGAAAAAGTCATTTGTCCATATGGCTTTCCCTTCTCTAGGGTTTTCTCTTCTCCTTTTCCCACTGCTATTGTTTTGCTGTACAGAGGCAGGAACACTTTCTTGTGGTTTAAGTAGATAAAAGTTGGAAGAATCCAGTCAGGAAAAGAGTATTACAGTACCCCACTGCTGTAAAAATAAAATCATTTGACATCTTTTGGATCATTTAATTTATCTCTCAGTGGAGCCTAGAGACCTGCATTTGTGGTGCTGACACACTTTAATAAATCTGCTTTGTGATTATCTTCCTGAAAAATTCAATTTCTACAGATACTTGATATCTTAAGTGCAAATACTGTTATTATACCATTTGCTCAATTCCCATTGAAGTCCAGAAGAGGTTTTTTATGTGAAAAATATGATGGTGGTTTATTGACCTTCATGGTCTGTATGCAGTGGTGGGAGTGACTTTCATTTCAAAGACTGAAAAATAGGTTTTGTGTGTGGCTTGAAGGGGGTGATTTGTTCATGCATAGTTGCCATTAAGAAGTTTCAGTGCCAGACTGCAGGTTTCAGGGCAAGGTAAAGCTTTGTCAGCAATAAATTTCTCTGGCCTTGTTCCAGGCTGGTGCCATGAGGGAAGATTTGCCATAGTTACCCATGTCTCATTAGAGTTCTTCAAAGAATCACTGATTTTCGGTGTTCTGTGCCATAAAAAAGTTTCTCCATTTGTGTCTATTACAACTGAAATTTGGTCTTTGATTACAGTAATAAAGTCTGAGATTTTGATGGCAAATTTCTCCCCCACTTTAAAAAACCTGGCTGTTGCACTGGCTATACCATGGTTCTGTGTTTGTGTCCCCTCTTGGCTGGATAATGTGGTGTTGGGGTCTGTCCTGCCTCTGTGTGCATTGTTAGAGATGGGCAGGATCATTCCACAGGATTCTTGGATCCCTTAAAAGAGCTGGTATTGTATTGGATATTGGGAATACATGTGGAGGAGCAGAGAATATGAGACATGCAATATACAGAACAAGGATAAATGATTTTCTTTCGTTTTTTCCTAGTGAAACACATGAGTTTAAGTTGTGTTCATAACCAGCAGATTGAAGATCTCAGCATGGTGGGAGAAACCCTTGCATGGGAAAGGGTGGCAGACAGCTGACCTCTGCAGAAATCTGCTTTTCTGGGTCAGCTTGATGATGAAGCTCATGGGGGTGTCTGCTGAGCTGATTTGCACTTTGGCAAGTGCTGGTGTTTGGGAAGTGGTGCTGGCAAACATTTCTGGTAGAAATCCCACATATCTGAGTTCTCTGTAGCTCAGAAAACATGACATGGGAGTGCTGATGGTTGGGAAAATGTAAATTACAGTAGTCACAAACTGTAGTAAAATCGAGTAGTTAGAAACTAGTAAATTAGAGTAATCACAAACTGTAGTAAAATAGACTAGTTACAAACTGTAGTAAATTAGAGTAGTTACAAACTATTGTAAATTAGAGCAGTTACAAACTGTAGTAAATTAGAGTAGTTACCAACTATAGTATCCAAGTTACACCCAGCTGTGGGCCTAATTTCTGCCATTAAGTGCTGCCATACAAACACAGCAAGAAAAAGCTTGAGCACCATGAAGTCCAGGAGAGTTTTAATTTTTGCATTACCAAAACACAGATTGACTTCATCCTTCAGTTACAAATGCAAATAGTCAAAAATCATTTGTATTCAAAATTAGATCAAAATGAGGAGGTTACAGAAGGAAGCTCTAAAGGAAAAAGCACCTGAAGTTTTGAGTGTTGGGTGTGGAGACAGGTTCCCTCTTGATACAGTGTTTTCTGGGTTGTCCATCATAATGGAATACAATTTTAAGCAGTTTCCTGAAATTTATCTTCAATAAATGTGACTCACTGAATAGTGAGGCTGAGCCTGTGGCCATGGAAATTCAGTCTTTAAAGTCACTTAAAAATTTTGGAGAGTTTGCCTTTTCCAGTGGTGCTGAAAAAATATGGAAGAAGTTCTAATGTATTATTTTCTGGGGTAAGTGGATACTTTGGAGAAGCACAGCTACCAAAGGTGTGTGCAACAGTTTCTCAATTATTTTTTTTAAACTTCTTATTTTTAAGGCACTGAGATACTTGGAACTGCTGATGGCATTCCCACTGCAGTCTTGCCACTTATATAATTCATGCTATATAATTTCAGCTTTAAATATTTGATTGCTCTCAAATTCTCTTATCAAATGGGAACATACTTGCTTGATTTTTACCTTCCTTAAAAAAGCCATTAAAATTCCTAGCAGTTTGTGCTGAGTGCTGGCAACAGGTACATTTGACTCAATGAGGCATGGGACTTCAATTTGGTTATAGGAAGGATAAATGTAATTCAGAATCATGTAACAAGCATCAGGAATCAGAGAAAGACTGTCAGTAGATAAAGTTAAATGTAGAAAAAGTGCAGGATAGAAAATTAAATTTACACTATATAATTTTTTACTACCTTGCTTTTGTATTTCCTACCAGTTTGATGTAACTTTTGCATCTAAAATGTGATTTAGTCCTGTGAGGTACCATTTATTTTAAAGACTTTATTCTGATAGTTATGGTTTTTTTTTTTTAAATAAGACAAATATTTAAAAGTATGCAAATACTTCTTAACAGAAACCAAAGCCTTGAACAAGAATTACAGGATTAAGTTTGTCTCATGTTTTTCTAGCTGTAAGCTAAATAAAAAATAACTCCATTTTGCAAAGTAGTATAACATACAGCAATATATTTAAATTTTCTGTTCCAAGCACAGATATTTCTCCATGCATTATTTATAACCACTGGTATTGTAATTTCCCACTTTTTTAGGAAGTCACCATTGAAATGCAAAAATTGCTTCACATTCACACAATTTTGAAAGGTACAACTGGAGTTTTATTTTCAGCAGGTTATGTTTTGTAGGTAAACTGACTTTTCCTTGGTTCAGTAGAAATCTGAATACAACGTCAGAACTGGGTCTTGGCTAATCTTGGTTGGACCTGACCTTTTGAAAGTATTGTGTTTGCCACCATTTTCAGTTTCTTCTTCCCCTCTGGGTGAAAAAGCCTTCTCTGTCATGCAGAATACCTGCAGGCTTTTTGAAAGAGCAGTTCTTTTAAAGCCATGATGTTTGTCTAAAAGGCAGGTTTTGTCTTGTGAAAATGCAGTTCTACCTTCCTGCACAGCCTAAAAAAACTGTTTACTCTTGGAATTTCCAGTTGTTGTGCTTTTGTGTATGAAAACACAGAGTAATTTGGTGGTGGGGGGATTTAGATTGTCTAATGGGGATCCCTGGGGTTGTAGTGATTTGTTTGAGAATCACCTGCAGTGTCCACGAGTATCAGAGGGATTCAGATGATGCTGAATTCCTTGTCCCTGATGACTTTCAGTAAACACAACTCTTGAGGGAGTTGTTTCTCCCTGGTGACAAGTTCCTCCCAATGGAATATGTGTGTGTGTGCAGGGAACATCTCTCACTTCACTGTGGTAGTTCTGAAGAATCCAAACCAGGGGCAATTTCTGAGATTTAAATTTCTCTTTTCTGTGATTTTGCAGTGCTACAGAATTTAGCCAGTCTTCATGTTACCCTTAAAGGTAATTAAATAATGTCAAGATTTTAGATATTTTCAGTAAGGCTTCATACATGTTTAAATGAAAATATGTGTAAGTGGGAAGGAAAAATTGCTAAGGAAGTAAGGAACCAACATTTTATTCATTTTTAATTAATCACTTCAATCTTAATGTAACATTAATTAAATGCAGCAAGGTTTAGTCACTCTACCTCATAAGATTTCATGGTGTAGCTTTAATCAGGTAATCAAATGATCACATTGTATAAATAGGCAAATACATCACATCAGTGGTGTGTAACATTCTGGCTATTTAAACCACAACTACTTTCCATCTATAGCATATTAATTATCACCACCACATTTAGCTTTTCTTTTCCTAAACAGGGAAAGAATGAATGAATGAATATAATTTAGAATTATTTTTATGCACATACTTGAATCATGTCAGTTTGATAAGGCTCAAAATTGGGGAAATGCTGTGCATTTAATTATTATGTAGTTGTTTTGCTCTATGCTATTGAGCAATACAGAAATGTTGGATACCTTGCTTGCCTTTAGTTGGTTTGAAAAGCACTTTGAGGTCTGTAGGGCAAAATGCCCTTTTAAATCTCCCTAATAATTTCTGAAAGAGCTGATTTGCATCAATAGCAATATGTATAATCAATCAATAAAGACAGAGCAGAACAGGATGTTTATAGCCAAACCTGATAGTCAGCTGGGAGAAAACAGAGAAGTGTGTTTGCCATAGAATTGATGCAATTCCTAGAAGCTCCATGGTTTTTTTTAATAGCCTTTGGCAGCCATCTATTAATATTTTTTTAAGAACCATCAAACCTTCTGCCTCTAATGATGTGTTTGCTATAGTGTGGCAGGTGTGTATAGATGAGAGACACAGACCTGAGAGCCCTTTCTCTGGCCTTTATTGCTTGTTGGTGTTGATTCACATATTTATAGTTATAAATATGTTAATCTCTTGATTTCTGCATTTTTACAAGGTCTGTGATGAATTAAATAAATTCTTTGGTTCTTCCTTTGGACAATCTTACTTGCTCTAGATGGTCTCTCATACCTCAGGTCCTTAATTGCACCAGTCCCTGACGCAGGTACTGATTCAGCTCAGAAATAGAGATCAATTATTCATGAAGAATAAGCCTCCTTGTTGTAGCTCTGAAGCTGGGAGCACTGACATACTGTGAGAATAACTGTTCATTCTTTACTGGCCTTATTGAAAGCTCCATAGATGTTTTAATCCATTTTCAAAAGGTGGTAATGTTTTATCTGAAGCTGGAGTCAAGTAAAGAAAAGTAGTAACCAGAACTAACTAATGAGTTCTGCAGCAAAGTCCCACTTGATTACACTTCAGATGTGTCAGATTTGTTTTAGGACACTAACTCAAATTAAATGCATTTGATTTGCCATATGGTACTCTTCATTTTCTCAAATTTGTAATGTAAACCTGTAAGATGGTGCTGACACCCAAAATGAGCTCCAGAGAAATAAAATCAGTGCATGTCAGTGCATGTGAATCCTTGCACTGACACCAAGCACTCCTTGATTCCTGGCTCACCAGGGGCTTGGTTTGGCTCTGGGCTTAAGGAAGGGTTTGACTGACATGGTGGAGCCCAGCCTGAGCAGCTGAGTGCTCTAAATACAGCCAGTTTGTCTTTTTCCTATAAAGCTAACCAGCTGAAGAAATACAGTTTGGCTGCTCTTCAAATGGCAGTTAGTTGTGTGTTGTTAATAGTTTATTCTAGTTACATTTTAAAAGATTTTTTTATTATTTTTGTTAGTTTTATTAATATTAGAGCATTAATATTCTTTTAGTCTGGGGAAACATTTCATTTGCTTAATGAATGCAAAACACACTATATGAACTTTGCAGTTGTTGCCAATGCTGGTGTTGTAGAGTCTGCCTTACAATAAAAACAGATTGGAAGAGCACAGCATCTTGCATGTAAAGCATTCTCCTGTATTGGTGCTGGGTTAAATATTTATTGTTGGGCTTGTGTGTGAGAACAGTGCAAGTGGAATAAAGCAGTTAAACTCTTAAAATGCTGTACTATTGAATTGAACATTCCTGTCATAAAAATATTAATCCTATACTGTCAAGGATGGTGATAAAAACCCCCAAACCACCATATTTTATGGTCCCCTTAATCAAAGCTGTAAACATTTCATATATAAACTTTCATGCATAAGAAAAACTAAATTTCATGGTTGCTGTAGGAAGGCATCTCTTCAGCTCCTGGTAGGCTAGTAGAAATGGGGTTTGGTGGATATTCAGAATTAAGTGTCAAAAGCTGTATTTCACAATTTCACGTCATTCAGTGAGCCTTTAAACATTAAAGGAAGAACAGAACAGGCTACTCATCACTTATGAAACTTGACCAGCTGTGGTGGGCAGTGTGAAGTGAGGAGATCTGATCTATGCTGCCGTGTAGAACACTGGGTGATCCTTAAATGCCTTGTAATTCCTGGAAGGAGCAGTGGATCTTGTACACAGATCTATGCACAAAATCATATCATAACCATGGTTTTTTGCCTGGATGTGTGCTGTGCAGTGGGTTTGAGTGGGAGAGACTGTAGGAGATACAGTTGTGATTATTAAAACACCTTTTCCAATGAATTTGTTGTGTGGGTTTTTACCGTTTTGGACAGGCCTTGAACAACTGTGGCTATATGTAAGAATGGCAGGAGCAGAAATGCTTAACAGATTAAAAAAAAGGAGTAATACAACCACCTCTCAAAATTACTTATGAAATGGAAGCTATTTCTTGAAGGTATTTTAAAATAATTTTCTGTGAGACTCTGCAGCCTTTATTTAAACTGTGTAATATGCAATTGCATTATTCACAGCACCAAAATGAAACTGTGAAGTAATAATTATGCTAATTTTGAAATAGGGAAATACCAAGATTTGTCTCTGTCTAACATTTTCCTGATAACCTTGGAGACTTTAATATACAGAATTTGCTGTATTTTTGTGTTAAAGTAGAACCAATTTTAGGCTATTCTTCTAGAAAGCCTGTAATTTTGTTGGTAGAGGTGAGGAAGTTATGTTATACTATATAAACTGTTAGCTAAATGCAAATAATCTCCAGTACTTCAACTTCCTAATATTCTTGAAAAGAAACCTGAGTAGCTTATTTGCTGTAATAGATGTTGAAAGCCTTTATGCCTACTGTTTATTAAGTGTTTAATTACCTGGTAGATTTAAAAGCTACACAAGTATGTGACACTCCGTCTGGGCTTGATTTCCAGTTTCCATATTTATTACATCTCTGTTGCTAAGATTTCACCATTAAATAGGTACGTGAAGGAAATACAAAGATTTCCCTGACTAGAATTGTTTTAAGAAACCTACACAGAAAATATGTATTATTTACACATAAAATGTGTACTGAGTATCTTTAGCCTTTTAATTTTTTTTTTCTCTTAAGCCCTACTTTGTTGGAAATTCTTTACACTGCCAGCATTTCACAGACATATCTTAGATTGAATATGATAATCCCATTCAGCTTTTTGTTGTGGCAGAGCATGCTATCAACTGAATAAAAAATGATTCCTTAGGAGCCATTAAAGATCTCAAAATCTTCCAAAAGGCACCACCATGAGGCCTTCTAATCTGCTGGCCAGCATGAGGCATTCCATGTGCCTTCATTCTTCTTCCTGCCACTTCAGATAAGAATTTCTTTGTCCTCTGAAAGACTCAGCCATGTTGCAGCAAAACTTCACTCTCTGCCATGTTAAAGTTGCTTCAACCCAAAGAGTGCTGTTTAAATGAGGTATTGCTACAAGTCTTCAAGAGCCTGACTGCAAATAATTAAGTAGAGATTTGATTTGTGTTTGGTTTTTTTCAGAGCCAGAGCTTCAACTGTGTGGAAAAGGCAAGATGTCCAGGATACAATGTGAGTTCTGTGCAGATACAGGGAGATGCAGATTATTTCATCAACCACCTCGGAGTACCTGCCACACAGTTTTCCTATGAGGACATCAAAGCATCAGAGGTAACTGTTACTAAAAATGGACAAAATGAAAGTAGCAGGAAGATAGAACTGTGTTTTCTCAGGTTATCGTGTGTTGTAGTGGAAATTTATCTCCTCTAAGTGTGTTTTTTTAGGTCTTCAGAGGAATTTTTTCTTGTCACTTAGCAGCTATTCCGCATAGTTTTCATTCAAGATCTGTGTATATACAGTCTACAGACCACGAGAAAGAATCTGCAAAATTCTGTATATCAAAATAGTGAGTATTTCCCAGCAACATTTACAATATGAACATTGAAGGTTCCCTTGGCTATTGTCTACTTTAATCCAGAGTTATTCTTCATGTTCCGTTAACCTTGTGAATATGCATTTTTGTCTCTCAGAATGACTCATCAATGTAATTAAAATCATAAATGACAATATTTCTATATTTATTTAAACATGACACTCTAAATTTGGTTCTTTGTTAAAAATTCAGCTTTTGTCCTTCTTGAAAATTCATTTCCTAGAAATAAACTTGGTAAGTGTAATCTGCAGTCTTAAAGCAGACATACTGCACTTCTCAGACTGTAGGAGACCTTGACCCCATGAGGTCTGTTTTATGTGAGAAATAAATCTGCTTGGCACAATGTGTAAATTTCTCTTGGCAAGAGGATGGAATTTTTCCCTAAAAGTGAAGTCACACAGAATGATTAAATTTGGATTATTTGCTGTATCTTTGTTATTTATTGTCCAGGTTGTTAACAGTCCTCCAGGAGATAAGCTCATTGTCTCTCCTATGTTTTATCAAACAAGCAATCTGTTTATCCTTTACTGTTTATTGCCATTGTTTATTGTGAGTTCTGTTTATTGACAGATATTTATAAGGCAGATAAATTATTCTGTGTTGACAGCCATATTAATAAACATTGTGAGAATTTCTGTTAGGCGGGTTAGGGGCTGATAAAAATCTGTTGGTTTGCAGGGAGGGATTTTTGCTTGTTTGTTTCCATCCAGCTTTTTTAACTACGCCTCAACTTTGTCAGCTTTGTTGCAAAACAAGATTTGGGCAAACAGGTTCAGAAATGGACTGTTCTGATGTGCTTTTGTGGGTTTTCATTTTGTGAGGTTGGTTTCCTTTTCTGTCTCTCCCACTGCTGTGACCTCCTCAGGAATCACTCTTCCTTTGGAATATCCATCACTTGTTTATTTTACCCACCTGTCAGCCAGCGTGCAGTGTCAGGTAAAACTGATGCTGTTGCACAGCTGGAAAAACCTGGTTTGGAGTTAAAAAGCCCAAGACCTGTGCTTGTATTCTTCCTCCAGAGCAGCAGCTCCAGGTCAGCTTTAGAAATGCATTTCTTCCCCAGTCGGAGAGATGCCAGTCCGCAGAGAGAAGGTTGTAAAAACCTTCCATTGACAGCAACCTGAGGAGTAAATATGAGCAAATAAAAGCTGTGAGAGGAAACATTCAGGCCAGAAGAGTGAGTAAAACTGTCTGGCTTGGAATTACGTAATACAGTGAACCACAGCCTCGGGGAGGTTAAATCTGCCTGGCAAATGCCCGTGGTGGGGTCTGTGAGCCTGGAAAGTGCATTCTGAGAACTCAGCCACTGCTGTAAAAATGCACTGGGTGAAACGCAGCCCATTTATTCACCAGCAGAAAATATGCAGCATTTTAGTCTCAAAGTAAGTAAACTTGGAAGAATTTCTCAAGTGGAAAAAATCATAATATTGCCCCAGTTTCCAAGGATTCTCTTGCATTTGCTGAAGAAAGCTTTCCTCACCTCCTTACCTCTGCTGTGCTGGGTTTTCCATCGCATGAGGGTCACATTCTGATTAGTAATATGTTAGGAGACAAGCTGATCAGATTTTCCTAATACTGCTGATTATTTTGCTTTCAGTATGAGTTATGCAATTCAAGGGAATGATTAGTGTGTATCCAAGTGACTATGTAGTGTCTCCAGAGAGAGACCAAAGTGTTGATTTCAAATCAGAGTTTCTCTGCTACTGAACGCCGTGATTGGTCTATTAGTCCTCACCTCAGCAGAGAATAGTATTAGAAACATATTCAGTTACATTTACAGCAACAAGGAAGAGTAATATAAACTAAGAGAGCTGGTAAGTCAAAGACTTGTCTTAGCCACTCTGTGTGCTGCATAAAAGCTGGATATCAGTCAAATTACTTCATTGTATGAGCATTGGTATGTCAGAAATAGCTGCATGGCACAGGTGAGTAGATTCTGATTTTCTTTCCCTGTGTGTGGACTATTTCTGTGCTCTTGAAAATATTAGTCCTGTTTATATAACAGTGTATTTTCACACCCAAATATGGTGTAACAGGTATAACACATACATGTCCCCCATAATGAGAAAATACATGCATGTTACAGACAAACAGACATGTTCATCAGCTCTGCTTGGGGTCAGATATAAATTCCTCTCTTGTGATATTTTAACTTTGTAAACAAAATAATCGTATTTACATGACTGAAGCTCAGCTCTTGGTTGCCTGATTGTAAATTATTAATAACTCTAAAAACACTGGATTTGGTGGTGTATGACCTCAGGGATGTGCACTCAGTTTCTGTTTGGATTCATGGTGGTTCTCATTTTTGAATGGATGCAAATGGATTGTGTGCCTGCCCTATCACTTAGAGCTCACCTTGTTTCTCAGACTTCTCTCCCTTAGTTCCTTAAGATTTGCATTGTTTTTCTTTTTGTATGAGCATCATCTTGGTAATTTTCCATTTTCGTTTTCCTCTTGATGGAGCACCTTAAAGTGTACTTTGCTCTGCTAGACTCAACATTCTGATGGCTTTTTTTATTTCATGAAAGGGGACAGGGAAAAGTAGTTTTTAAAAGATCTGTGTTTGGGTAGTACTGGGCTTCTTCCCCGAAGGGAAAAGCTCCAACCCCCTAGTTACAAGTTAATTTATTTTGATTCCTTCTTTCCTAGCACAGTTTATAGCACAGCTGCTGAAGTCCTGGAGCACAAGTAATCACAGAGACGGAGAAAAAGAGCCTTGCTGTGGCTGCCTAATGTTTGGGTAGTAGAGAAAATATAAACTGGTTTTTCCATAGTTTCAGTCACAGATTTGACTTTTTCTCCAGCATTGTAACTCAAACATCATTGAACTGTTCAGCATTTTGAGTTCCATCACTTACAAACTTCAGCTGATACAGGTGTATTTTGAGCTTTTTTCAAGATGGAAATTAATTGGCTATTACCATCCATTTCTGTGTCATTGCAGTCTACAGTTTCAGGAGGAATCCATTTTTTAAAATTATAGTTGGATGATTTCCTATGTTATCTGCATATTATTCATCCTTAGTGCATCCTGTTACAGAATGATTCCTGTCTGATAAAACAGAATCTTAAATCCCCTCCGTGATAATGTAGTAGTTTACATACACATTAGCATTATTTGTTTGGGGAAAAAAACTGCTGCACATGCACATTATTAAAAAATAACAACAACTTGCTCCTTTTCTCTTTTTTTTAAATATTTATTGATGGACACATAATCATCATGCAACATTTCATAGTAGATGTCCACGTTTGGGTATGCAGGACTCACAGAACATTTACTTTTACACCTAGATCATAAAAGTTGTTTTCCGTATCTTCACTCAAACTTAAGTACAGGCAAGAAGTATAAAAATTACCTGTCACATTATTCACAGGCTAGACCAAGGTAGTGTAATACCATGGACCACTAAGCTAATTTAGAAGAAAAATGAAAAGAGGTTTCTTTATAGAAGGCATTTGTATGTAATATATGTAGAAGAGTTTAGAATTTTGACAGTTTGAGATTGTATCCTCTTTAGAGAGAATGCATAATGATTTTTATTTCTGTTGAAATATGCATAACTTTCTGAAGGTAACTTTCAACTTTCATTAGGGCCCTTAAAAGTGATTTTCACCCACACTGGTGTAAAACAGAGGGCACTAAATCTTAACTCTTCAGTGAATGTGGCTTCTCAGTGGTTGTTACCATCCTCCCTCCCACCCTGTCCTGCCCTCTTTTCTTCCTTTTTATCAAACTTTGGGGAAACTTACTGCAGTTTCTTGATTTCAGTGTTTACATGCTTAGACTGACACATCATGCACTTCTCTCAAAAGAGCTCAAAAAGTTTCCAAGATTTCTTTGTTATGAGAAAAGGAACAGAGGAACCATCCTTGATGGAGAGAACTTAGGGTCTAGTTTACAGAAGAATAACTCTCATGTTGCAAGCTGCTTTTGTCTCTTTGATGTGCTGATGTTGGTGTAGAGGGAGGGCTCAGGCAGCTTGGAGTGCTGTTGAGTGCATCTCCCTTGTATCTGTTCCAAAGTGAGAAGGAGCCTCAAACACATTTCATTTTAAATGCATCTATATGTATAATCAATGTGGCTTTGTGGAAAGAAATAAAGTCTGTGGTGTAGTTTCATCTCCACAAATACAACCTTGTACCTGTGTGTGCATGTTGAAAGCAAACCTGAGTAGTCTGACCTGTGGTATTCTTTATTTTTAGCTGCTTTTGTATCAGTCATATAATCACTGCTCAAACAGTTCCAGTGCTTAAAGTCAATCCATTTGTATTTTCTGAAGCTCTGGAGCTCTGTGTTCTTAATGCAGTTACTCACCATCTTGAATCACAGCATTAATCCATTGTTGCTCCATATCCAGATGATTTTCTCCTTTACTTCTGGTGTGTCCTCCTTCAGTCCCTTTCCATCCAGGAAAGAGTCAGTGCAGCCATGACATTTTGAGATTTCTGACTGCATGGATTATCTACAGCTGACCAGGCCCTTCTGGTAAATGTCCTGCTGTTTATCTGACATTATTATTTGTGTCCTCCTTGATTAAGTGTCACCCGGTACCAATTAATTTATCAAAGCCAAGTATATTTATCAAGAAATTCCATCAGAGCATCATTTTCTTGGAGGGATCAGACCAGGCCATATGCAAAGACACGAGGTGCTTAATTCAGCCTTAATTCAGCTCAGCAGAGAACTTCAGGACCTGTGGCATTGCTGTGAATGTCCTTGGAAGAGATTTAGTCTGAAACTATAATTCCAGGGAGATTCCTGCCCCAAACAGAAGCCTTATTTCTCCTCTTACATTTAGTCTAGGAGGGAGTTTGCACAACAGCAGTGTGTTGCTGTGATGATCTGTGATTTGGTAGCTTTTCCATCTGGAAATACAGCTCTGCATGGCTCCCCCTCACTCCCTGTTTTAATTCTCTTTTCTCCCTGGTACACGTTAAATTTTTTAAGGAAATAACACAGCTGGTAGTTGCCCATGGGGAGTTACTGGAGATGTTCCATGCCTGTATGAAAGAATCAAAGTACCAGTGTGCTTGGTATACCAGAAAGTCTTTGCAAAGGAGCAAATGTGTATCAGCCTCAGGATGGTTGCTTGGGAACCCAGGATTCCCTTTTCTGAGCTGCCTCTGGAGAGTTTGGTGCTGTTGCACTTGCTGCTGAGAGAGTTTATTAACTGTGAGTGGAACTTCAAGGGCAGCCAGGTGTGGCAGTGGGAGCTGGTTGTGTCAGGGGTTGTGAAGAGGTTTCATTTGTGTTTCTGGACAAGCAGGGAGCTGCCAGTGTGGAACAAGGAATAGTTCCAGGAATCCCCAGCAGGTTTTCTGGGTCTACCTGAGTGTCCAAACCACAGCTGCCTTCCTGACTCAGGGATTATGCTGGCTTTATAATAACTGTGCTTCTGTTTATTCAGACTGATTTTTTCCTGACCAATGTGTTTTTTCTGTCTCTAGCATAAATTAGTGTTTTCTAATTTCTCAGTTCAGTCAGGGGTTAGTGTAGTACTCACCAATAATTCATTAATTCATTAGTCCATCTGTTCATTTGGAAGCTAATTGAGTTGAATTTGGTAGTGAGAGCATGGTGAAATTGTTAAGGTTAATGACTCGGTGTTTTACAAGACAAAATGCATTTGATGTTCAATTGATTGCTTGAGTTGTTTTATTGAATAATATGAATATTTAGCTATTTAATTTCATGGAAGAGCATCTTTGTTATTGCACTAATGCTAGTGAAACTGATGACGTCCTCATCAGTTTGGATACATTACTCTGCTCCAAAAAATTCTCTCTGGCCTCACAAATCCCAGTGCTTTGATGTCCCAAACATCACACAGTGCATCCAGAAGGGGAAAATTCTTTATGTAAACTTGCCTTATGGTATCAAAATCACACAGCTTCTTTAGCATTCATTCACACTGCATGAGTACATGTTGTTTCTGTGAGCTCTGTCCTTGCAGATTCTCTCAGAGGCTCCTCAGTGCCTTGGAATTGACTGAGGATTGTTGGAAGGCAGTGGAAGAAAGAGATGGGAGTTAACAGGATCAATGGAATATGGGGAAATGTGAAAAATTTGTTTAGGCACCAATTAATTGCTTCTGTTTGAAGCATCTAGTTACTGAAAATATTATCTAAGGACAGATGTCACTGAATTCTCTCTTCTCTCTGGAGAACTAAATGGCCTGTTGCACTCATGGTAATGTTTTACCACTGTCCTTCTGAGTGGCTGCATTCAACTGACCAACTAAAAATCTTCTGGGAGAATATCTGGAATAAGTGTCAAAACTTCTTTTGTGACAGTAGATATTACTAGTATAGCATTCAGTTTTGTCTTTTGGGGGAAAAAATCAAGATCACTGGACAATCAAACAGCTGTGGTTTGGGTCAGTAATGCATTCTCACTGATAAAATTTGCAATATTTGATATATCTTATCATGGACATTGAAGAACTGGTTAATTAGGCTTCTGATAAATACTGTCTTGAAGACATTATTATTCTAAGCAAAACACAATTTTTATTCTTACTGCAAGGTGGTGAGCCTCCCACCTACACAACATCTGTCTAGTGTCTAACATTAGAAATCTTCATTCAGTGTAATTAAATTTTTTTTTTTGAGCACTAAAATTTAAAGAGGGAAATAGGAAGCATTGAGTCAGGAAATAAAAGCATTGATAATATTTGATTGTGAAAGACATTGTCAATGGGATTCATGACTTCCAGCAAGACATGGAAGTCCTGGAGTGATCTTCCTGGAACTTCATGTTTCTGCTTAATTTGAATGCTCACAATTGATCATGAAATGTTACAAAATGTGCTTGCACCCTTCACATAACACATCCAAGAAAAGCTGTTCTCTCTTAGATGTACTGAATCTTACTGAGCCTCCTGTTTCTAAGTTGTGAAACTTTGGGGCGATCCTGTGTGAGGTTCCAGGTTTCTGACTTGGGCCACTCCTACCTAAACTGCTGATTCTGCTTTCGGTGTAAAAAGCACAAGGGAAAACTGCAGAGGAATAAAGCCAGGCAAGTATCCTGACATCCTAAAAGTTTCTTTCTTTGTGCTGCAGTTTGTGAGTTTATAGCTTTACAGTGATTATTTCAATTCACTTACTAACATAAGGAAGAAAACATTAAATTAAAAGAGATGAGAGAAATGTACTTATATTCCTTTCCTTATGACTGTTGGCTGGGTTTTTTCTGGCTGCAGTTGAGTTGAATAATAAAATAACTTGTGCAGCAGTGATTCCAATTCTGCCTCTCCTGTATTCTTGTGCAGTCTTGTTTGGCAGGCCTTGCTCATTTTGTCCAGCATTGGGTAGCTTTGCAAGGTCACTGCACATCTTTACCAGAATATTCACACAGAAAATAGATGTGCTTTTGTTTCTTTTCTAAAAGGTCTTCAGTAAACTGAAATGCTGAAAATACAGAAGAAAAGACTCTTGTCAGAATCTCCTTCTGACAAGCCTGTTTTCCAGAGTTGGGGCATTCTCACTTTGAAGGCGTGTTAGGTGGTGGCAATTGCAGAGCTTTGCTTTATAAAAATAATTTATGGACCTATTTTATGTGTTTTGCATCAGTGAAACAAACTTTTACTTTATTTTATAATCCTTGGTGGATTTGGGAGGTGATATTTAATTAGATATCTAGAGCATTTGCTAGAAAGGGTAAAGCCAGCCTGCTAGTGAGATAGAGATGCAGAAAATCTCTTCTACAATGTATTTGCAGCCCTATGGGCCTTTATTAGTGAGAAATCCTATATCCCTGTTATTATTTCATCAATTCAATTTGAACCACACTTTGGCTTCTGTCTGTTCTATTCTACATAATCTACTTTTTCAGTAAATCTGCTTCAGTCTGCAGTACCCTCCCAAAGTAAAAGTAATCCAGATAGATGATGATAAGCCATATTTTAGTCTATAGGATACCTTTTCCATTTCTCTCTTTTTGATCCTTCTTACAGTCAAACCTCTTGTTCAATCACCCTGCCAGGCAGTAAAAAAAATAAAAGGGGGAAGAGATGGCCTTTTAGCCTAGGTGAGGTGAAACAGCTCTGTCACAAAGAAATTCAATTGAATATTTTCTGCCAGGACACCGTATGCCAATTGCTTGACTTAGGGAAAATGGAAGAAGGAATTAGTGAGAGCCTGCAGTGCAGATTTCAGAGGTGTTTTTGTTCTTCTCACTGCTCCCTCTTTATCTTTTCTCCTGGCAGGGCTTTCTCCATCACACTATGACAATTTTTTGGCACTGGTGTTGAATACAGATGCAGGCAAGTCCTGATGCAGTCGTGAAGCCTCTGGGTTCCTGGGTGATAGTTCTGGGCACTGCACAGATTCAGAGTGTGCCTTGTGTGACTTCACCCCCCCAGCTGAACCTGTGCCCAGGTAGATTGGGAAGAGCTGCAGTGTCTACTTTGTGTTTCAGTGGCCAGACAATGCACATTTCTGTGGATCCCTCAGTTTTCTGCAAGTCTGCTTTTTGTGGTGTTGTACTACAAACAGGCAGAAAGAGTGAAACAGGTTCATAGCTCATGGAACACACACAGGATGTATTTATTTATACTGGACAGGTAACAGAGCATGGTGTCAGTCCTGATGCAGCAAAAGCAACCCCTAAATTCTCACCTTCTAGACATTTTTCTTTGGTCTGTATGAAGAAAATAAGCATTTTTTTCTTGGTTTACATCCTTCTTTTGTGTATTTGCCTTGCAGGCTTTAGCAGTGTGAGATTAACACATTGATACCTCTTGCCCACCTGTACAAATTTCAGAAGGATTTCTGCTCTCACTTGCTTCCTCTCTGTTTTTACCTTTCCAGGTGCTTTCTTTTGTCTCCTGTGCAATATAAAATTGGTGCCATGAATATTGTGAAGTGTTGAAGGCCTGAGTATGGACAATTCTGACAAATGTTAATAAGGGTGGAGTCAAACTGGATAAAGAACTTTAGTCTAAAGTTTTTTTTTTCCAGATTGAGCATCTTTGTTGCTGAGTGGAGAAACCTCCACTGCCTGTTAGTTTCAAAACAAACAGACAACCAAAAAGCCTCCCCTCACCTCTCCCCACCCCCAGAAAAATTATTTCTGGAGATATTTGTGTATTATTCATGATAATAATAATAATATCTGTATATTTATGTATTATTCACAATAATAATAATTCCTTCTGTTAAGAACAGAAGGAGGTCTTCTTGTAAAAGCTGGGGAACATTCAGCAGGCAAGAAAAATCAGTTTGAGTGTGGAATGAGAGCATATTAAGGAGTTATTACCTACATAATTTGGGTACATAAATTCACAATTTCTCCAACTGGTAATTTTACAGTTTCTCAAGTAATAGTCAAGAAAACAGAATCTCTTCTCAATTCAGCTAATTAAAAAAAATCACATGTATTTACAGAAATAATTCCAGTTTTAAGACAATGTGTGGCAAAATTTGATATTTTAATTTTTTTTAATTTAAAAACAGCAAAATTGATCTCTAAAGCATGTCTTGGTATTTACTGTTTTTCATTAAATCACCAGAAGTGCTGTGGGATTTTATTTGTGATTTAAAATGCATTGGTTGAAAGTTGGCATATAAATTGAAGGTATAAGACAGTACACAAGGGATGGTGAATTTAGTACCTTTAGATGGTGAAACATTTTGTTCACTTAATTAGTTAAGGAAGGATAAGTTAAGTTAGAAAAATGAGTGTAGAAAATCAGAAGTGAATTTTAGTGCAAGTGTCCATCATAAATAAGCAAGAGTAAGCCAGATTTGGGGTTTTAAGAGATTTTAGCCTGCATTTTCGATCTCCATTTAATTGATTCATAAATCAATTAATTACTGTCACAAGACCCGAGGGCAGCAGGAAATTGGGTTCAAATTAAAAAGAAAAGGAGGCAATTTGTTTTAAGATTGAAAGCTGAATGTTCAATCGAAGTTTAATCAGAAGTGACCCATTATTTGAAAAGTAGAACATCAATGTCGTTCTAATTTCACAGAATGCTTCATTAAATGAGTATTGAAAATACCAGGTTAACTGATCATTCCAAGAGGAACACGAGACAAAGGAAACTCATTTCCAAATACGTGTCATGCTTGTTTGTTTCTCTTCTGAAGAGTTCATAGAGATACCAAATAATTTCATTGGGAATTCAAGGATTATTGGGGTGATCCTTTGTAGATTATAAATTTTATTTGATAAAACTTATAACTTCATATCAGAAGATAAAATCTTTTTAATCCTTTTGGATAGCCATGAACTTAAAGAAAAATTAACAGAATGTGATGAAAGCCAAAGGTGAAAATTTTCAAAGCACTAGTGGAAGTTGAGCCTCCTAAATTTTTGGATGTTTCACAGTGGTCTGACCTTGAAAAGGTTTTTCCATGATTTGATACCATCTCCAGAGCATTCACAATGCATTGAAGACTCTGCCCCCTGAAGAAGGTGAGGGTGATGCTGCTGCCTGGCTGGGGCAGAGGTGATGATTTGTGTTTAGGAGGTGAGTGTGGGAGAGAATGAGGACAACAACTGCAGCTGCAGCTCCTACTGTGGCTGAAAAGCATAATAGAATAATGCATAAAGGAATTTGGTTTAATATTTTTGGATTAGCAAGTCTTTCTCTTGGTGTGCATTTACTAGAAATTTGCTTAGCAAATTACTGTTCAAAAAAATCCAAAATACAACACTCAGTTGTTGTGAGCCTGGTGAAACAACAACAGAGAAGTGTGATTCAGTTTCCAGCTCATGGAAGGTGTTGCTCTTGCTCTTAAATGCTGAGAGGTGCTCTTGGAACATCATCTGGACCTTCTGTCTGCCATGTGCTCCCTGGGCTTGTGTTAGTTGGGAAGCTCATGCAGCTTTCTCTAGTGAGCACAGTACTTGAAAAACAGCAAAAGGCCAAGGAAACAAAGCTGGCCTTTCTAGTTGTTCTTTATAGAGGAGCTTGTTATGAGGGGGAAAAAAAGGAAAAAAAGCAGTCACAGCTGTTTTAAACATTTGCTTTTACAAGTGCACAGCAGGATGATTTCAGATGTCAGCAAGTTATTTCAAACAGCAATTCTCTTCAAGATCTTTGCAAGCAGGGACTTGATTCCTTCATGAGCAAAACAACTCGTCACTCGTGATGTCCAGGTTGTTTTGGTTCATTTGTTGATCGTTGCCTGTGTAAGCTGAGATCTTCCAAAGGCAGAGGCTGCTGGTTCACCTGGCCCAGGTGGGGTCTGGAGTGGGGTGAGCAGTGCATCCCTGCTTTCCAGGGAGGATCCACCAAACTTTAGATTCTAAAGATATTTGTCTGGGTGGAGCAATAATCTGACCTTGTGTAGCAAATTTAATTTGGTAATCACTCCCTTCCCTGACTCTCAGTGAGATACTCAGGAGTGAATATAAATGATGCAACTCTCTTTAAGTTATTGATTGCATTTATGTGACTGATGATGAGCAGCATTGGCACCACCACAGCAGAATGAGGGTGTTCCTCAGCAGCCCCCCAGTCAAGTGGCACAGCTCTGTAAACTGCTGTGCAAACTTGAAACAAAGATGAATAGTTATGAGTTAATGCTGAAGTATGTATTTAATCTTTGTAATAAATGACTGTGCATCTTCTGCCAGAGATCTAAAAAAAAAATTCTGAAAGAAAAAATTACTTCATTTATTTTTGTGATGTTTCTGTGACAAGTTATGCAACACACAGATGCATCACTGGTCACAAAAATTTATATGATGCAATGCTAATTATATATATAATTTTTTTTAAGAAAGTGGTGGGAGTTTGCTACCAGAAATAATCTCCTAGAAATGCATGGAAACACTGATAGAATATTGATCACGAAGGCATTAATTTATAGAAAAATTCAACAAGCAAATTTACCAGCAATGTAATGGAATTCCTGCTTTAGGCAACTGGGCACCTTTGAGGCTTAGAGGTTTGTTTCATATTGGTTTGCCTTTTTTTCCAGTCCACTCCTTGTTATTGGTTTCTTGTTTCCTTGTGACTACAAATGTGCAAATAATGTCTTTTTTTTAGAGTACAAGAAGAGATGAACATTCTGTACAAACAATATATTAGATTGTTTGGTATTAATAGACTGGTTAATGTAAAGTATATAATTTTAGGGAGTTGACAAAAAGTTCCTTATTGTGTAGATGGTATCACTGGATAGAGAAGCAGGATGGTTGGAGAAGATAAAAGAGTATTCCCTCATTATTGTGGTTACATTTGTCCTGAAGACTTAAATCATAACTTAGTTAATAAAGTGTCTGATTGCTACTTAGCTCAGAATAAAGCTGTGTGGATATATATATTTTTTTTTTCTCCTGGTAGGCAAAATTTTTAGCTGCTGTGGGAAGCATAATTACAGAGACAACTGCCATTCCAGAAATAAAGTCATAAGACTTAGTGTTTTCTTGCCTTTTTCGGGGGCTTGGAATCAGTCAGTGAGATCAGTGAAATAAGTGTCATAATCATCAAAATTTAATAAAGATTGGAAAGATTTCTCAATCTATCAGAAAAATTCAATAACCAATTGAAAGACAAAATCAATGTGGAATCCTAAAAAGCCCCTTTCTTCTTTCTCACAGAATTCCAGCTTTCTCTCTGAAGCTCTTTTTCCTGTACCTGCAACAAAAACTGAAGAGCTGGATCCCTCCTTCAGCCTGCACGAGACCATTGCAAAGGTAAGAGAAATGGAGATCTCATTTATACATAATTTCCTCTTAAATTTGCTAATAATTTTTAAATAAATTCTATTTCCCTGTTAAACCTTTCAATATAGTTAGAAATTTTGAAGTTGTTTTCACTGGGATCCACGTTGGGAATATTCTTTCCATTGGTCACCTTGTGTGATCAAAGCAGTTCCCCGTGCAAATGCTTCATTTGAAACTATAACTTTTTATTCTTATTTTTCACTGCATGTCACTCACAATCTGCTTTGCTTGTATGGCCACTCAGGCTGATAGAAAAGCTTGTGTTGATTTGAAGCCCTTCATCACCATTAGGGAAATAGGATTTTAGTGTTTCCAAGGAGGTGACAGGCAGGTTCTCTTCCGGAAGCAAATGGAATGAAAAGTATGCAAGTGTAATGAAGAGACTGCTGGACTGTTGGTACATGAAATTCACATTTTGACCACAGATAAGGTGCAGCACAAGAATGTTCACTTGTGGCATTTTCTAACAGGATCATACTGGTCTGTTCCTTTGAAGCATGGAAGGGATATAGATTCCCATTTACCTGTGTTTAGTCCCATTAATTTTCTAATACAGGGAACACTCTTTCAAATTGGCAGTGCAGTGATATCCGTAACTTTGGTCGTTTCTTTCTCTGTAATCTTTCTACAAATGAAAAACTGTGTTTTGTTGCATGCTACCTCTGCCAATTTTATTTTAATCTTCCTCCATGGTGTCTGCAAATGAGCTTGGCTTTGTTTGTTTGTTTTTGTTTTGGGGCTTTTTGTTTGTTTTTCTTGGGGGTTTTTTGCATGCCAAGATAACACAACGTATCTAAATTAACATGAAGGTTTCAAACTCTTAAAATCCCAAAGATTTTTGGGATTTTAAAGATTTTGAATCAGTAGAATAGCACTGTGAACAGAATGTCTGTGTGGCAGAGTTTTATCAGAGGCATTTCTAACAGCATATTATTCCTGGTGTAGGTATTTCAACAGAGTACATTCATATTCCTGTGTTATTCCTACTGTATTGAGCCCTTTTGGGAATCAGATCATTCTGGAAAAAGTTGTGCCTGGGCATGCCAATAGCTTCTGCATTGAGGCATCTCTACATCTCTGCATTCCATTGAGGTATTTTCTGTTTTCATTTAGAAATTGCCTCCGTGTGGAGACAGAGGATTTGGCAGAATTGTTTGAGCAGCAGAGACACAATATTACTCCAGTCAGAGTCACAGCACCTAAAGTGTTAAAGAGTTTGTTTGGTGTGTGCAGAACTCATCTCATTGAGCAAACAGAAGTCTGATGCATCTGAAAATATCTCATATCCTAGAAAACCCTTTGTCCTTGCAAGGCCCAGGCAGATACATGGCAGCCTTCCCCCACGTCACTGTGTGGAGTGCAGTCTGGAAATTTCTCCTATATGCTCTGATTTTCATCACTAAAATGTTGCACCAAAATTTGGAGTGTCCGTTTTCACAGGTAATTTCTCCAGCTTTCTTCAGTGATGTATTCTGTCCAATATGATTTTTAAAATTCCTCTCTTCAGTTGCACGTGCCAGACTTTGCCATCACTTCTCAGTCTCTTCATCAAAGGCACAAGTTCTGCACAGACCAGCAGAACTCTCACGTCTCTTTGGAGGTGAATTACATTATGATTTTGTTCTTTTAAAAATGAATTATTCAAGCCCCCAGTTAACAAGCAGGAATGTGGACTGGGGTAGGTGACAGATGCTGGGTGTGGTTAACAAAGCAGAACAGGTCTCAGTGTGTGAAGTGAGGACCAAGGTGGGGGCCTGATCAATATCCACATTTCAGTCTACTCTTGATACTGAATTTTTACATGTGGAGTTTGACCTTGTTGTGAATCTGTCAGAAATGTCTGGGCTACCATTTGTGTGCCCTGCCACACATGAAAAAATGGATTTTGGGTTGAGAAATTCCACCATGACTTGGGGCATCTCTTAATTTTTCTCTGTCCTCCCACACTGGCAGCAATTCCAGTTTTTCTTTCAGAGCTCTCATCTGCCCCAAGGTGCATAGGTGCACTGTAATGTGCCAGCTGCTCTAGTCACTCCCAAAGTTAAATAATTTGCCTTTTTTTCTCACCAACATCTCATATACTGGCTCTGAGAACCTTACTGGTATTTATGGTTTGATGGTATTTGAGATGTTCAAAGCACAACTCTACTGTCTGTGGTGACACTGTGAATACAAACAAAACCCAAACTTTGTGTTTTCCTGCAAAGCAGCACAGGCACCCATATTTCACAGGAATGGTTTGATTTAGCACATATTCTCTTAAGCACACAAGTGAGACTCTTTGTTTTACCTTTAGCCTTTGTGCATGAAAGAACATATAATCCAGTTCAAGCAGAGGGTAAATACAAACCTGCTGAAAACTCCTTCTACCAATGGGTGTTTTATTCTGTGGCTTTTATTGTCAGCAGCAATAAAAGCAAGAGCAAATCTGGTGATATAACCTGATACAGTAACTTTGTGATTCTAACTAGTAATTAATTCTGTTAATTGTGGTGAATAGGAAAGTAACAACATTCAAAAGGAGAAAAAGAAAGCTGTCTGGGGATTTTCTCAGCATTAGATATGAGAGAAGTGACTTTTCTGCTAAAGACATGAGGTTTTCTGACAGACAGTCACACTGTGTTTGCCAGACAGCATATTCTGTATCTGCTCCAGCCTAGTTAGGGAGATATGCTTGGAATTTTTCAGTAGTTCTTTGTTCCTAAAAGCAAGTAGCCTCAAGGACTCTTGCACTTTATACTTGAACTCTGATGGATAAAGACTAGGTAATAAAAATAAGCTGAAATTGCAGAACCCCTGGTAAAAATTTGATGAACCAGCTGTACCATGCAACACAGCTCTACTTGGTTAAGTCAGGTATTAAAAAACAGCTCTATTGCCCTACCCTCTGAAATTTTCCATATCTTTTCTGCTGATATGCTAATATGCTTCCTTCAAAAATGGAAGAATTATTACAGGACAGAACTAATTACATTTCCTCCTGTGACATATATTCATGAGGTTGTGGGAAGATGTCAAGGCTCTGTTATTACAAGATTTTTTCTGAGCTTTTTTTTTTTTTTTTTTTGGGTCACTGGGATGTAATGCTTTCAGCTTAGAGAACACTCACAACTATGAAAATACCAGAACAACCAGGAGCTGTGGTTTCAGTGAATAAGAGAAAAATCAACAAAAAAATATAGCAGCCATTAGTAGCATGGCATGTGGAGAAACCATCCCCGTGGATTGTTTGTGAACATTCTTACCTGTTCAGTTCTCTGACTGAAAACAGAAAATTGTTTCTACATTCCTTAAATATTTTTGATATTGCAACAAGACTGTATGTTCTTTAAAAAAGTTATCATTGGCTTCTGTCAAAATGTTTATTGCTCTTCGAAACCATTAGTTCCTGAAGTCCTCTGTTAGACCTAAATTGTACTTGGCTACTCTCAAGCTTTGTCTGCAAATGTCAGTAAAAGGAAAAAAAAGCATTGCATCATTTTTCAAACTAGAGTCAGAGTTTAAGTGAAGGAAGCAAATGTGTCAGCTCTGTCTGATCCAATCAAACCACAGGATAAACACATAAGCTGATGCATAATGTATCATCCTAAATCTTAGGATGGGAAGCCAAGATTGATGCTGTTTGTACATCTCATGGAACACCCTTTTTACTGCAAATTACAGCAATCTGAATAAGCAAAAGAGGATAGGTAGGAGTGAGAGGAAGCATTGTTTAATCCCTATTTTAGATACGAGAAAATAAAATAGTATGAGTCAAAAGTGGTACTTACAGTAACTGAGTAACTACTTCATTTCCTCACCTGAATACAGAATGAACTTGAAAAATCTGATTTGTTTGACACTGTAGACAAAGACTGGAACATTTCAAAGCTGGAGCAAGATTTCTGAAGGTGCAATATGACAAATATTTGGGATTTGCTGAAATTTCAGCTGCTGGCTGTGACCAGCTGAACATTTTTTCTTCTCTGTGCTGAGGCCACATGTGTGCCTGTGTTAATGGGAGTCACCTGCCTTGGAAAGAAGTTCCATTTCCCCCAGCAATTCCTTCCTTTGCCATGCCTTGTTTTGGTTTAGATCTGACTGCAGCTCTATCTGCATTGGTGACAGGCTCTCAGCAAAGATGTCTGTGACAGGTGTCTTATTTTTTTGTGGAGGTTTTGTCTCCTGGTTGGTGATCATGACTGTACAAAGAAGCTACTGTATATTTATTGCACTAGTCAAAAGATTGTTTTCAGTTTGCTTTTTACTGTGTAATGAGAAAAATCTATTGTACATCCTTTGCTTTTATTTCAAAAATTTAAGTTGCTATAAGGGATGTCAAACAATTGGACAAGCGCATGCATTTTTTAAGGAAAGTCAATACATATGTTTATAGAATCAGGTAATAATTTGATTTGTATTCAACCACTGAAATCCAACAAGTTTAAATCTGAACAAACCAAAAAAAACCCAAATCTGAAGCTTGCTTCTCTAATAGGTAGGAATATGCCTGAGGCTGTTTGAATATTCCCCTGTTTCCCACTACCCCGTTCTTCACACACTTAGTTACTGAATTTATCAGACTCTAATTTTATTAATCCATTCTTTAGCACCGGAACTACCGTGGGGCATTTGTTATTGGCACACATGTATTGAATTGGTGGCTTTACAAGGAAGATGAATTTTTCTTTAAAGAAGATGCCAACATTGTAGAGGAATAGTTCCTCTGGGTACTCTAAAAGTATCTTGTCTGTTGTAGCAGCTCTCTGTAGGAGCTCTTTTCTGTCTACAGATCTTTTGACAAAGATGTCAAATCAGACAGGTCTTTCCCCAGTGCATTCCTCTTAAAACATGAAGTTTTTAACAATAATGTAGTAACTACTTTTTTCTTTCTTTTTATTTTTTTAATTTAGCGTATTCCAATTTACATTTGAGTGGATATGAGGTTCAGTCAGTGGGACTTTACTATATGCTCAAGTGACAAGGAAAGGAAATAGTTTTTCTGTGCTAAGAGTTAATCAGCTGGTTTTGCAAACAACTTGCAGAAAGACCTGGGGAAATACAGCTGCTAAAGTGGATGTGTCTTTGTTAGTTTTAGTTTTTAGACCATAGGAATAACTTCCTTTGGGTACAGTTGTACAGTGTATTCTTGACATTTTTTTAATATTGTTCCGTTACATAGCTACGATTGCATTGCAGATGCTGAAGTTTGCAGACACTGAAGTTTGCTTCATGAGCTCAGTCCTGAATTCAAAACCAAATTTTCAAGACTTTGGGTTGTCTTAAGGAATTTTAAAATGACAGATTTCCTTAGGAGACTTAGCCCAATCCATGGTGGTTTTAATCTTGTCTTTAAATGTGGGCACCTATTTTGGTATCAAAGTGATGGCTGAACTTTTCTGCAGTAGTGCTCCTGATGCTGAGCATTTCCTGAGATTGGAGCTATCCAGAGGGGCAAGGATAGGACCAAAATTAAACATCTAGACAATGCATAAGAGCTGTGTGTCCTGGGAAAAAGCTCCTAAGAACCAACATATTACATCCTGAGCTGAGCGATGGGATGCCTGAAGGAACCTAAAAGTATAAATTAAGCACCAAATAATGTCTGCCCTTATTTAAGTTTAGCCCTTAAATCCTGGTCAAGAGCCAAAAGAAACAGCTGAAGCTTCAGATTTCAATGTGCAGCACCATGGAATTCTCTACTTGCATATTACATTGTGTGGCGCTGAGAGGAGTGGCTGGGCCTGTTTCAAACCCCTGCTCTTTGATTTCCTCATTGCAGATGTGCTGTGAAAATGTGATCTCAGTGGCAGATAATCTTTACTTGAAATTCTCGTTCTGAATGGTTTTTCAACTGGTTGTGTATGACAAACTCGATGTATTCTCAGTGATAAAAACCTTCAAGATGTTTTTGTAACATAATCCTGTGCATGAAATTGTGCTCTGCCCTTGTCCTTTATTTTCTCCTGTTCTGTCTCCTAATATGTTGATGTGCAGGCAGTTCAGCTGTGTATAACTGAAAAGCACAATTAAATGTTTTTAAATAGATCTCCTGAAATGAAGGATTGCAAAATTAGCATGAAATCTTTCTTTTCAAATACAATTGGACAACATGAAGAAATTCTGTCAAATGTAGAAGTTATGAGCCAAAATTAGTGTATACTTTAAAAAAATTTATGATGAGTCAAAAAACAACATAAATGAAGCTATTACAAAATCCCAGGAAGAACAGCTTGTTTGTAGAGCTGGTTTTGTTACCAGTGTTGTCAAAAAGAGAGCATTGCCAGTTTGCTGAGACACTCAAGTATTAAAGCCTTCAGGACTCACACGCTCAAGTACAATCCCATTTTCCATTTGAGTCCAACAGAATAGATTCAAGCTTGTTGGTTTAATGAGATTTAATTAACCAACAGGAGTGATGACCCCACCCACCAGCGGTTCCTTGGGCCAGGGGTTGGGTTTTGTCTGTAGCAAACTAACCATAAAACCAAAGCAATATCAAAGATATACCTTCCTACAGTGGAAATGGTATTTCTGTTTCATAAGCAGAGATCATCTGATGGCTGTGAAGCTATTTTTTATTTTAATACCTTCTTGTAAAACTAATGGCTAGGAGTTTCATAAATTGCAGCCTAATTCCAACCATGCACATATAATATTGATTTTAAAAGGTACAGCATCTGGATCATCTGTTGAAATAATTTTAGTTCAAAATTTAAACTAGTATTACAAAGTACTGCATTTTGTACTGCAAGTGTTTCATGACAAGAATCCAGCAGCCAGTAAATGAAAAACAACATTTCAGAAGGGTAGAAGGGAAGAAAGATAGAAGTTGCTCTGGGGTAATGGAATAGTATATTCTAGTATGCTGCAGCCTTTTCCTCATCTAAAAGTGATATGACTGTGGAAATAGAGAGAAATTTCTTCAAAATCAGATTATCAATAAAACTGTATGTCCTGAATGGTGCTTACTTTGAGAAGTCATTCATAAAAATAGTAGTTTTTTCTTAGTAATGTGATAATTCTTCAATCTCAGAGAGTGCTTGTCTTTTCCTTAGATGAAAGAATAGCCCATTTATTTTACTGCTGAGATATAGAAGTAAAAGGTGTACATGGATATTGCTGAATATTCTGACACGGTGCCAAATTCTACTTAATCTGTTCTAAATGATCACAGATAAGCAGTAAAATAATCTCCATGTTGCTACCATCAGATGTGATCCATCCACACTTGGGTGCTAACTTCTTTATAGTAATCAAACTCTGAATGGATAATATTTATTTTCTTGAGACAAAACAGTTCTAATTCCCAAATGGCCAAATAAATGGCAACACATTTGCACCTAACTGAAGTTTTTTAATTTATTCAAAGCAGTTAATTAGCAAAGTTATTCTTCTGCTGGCTTATTTGAGCTGTGTATACACACAGACTTCATGAAATTAAATACTTGGAAAAAGATATTACTGAAGATTATCTACTCAATGATATTTTCTATATTTTTATAAGAAATGTTAAATGTAACACAAGTTTGTTTTTCATTTATTTAGAGAGTACTGACAGTTGTAGGCTCTGGCAAACTGGCAGACTTTTAATCACAGCTTTCCAAAATATCCAAGGCAACAAAAAATTCCCTGCCTTCTCAATTAGCTTATTTTTGCAACATATCATGATTATAAGGGGTGTATTGCTATTTTTTAAATACCGGCTTTAAAAAACAAAGGTGAAGAAAGTGTAATTTAATTTTTTTTTTCATTTCCTCTTTAAGGTGTTTACTTGAGATACCGTTTTGAGGAATCTATTTTTAATAACTTTGTGGCATCTGACAAGGTGCCAGCATTTCTTATAATTCAGATTTCACTTTTTAAAACTACTGATTAGTGCCCTCTGTTAGATAAATGCACCTGGAGTAAACAAATGAGCCCAATAATTTGATTATAATCCTGGTTCTGTGTACTTCAGTGAAGTTCACTCTGGTTTCACCCAGTATAGGAGCCAATGGTTGACATGAAGGGTTCATATAAAAATTATTTGTCAGTCTTTTAGCTGCTCATGAAGTGTTTGAGCCTGTGAGTGCAGGTGCACTCCTGGATTTTCAGGTACAAACTGAGAGGCAGCAGCTGCAGATCCAACTCTTTATATTCCAGAACAAAATGTGTAATGTTGGCTCTGTGAATGCCAGACCTGTTGGGAATTCAATTATAAACCACATTCTGGATGCTTGGTAATCCCCCAGCACTGTGCCATACTTGAGACAGGAATTCAGTCCCAAGGCTTAAAAGGAAGCAGAGGAGCACTCTGCAGACAAAAGGCTGAATACTTAATTTATGCAGCTGAAAAACTTGATTAGACTCAGTGGAATAAGTGCTCTGCTACAGAAGTTTTAAGTGTCATTAAAAAGCAAAATTGATTGAATCAACATGGAGAAAAAGTTCCTTTTTCTTGCCTTTATTTTCACTTCAAATAAGGAGAACATTCCCTTGTATGGGCAGAGCCTGGGGGCTCAGCACACCATACCCTTTCATTTTTGGGTACTGCTCTGTCATGAGAGGATTTGGCAAAAGAGTTTTTAATTGAAAGCCTGTTTGTAATATAAGGAATTATATAAATAGTGTTATAGTAAAACAATTTATATCAGTACTTAAAATGTAGCAACTTTCACTGTTACATATCTTGTTTTTAACATAATTTATTGACCTTATCATGGAGGAACATTTTTGAAATTTAAGTTGTCAGTTCAACTTTTTTCCTGCTTTTTACAAGTGTCTCAGGAAGTGTAAACAATTCTTAAAATAACAACAACCACTTTCTTCCACCTGTCGTTGCTGCATCACTTCTGATTCCCTGCCTCTTCCCTTGCTGTCACCTGTGTCCCATCAAACCC